>NC_090932.1:1477554092-1477857122 GCF_040938575.1 Ambystoma mexicanum | reverse complement strand
TTCCTTGTTATGGGTGTCTGGGTGGAAGTGAATGGCCTGAATACACAGTGAGCCTGATTGGGTGCCTGCTTGCATGAATGCTCTTCTGACTGATTGGCTGACTGAGCTTGGCTCAACAGTGTGAATGAGAGACAGAACTGAGGACCTCTCACCAGAATTGTTCAGAAGCTGAAGCTGAAACTTGAAGCTGCTTCACCTTGAAGCCGAGCTGGAAGAAGAATTGCTGCTGCTTTCCTTTGACCCAATCCGAAAGCTGTCAAGTCTTTCGAGCACTGATCTGAGAGACGATCTGGCTAGGAGACCTCTGCCCGAGCTACGAGGCACCCTGGAAGCCAGTCCCAAAAGGCTGTGAACCGAAGACTGGGTCCACCAAGAAATCTGAAGTAAAGCACCCGGACATCGAGGCCATCGAAGTCCCTTGCTGTCGACCAGGGTTCAGAGGATTTCCGTAACCACTGGGAGCCATTCGAGGCGTGTTAGCCAGAAGCTGCAACGCTCCACTTTTTGCCTAAGAACATTTAAAACGAAGGGCTCCCTTGCCATCCCCGTCAACCAATTTGACCCTTCGGTGAAAGTCGAGGTTCGCCCACGACAGAGGAGAATCTGCCGCTGGGTTTCCCGCCACCCAAAGTCCACAAAGACGCTGACAAGTGAAGATCTAAAGTCCAGCTGTGGTCGAGTCCCGATCGCCGACATCCAACGCGACCCTCGACAACCCACTGCCAGGCATGCGTACTTCGAGTCTTCTTTGCGGCACCAAACTCTTTGCATCGAGGTGCACCACACGCTTCATCTTCCCAGGACATCCTCGAACAATCGTCAATGAGTACCGCGAAGATCGAAGCTGCAGTCTCGACACCAGTGTTCACATTTCTTCGAGGACTCGGGACGCCCTGTGGCTCCTGCTTTAAAGGGAGTTCACCTTCAAGGGATCCGTCAACGAACCGTTGAAGACACTCTACTAAACTCAGGTACATTGGGGTAGTAGAACATTTTACCAGAAACAAGACCATTTTACACATATATAGGATGGGCTTGTTGATGCACTTTATTTACAGGTTGCCCATGTGGGCAGATCCTCACACAGAACTGTGTCATGTAGTAGGACAAAGCATTCTGCCATTGTTTAACCTAACTTGTCTTCCTTCCTATTTCTGATGTTGATTCACATTACTATTTGATTCGAATGCCATTGGTACTGTCAGCAGTTGGTGCATTTTAAAGGAGTCAAGAGTGAACTGTGGTACCACATAGACATTGTAAATATTTACCATATTAGTCTTGCGTTATTATTTGTGTATATTTATTCGAACCTTATTTATATAAAGAACTGTGTTATCACATAACATAGTGTATGGACATTCTTTTGTGGGGGGCTTGTGGACTACACTGTACTTAAGAACCAGCCTGCATCACCTCCTAAGAGATTAAGCCTTGGTTGCTCGTCCATAGCTACCCTATAGAGAATCTTGGCTGGGGTGCTCTGTGCTTCTACTCTGCCATGTAGAGGGCAGGGGTACAGATACCCCCCGCCCCCAGTCTTTACACTTACTATGCAAAGTTTTTATGATTCAAGTTAGTCTACGTATTTTGCCGAGTCGTTATTAATGTTGTATTAGTTCTATCTCTGAGGATTTGGCACTGCTGTGGCAATTAACTGTTTCTGTTCAATGTGGGAGGCTGGCGCTTCTGGGAGGACTCCCCGACAGGGATTTGGAAAGGGCCAGGCACAAAATATCACACCTGTTGAATGCAACCTTTTGTGTGTGGCCATTAGACATAGAACCTGTTATCCATACAGTTTTAACTCTTTGCACACCTTGGCTGGATGTCAGATACTTTCTACTCTCTTGCAAAGGAGAAAACACATTTTTACTCCCTTGAAATCACATTTACTGTCAAAGTTTAAAAATGGGGAATAAAATACTCCCACCTTAACATCTTATCTGAGCACTGCCTATTTACACTCTTCTCCCTCACAATTCTTAACTTAATTAAGGCATCAGCCTTCCACAGACATATCCACTGAAACCCTCTGGGACATTAAAAATATATAGTTTCCCCTCACACTCTGCCCCAGAGGGTACAAATTGCCCGCCACCATTTTAGCATGCTTTTGATTATATACCCAAGAAGATTGAGCGAACAGGCCTCAGGAAGGAAGAGAAGGGATGTCAGGAATGTGATGTGGATGAGTGGTACTAGGTGTAATGAAGATCATGTATAAGTAATCATCCAGACATTACCTCATATCCCCTCTTCCTCGTCCCAATCCTTAACTTAATGTAGAATCCCAAATACACAAGATCACCACATTGAAATAAAAAGGCAGATAACAGGATATTGCAAAGCTCACTGCACCATTCATGCCCATACAAATATCAACATTGCTCTTGTGGGAGAACATATTGCAGAAAGGCTGAGGCAAACCCATGATCAGACCGGTAAGGGATCTACTGGTTGTAGTGATGTGCAAATGTGTTTTACTTTAGCCCTGGTAGCAGCTCTGCTTGACCCAAGAAGTTGCCACTCATCTGGACTACGTTGCCAGCAGAGGAGATTTTGAAGTAGAATAAGCTAGGGAGATGGTGTCCTTCAGCCAACGGCTAACAGACAAAGGTGATACGACACTGGGTCTCATTACAATTCCGACGGTAGCCGTGCCATTAAAACCATCATGCTGCCACCGGAGTTGTGATTTTCTTCTGGCGCCTGGCTCCACGGAAACACCGGGGGATTACGACCCCGGTGTTACTGGAAGTCAGGCGGCGGAAAAATGTAAATCCCCATTCCCATTTGAGTCCCATTGAACTCCATAGGAATGGGGATGAGGGAAGCACCGGCACCGTTAATAACGGTGCTGGTGCTTCCTGGAAAGTCTGCATGCGGGTGGGACGGCAGCCGCACGCAGACTGAGTGTGCCGGTCCGGTTACAACGGTGCCGCTAAGCTTACAGGCACCGTTGTTACCGGACCGGCACACTCATAATGAGGCCTACTGTTTGCTGATCAAAAGTTAGAGGTCCTGTCCCAATAGGTCTGAATCACTTTGGAGGATCAATGGACAATAACTAGACCCTGTCCTCTTGAGGCAGATGAGAAGGAAGAGCAGGGAGCACAACATCCTGAGAGTAATGGAAAGTAGAAACTGCAGTTGGGTGGAATATGGAGTTGCCATGTACGATGACTGCCCTCTGGATGATAGCAAGATAAGGAGAAGGACCAAGGAGAGCACCCAGGTCCCCCTTTCTACGGTCTGAAGTAATGGTGGGTTGGAAGGCTGTTTTTAAAGTCAGGTATTTAGGATCGGCAGATTGCAGGGGTTCAAAAGGAGGACTTTCCCAAAGTCGATTTGCCAGAAGGGCAAGTGGGCTGTCAATGATAGGAGCCCGTTCTAGTGCCAAGTGGAGCCGACGCAGATTCATTCGGGTTGACTTGTGTGGCATAAAGCCACACTGGTCCGGGTGTATCAGAGTGTCAGCAACCGGGTTGTAGCCTGTTGGCTAGGAGCTTAGTGAGGACCTTGGCTTCACCATTGATTAACGAGATTGGCCTGTAGGAGGCACATTTTTCCTGGGGCTTGTCAGGTTTAGGGATAACCACGATGGTAGCCTTACACAGGTCCGGCAGGAGGGTGCCTTGTTCCTGGGCACTCAGTAACATTTTATGGAGGGAGGATGTTATGGTGTGCCCGCCCAGCTTCTGCCAGGTTTCGACTTGGAACCCATTAGGGCCGGGCGTTTACCCGGTCTGCAATTGTGCTAGTGCTTCGGCTACCTCGGCCTCTGAAAGATCAGAGTCCAGACTTGCCCTCTGCTGTGCTGACAGAGTTGGGAGTAGTATGTCATTTAGGAGGGTTGGGTCCAGCGTCGAGGTTGGGGCCTGGTATAGTGCCTCATAGAATTGGGCAAAGGCCTCCGCTACTCTGCGTCCGACTGGCACCTTTCACCCTGTCCCTCATATCTTCTTTCCAACCAAGCTAGCATTCTGCCGGCCTTGTCCCGTGCTCGTAAATTCTTGCTCTGGAGTCCCAGTGGGCCTGTTTAGCATTGTCTAGTAATAAGTTTCGGAGGCGCTCCTTGGCTCGTTTGAGGGTCAGTTGGGTCTGAGGTGACACTATTCATTATCAAACAGGACACTGCCTTTTACACCCAGAGCCCACTCCACACAGAAAACTGGGGCTACTTTGGCCTTTATTGCACATGCCCCCCTCGACATCATTTGCAAAGCAGCTACATGGAGCTTGGTACATACCTTCACTCAGCACTACTGCATTCACACACATTCCATGACAGATACACAGGTTGGACAAGAGGTTCTAAAACATCTATTTGCCGCTGCTCCTTCTCACGACCCACCATCTTCTCATAACACTGCTCACTAATCTATGCATAGCATGTGATCTACTCACCGTAATCGTATTTCTGATGCTTGTATCTGCTTAGATTCACATGCGCCCACCCTTCTTCCCTGGAGAGAAGGTGCATTGATGTTAGATGAGCTTTCTGTATATATCTGCTCGGGTACAACTTTACTCACACAAAACTTCATGCAACCTCATGTTAGAACAAAACAATCTGAGGGACCTTGACGCATGAGAGATCATGGGTACAGTGGACGTCACAATAGGGATAGTATTACTGGCACGCCCTGTCGACGTCCCTTTTCGAATTTCGAAGAACAACTGTAATACTCTGCAGCTTCCACTAGATGTCGGCCTATGCATAACATGTGAATCTAAGCAGATACCAGCATCAGAAATATGATTACAGTGAGTAATGTATCCCATATATATTTCTGGAGCTTGTGGATCTGCTTAGATCACATGCTCTGTATAGTTTGACATCTAGTGGAAGTTGCAGAGTATTACAAGATTTGTTTTTGAAACACGAAAACGGACGTCAACAGGGCGTATTAAAAATAATATCCCTAGTGTGACATGTACTGTACCCATGGTCCTTCACGCGTCGAGGTCCCTCAGATTATTTTTCTTTTCGCCATTGAAGTCAGTCGCAAATGCAGAGTTCTCTTCCAGGCTGATGCTTTTAATTAGTTGAAAGTTTACTTGTAGACTCTCTTCCTTTCCTTAATGTTCGCTTTGCCGCACGGCCAACAGACTGCTTGACGGCTTTCGACGAACAACCTTATCGTTGACAACTTGACTGATCGACGACCAGACGCAGCCTACACAGGCCTCTTTGGGCTTCGGCTCTTACAGTAGGGAGAGAGGGGGGAGGTTCTTCATACTGACCTCTTTAGAGAATATATATTCTGGCGGAGTGTGGCAGGAGTGTTTCTCGCGTGAAGGTGCTGCCAGTTCCAGTGTTTTTTTTGTGTTAATTGCAGAAAGGAGGAGCCAACCCTTTAAAACACTCTGCCTGATGCGGAGTGTCGCAGAGTCTGGCAGGATTGTTTCTCGTGTTCCGCATGGGCCGAATGGGCTTGTGGAGTTGTGGACAATGGAGAAAAGAACCGGTATCCCCCTGACGCGTGCCCAGGTCAAATGAAGCTACAGTGCTGAGAACCATGTACCTCCGCCTGCCGGGAAAAAGCACGTCAGGAACGAGCCCTCATCCACATCAACCACATCAACCACGGACTTGAAAAGAGTCAGGACTATGGAAGTAAGTAAAGCAGTGGAAGTGGGTGGGGTGGTGGATATAGCCGCTCTGGCCTCGACCCCAACCTTGAACAATGTGTCTACAACACCCCTAACCATCTGCACCCTACCTTATACCTCTCCTCCCCCGAATCGGAGGGTGTGTGTTTCCTGCTCAAAGTGTTGTCTCACGTATTCCATCAGCAGTGTCGGTTTTCGGGGCAGCTCCTCAGGAACTGATGGGATTATTGGCTGTGATGATTAAAGATGCCCCCCGTAAAACTAAAAAGTCTGATATTGTGTCAATGACAAGTGTAAATAACTCGTTGGAAGCAGCTACCCCGCAGAGAATCATTTGCATTGACAGTTTTGCCAGGCCGCTTTAGAATCCCAGCCGAGACCTAGACTCCATGGGAGGGGCAGCTCAAGACCCTCGAATTAACAACATGGTCCCAAATGCAGGGATTTCAGATGTAATAGAGCCTGCCCACATTTCAAACTGAACTCCGTACATTCAGCCGCTGAAAATGCTTGCATGAGAAACCGTAAAACTGTGTTGCAAATCGAATACCGAAAGGAGTGCCGTGCTAAGACATCTAAGCACAAACCTCGAAAAGGACACCTGTAGCGAGCCTCTCCGACCAATGGATGACCTAGTCTTTCCATTGGCGAGGGAGGGCCGTGCTAGGCCTGAAGTGGCCGGCGGTTCAAGTAAGGGAGCCCTTGGTACGGCCCCTGTGAACAGGGCTCCAGTTGTGACTCTGGATGCCTCACAGCCAAATAAGCTGAGGGAATCACTGTCTAAAGTACTGATGACGCAAGCGAGGCGGAAGAGTAACAACCGGGGCAAGATGACACTGGGAGAGCAGACGATAACAACTATGCTGTGTGCGAATTTACTCCAGATGAAATGTGGGAGGCCATAGGTGCAATAGGAGCAATAAGCTCCCAAGCCAAGCATGCAGAGCACCTTGAAAACAAAAATCGTCGCAATTCAATTGCGGTAGTGGATGAAGTGATCAGCGATCTCGTGGGCCTAAATGCCAAGATGGCTTTATCGACAGCGGCCAAACCCTTGCTAAACGAACATACAGAGGGAGCGCGCCAGCAGGAGGGGCGCGAATTGCCCGTACCAAAATCAGTGGATGCACCTGAATGGTCGAGCAAGCACAAAGTTGAATTAAGAGAGCCAGATAGAACGGTGACACCTGACCGGGCAAAGCTTGTGAGGAAACGGCGAAGAATTGAAAATAGCTTGGAGAGGGATTTCGGCTATTCACAAAAACGGATCAAAAGTGCAATGCCACAAGATATCCCAGATATCACTGAACCAGTGGAGAGCAAAAGGGAGAATGCCATACAAATCTAACAGCGGATGACTCTTCCTCCTCTTCTGAATCCAAACCCGACAGACCACCAGTGAGGACACCAAGCCTTAAAAGTCCCGACTCGGAGTGAGAGTCAAGGCAAGCTCCCAATTGACGTGATAATTGAAAAGGTGACAAATGAGTTGAGACCCAATCTGATGTCAGTAAGGTCAATTGCAGTTACACCACTGACAAAACTCTTCGTACAGTTGAATGAAAACCATAGAGATGAAACCAAATTAATAGCAGTACTAAATACAAAAATCATGAAATTGGAAATTAACTTGGTCAAAATGGCTGGACAAAACGCAACGATATGGAGTAAGAATGATCTCTCGGTGACAGTGCTGAAAGAAGCCTTGAAAAACAACTGCGAAGACAAAAAATTGTTGGCTGAAGTAGCCTGTGAAGCTCTCGCAATTCTGAAAAAAGAACACAATGGTAGTGTAATCATGGAGCGTAATACCGAAGACACAGGGACCAACTGATCGGATAGTCAGCCAACGAACATTGATTTAACGGAGCAATGCTGCTGTTGTTTTTCTGGCCTTAGGAAGCCCGAAAAAGCAACTGTGTCGAAGAAAATGAGTGATGCGAGCTCTAATACATATGACAGGGTGAGTAGCCCTTGCTGCAAGGACAAGAGATTAACTCTTGCGTGCTCTTCAATTGACACAAACAGGAATGGGCACGCTACTGATCGGAATGTAGATGAGCCAACAATCCCAGTTGACGCGAGTACACCTTAACTATCCTCGAAGGAGAATGAAATTTGACTCTCGATGTCCCAGGGTCGGAGTCAACAACCGAGGGGCCCAAGATCGACAAAAGAAAATCTAAAGTGATGGCCCCTACACAGGTACAAAAAGAGTTGCAATGGTTCGACATATTTGAAAAATCACATGCCCCAAACAAAGCATTGACTTCCAACAAAAAGGACGACACTCTACTGTAACGGGAAGTGCAAAAAAAAAATGCCTTCCCAAAAGAATCAAAATGCAAGGAATGCCTCCAATTTCTTCAGGAATATAAAATCTTTGAATTTCATGATTACTAATACAGAATCAAACCTAGATCCAAATCCTAACAACCCCAAGGATGACAAAAATAGCCACAACCCAGTGGAGCATAAGGGGGCGCCTGAAAAGGATGAGCTGAAAAATCACAGTATAAGTGGAGGCGACAATGAAGGTAGTGATGTGGACTTGATGAACTTGACAACCTACAGCACTCCTGATGAAGAGTGCAAGGACGAATTAAATCAAGAAAAAGTGGGACAGTCTAGAATAGAGCCTTCCGTAAAGGTGCTCGGAATGCAAAATGAATTGGAAAAAGACATTCTAGTTGAGAAACCATTAAAGCACGGGAAGGCCAACTCTATAAGAAAGAGAGTGGTGGAAATGTCGCCATCACCCAAGAAAAGTGTTGGAGGCAACCCTGGAGCAAAGGACACAAGCAACACATTGATTCAACAAAAACAGTACAACTAGTGATGATGTGTGAACGACAGCTACTGGATGCGGGTTTTCAAGTTTATGAGGTCGATAACATTTTGAAGGAGTACAGAGTACCCGATGAGAGGTTGAACATCAAAACGCGAGTGGTCGAGGGAAACCAATACGCTCAAAGAAGCCCACATCGATCGTGAAAGAATAAACTGTGGTCGAACAGTCCCCAATTCAGGGGAGAATGTCCCAGCGGATGAGACCACTGCAGTATCAGCCGACCTGAAAATAAAAAAAATAAAAATCACGGTTGAGAACCTGAGGGACAAACCTCCTGACGATAGGACGCGGGAGGCCTCGAGTGCAAGCCTAAAAGAAGTTGACACCTAGGCCTGGATAGCTAAGCCCTTAAATGAGACAAGGGCAAGCTAATGCCATGAGTCTGACAATCTGCTAGTGCTAGCCTCGTGGAACACCAGAGGCTTCAGTCACTTAGTATGCTCACCAGTATGACATTATATGCCTCCAAGAGACATGGATGACCAAATGCCCATGCATCAATGCTTTTGAAATAGTCTTAAATCTCCCAGTCCAACAAAATAAAGGGAGGCCGATGTCCGGTCAACTCATTTTGGTCAATCAGACAAATGGGTTCGGCATAAAATCCTGGTGCATCATTCCCCATGCATACAGAGTGCGACCTTAGAGGAAAGTGAGAACCTCAAACTGAGAAAAAAAAGTGTTACATCTCATCAATGTATATTGGAACCATCAGACTGTAACAAGTCAAAAATGTATAGACAAAGTATTGGACCTTATTGATTATATAATGACTGCAAACAATAAATCATATATAGTCCTCTGTGGAGATCTGAATCTTCGACTAGTGGCGCTGTCACCCTACTCAGCCAAGAAGTGTAACGGCTCAAGCAAGATAGAGAATCTTAAAAGAATGTGGTTAGAAGAAATGGAAACTTGGAACATGAATATGATGAATGGAAACACCAGTGGCAACATGCCACCACGAGAAACTTGGGAAAGAGGAAATCAAAAGTCCATTTTAGACTACTTCTTCGTTTCAGAAACAATTGTCGAAGAGATCATAACATTAAAGGTGATAAAGACACCTCAAAGCGACCATAACTTGGTAACCATAACATCCTCCAAAAAAATCAGTGGAGACAGGACTTAAGTCTAGAACCAGGGCGAAATCGCCTACGTCTGAATACTAGTGACATTACTGTCTTAGCTAACGAAATAAGACCTATGATCGCAAACTCTGTGAAAGACCTTATAGAATACAGGCATCTTATGGAAGTCTATAAAGTGCAGTCTGCGGGATCAAAAAACCGACATACCAGAAACATGAATTTGATTCTCAAGTGGTCCAAAAAAAAAAAAGAATTCAGGAAAGGGCTCAGAAGCCTCAACACCGCCATTGGCGTAAAACAAAATGAGTTGAAAAGGAAACTAAGAACAAATTACAAACACTGGCTAACATCACACAAAATGATCCTGGAACAAAGAGACGTTGGAGCGGTACTTAAGGCCCTGGCACAAAGAAACTCAAGAGGATTTTGGTCTTTATTAAATGAAATGGAAAATCCACAGAAGGCGGTCTTGACGAACATGGTCAGTGAAGCCCAATGGACCACCCATTACAGTATTCTGTTCACAAAACAAAAAGGTGCAAAGAGCCCTTGTTTCTGTACAAATCCGCTGTGGGACATCAAAATCGAGCGAGACGACATCAGGAGGTGCATTAAAAAAATCAGCACCTCAATGGCTGCTGGCCCCGACGGATTGTCTAATCAAATACTAAAAAGTAACCCAGAGGAGTGGACTGAGTTCTGCAGCGTATTTTTCAAGATTATAATCTAGGAACGACAAGTACCAGCCTCATGGAAAGGAGCGATCGTTGTGCCGATTTTTAAAAAAGGTTGTCGTATGTATCCTGCAAATTATCGGCTAATAGCGCTTTTCGATGTGATAGGCTAAATATTTGCATCCCTTCTACTAGCGCAATTGGCAAAATGGATAAACACAAATAATGCCTTTGACGTGCGACAATCTGGTTTTGTCAGGGGAGCCGGGTGTGGGCTGAATCTCCTCATCCTGAACCTCCTAAAGATGGAAGCGGTCTGAACTGGTCAGATAGTTTGTCTAGCGTTTATAGATCTGGCCCACGCTTTCAATGGCGTTGACCGCAAAATATTGTGGTCAAAATTAAAATCCTGTGGATGCCCTCATAGCCTGATACTGGCAATAAAAGAACTGTATTCAGATACCGAAGTCCAGATTCGTTTGGATAGGGACGGCTATTCCTCTAATCCAATAAAAATAGCAAGAGGAGTCAAACAAGGGTGTCCGTTAGGAGCAACGTTGTTTAACTTCTATATCTCAGAGGTTGGTGAAGTGTTAGATGGAGTCAAATCCTTCCCTCCAAAATTAAACAGAACGCACAATAGTTGGTTACTGTATGCAGATGGTATAGTACTTCTCGACTTGACCCCTATTGGCCTACAAAGAAAGCTGAATGCCCTAAAGATCTACATTGAAGATAATGGACTCGAAATAAATGTAGCCAAATCTGAAATCTTGATATTGAAAAATCTAAAAGGAACGCAAAACAAAAATGAAAAGCACAGATGGACACTGGGAACGGATCTCCTGAAACAAGTAAAGTGTAGCAGATACTTGGGTACTTACATCAACTCAAGTATAAATGACAAACCTATGACAAAAAAATATTGCCAGTCAGTGTAAACAACTAACAGCCCAAGGGGTTGTGATTTAGAAAAAGTACAGCAAATTCTCTTATAAACCAGTTATAAACTTTTATAAGAGCAAGGCGGTCCCTGTTCTAGTCTATGGGGCTGATGGCATGTTTGGCTGTGCAAGTGAGCTCTGGTCCGATGCGAAAGCCTATTCTGGAAGAAATCTTACAGTAGCCACAGGGATTCCCAACAACATGTACACTGTATGAAATGAGCCTATCATCACTGAATGCAAGAATCATGTGTAACACCTTAACGCTATATAGCAAGTCTACAGAAGACGCTGATTTGCCACAATTTAAAGTATTGGTCAACCGGCGGAACCACGAGAAAGAGTCCTTACACAGAGGTGGAGATTAAAATGCAAAAACATCTTAAAACAACTAAACACAGGCGAAAAGACTCTCACAACTAACCCCAATGCAGTAAATAAAAGGCTACTCCAACAAGGGAGGATGATGAAGTGGGAACACTAACAGCTTGGAGACAGCTGGTGGCCACACTAAGCGAACGCACCCAAACAGATCCAAGCGGCCACGAGACCTCCGAGAGTACAGAAGGATAGGTACCCATGAAGAGGATTATGCAGAAGGCGAAAGAATAAGCTTGAGTTTAAGGGTGGGGGAAGGGAAGACAGTGGTATACATATGTTAACGCAAATGATGTTGAATATTGCAATAATCACTGTTGGGTGTGCTGTGGAGTTTGTAACAAGAAAACAATAAAAATATTATTTAAAAAAAAAAGCCACTCCAACAAGATTGGATAGAGACAATAGAGAAGCGATCAGAACATAGATGCATGCAAAATCGACCAATGGAAGCCAAAAGTTTAAACTGTTTGCCAAAATACATGGAAAGATTTCCCTGCAAGCGTCTAAGAAAACTCTTTTTGAAATTCAGATTGAATCTCTTTCCAAAAAAAGAAATCAAAAGATTAAGATAGGAAGTTGGAGCTGACGATCAAAAGTGCAGATTCTGCACAGGTCAAGACGAGACATTAAAACATTTAGTGCTATATTGCACTGAATTGAGAGAGAGCTAAGAACGACCTATTTAGGGCAAGAGCTTGGGAAAGTCACGACCTACAGCAGCGAAGAGTGGTGGACAAGACTGCATAGTAGCGAATGTCAACATATAAAAATAGCTCTATCATTGTATCTTGAACAATTGCTCAAGAAGCTGCTGGAACCTGAAGCAATTGTCCTGGAAGAACACACCAATAAAAGAAAAATATATATATAAAAAAAATGAAAGTAACAGGACTAGTTAAAATGTTACATCGTGTAGCAACGTTTAGATATTTGATGAATGTTTTCTTCATGTATGGTAGTCTTTTTTTTTTTTTTTTGTAATAAATTAAATAAAAAAATTAAATTAAAAAAATATATATTCTGTCATCCCCTTTTCTCGCCAATCTGCCCTTGTAAAAAAATAATGGACAAAACTCCCTTTAAATTTTGCCCGACCCGCCACTGAAAATTCCTGTGGAAGGACAAGCAACAAGTGTGTAATTACTGTCTCCCAAGGGATGACTCCAAAAACGTTAGCAAATCTTGTAAACTTTTTCGACCTAAGACTCTAAAGGATCAGCGCACCAAACGCTAGGCCGCTCACGCCATGTAGGCCGAGACCTCCAACGACGTGACGGAGACTCCAGCGAGGGCAGTATCGGGGTCATGAGTGATGCCGAAGGCGAGCAGTGTTTGTCGGAACCCCATGTGTGGGCCCCCGACTTCAATAAGCAGGCCGGCGGTTCTGTGATGGAGAAGACACCCGGCGGCCAGAGCACACATAAGCCCAAGAACACTAAACACATACCCCACGGCCGACTTTTGACGGTACTGTCAAGCGTGGATGCCCATGTGGTGTCCACGGAGAAATCCTCATGTTCTTCAGTGTCCTCATCCCATGACAGGCCTCCGAAACTGGACAGTTTGGATACCACACACAAAAAGGCCCTCCGTTTGTGCGTCCCTGCAAGAAAACACAGAAAATGCAGGAAATTATCAAAAGACACGTCGGTGCTTCCCTGCTTAAAGCGAGGTCACCGAAAAAGTCTCACATTTTGACACCTTTGTCCTCGAAAAGCACACAGGCTGTAGATCTCCTCCCCCCTGTAGACACTCTCAGGGGCTATGCACCATGAAGATGTAATTCACTCCTATCATGTCAGGCTTCCCACCTTAAGGCGACTATACACCTGATAAGTTTAATAAAATCTTAAGGAGGAAGTCATGGTTTGTGGACTTCATGCACAGATGCCCAGACCAACTTTCATCCCTTAGAGATGCTTCACAGCCAGGTGCCTCAGCACAGCATCCCTTGCCAAAAAGTCTTGTCTTGAGCCACAGCGTAGCACCCCTGCTGTAGGGACCCCGGCCTTGACCTACCAAGACCCCTCTCAAGACATGTACTATGGCGACCCGTCAGGGTCACAAAACCCAGGGTCTCAAGGGTACCTTTATAGTCAAGACCAATTCTATGATGACGACGATGACCACATTTATGTAATCCAGTTGCCGTACCATCAGGACCAGCCAGTAGCAGATTCGCATGTTGATAACCAACTGCAATACAATGAACTGCTACTAAAGGCTGCACAACACTTTAATATCAACACTCAGGAAGCACAGGTCGACAAACACTTTGTGGAAGACATCCTGGGGGACAAAAAAATCTGCCACAGTTTATTCTGCTCCTGCAGTCTGTACAAAGACTCATTCAGCCATCCCTACTGGCACCTACTTGCACAAGGGTGGTCAACCCCAGAATAGAAAAACTATTCAGACCGGCGCCCACTGACCTCTTTTTTATTAAGGGTCAGCTGAAACCTGGTTCGTTAGTGGTCACCACTACCAAAAAGAGGGCAGGCACTCCCCTGGCGTCGGCAGAGGCCCCGCCAGACAAGGAAAGCAAAAAAATCTATACTTTCGGGAGAAAGGTCACCTCCTCTGCGGCATACCAAAGGTCACCTCCTCTGCGGCATACCAAACCAGAATCACCAACAACACTACACTTCTGGCTAGTTATGACTGCCACAAATTGGATGACCTGGAACGCCACATCGAAGCCGTCCTGTAACCCCTAAAGGCTCAACTGTTAAATACTATTACAGAAGGCAAGCAGATATCAAACTGCATCCTAAAAATTAGCCTTGATGCAGCAGATAATGCAGGATGCATCATAGCAGAGTGTATGCTTATCAAGCGCCACGACTGGCTCAGACAATCGGGGTTTAAGTTAGAAACCCAGGCGACCCTCCTAAACATTCCGGTGGAGCCTTATGTATTATTCGGAAGGCTGTCAAAGACACCCTTAAGAGTACTAAGGAGGAATACACCACTCAGATCCCTTGGCCAGTTAACAAACAAGCCCTATGTTTAGCAGGGCTCCTCAAACTCTAGAAGGTAACGTTCCCTGGGCTGTACTCGGGGCAGACAGTCCTCATCTTGGGGCCAATTGTGAGGACAAAGTTCCTCTTCCAATTTTCAAAGAGGAAATGAAAGGGGCAGAACCTCACATGGGAGAGGCTCCACCCCTCCCAAACAATGATGCACTGCTTCAGGTCCCCTCCCATGCCACTCCAGTAGGAGGCCAAATTTCACACTTCACCCATACCTGGAAGGGGATAACGTCGGGCAAGTGGGTGTTGTCCACCGTGGCAGGCGGGTACTATATTGAGTTGTTACAAAAACAACTATACCGCCCGCCAAAACAGAGGAACATGTGAACAGAAGAAAAACACATTTTGTTACGAGAAGTAAAGGCACTGCTGGAGAAGGACACCATAGAGATCGTCCCAGCAAACCAGGTAAACAAGGGTATTTATTCAACGTACTTCGTTGTGCCAAAGAAAGACTTTTCCATGCCATGAGTACTAGATCTGTGCTCTGTGAACAAATGTCAAACCCCAAAAGTTTCATATGACCACGCTCCAAGAGGTAATTCTACTCTTAAAACGGGCAACTACATGGCAACATTGGATATGAAAGATGCATACTATCATATTTCAATGCAAGCACAGAAAATATCAGCTTTTCAAGATAGTGGGATTTCACTACCAGTTCAAGGTACTCACCTTTGGCATCACAAAGGTACTTGCAGTAGTGGTAGCACACCTGCGCAGAAAGTCCATCCCTGTATACCTGTATCTGGACCACTGGCTAATTACCGGGGAATCTCCTCAAATTTGCAAACAAAAAACTCAAAAGACAATAGACCTTATTTTAAATCTGGGGTTCTCCATTAGCGAAAAGAAATCAAGCTTAGTCTCCAGCCAAATAAAACAATTTTTGGGCATATTCTAGAGACAAAGGAGGAGCTAGCTTTCCCCTCAAACGAGAGAGTACAAAACATGCTGTTGCAAGTACTTCACTACAAGGTCGGTCGCCATATTTCTCCAGCATGGGGTCTGGCATGGATTCACATGCTCATGAATATTCCCCGTCGTCAGGCTGGGAATCCTCGGTAAAGAAAAAACCAGTATCAGTTTCGTTTCTGATCTGTCTTTCGTAGTAATAACCAATCACTGGTCTCTGCGTCATACTGACCACAGCCAATGACTGCCCTCTACCTAAGCACCGCCTCTGGCAGCCATCTTCAGATTTTTACCGCACGTTCATGTGTTGGGATCCTCGTGCTATTGCTCTCGAGCGTTAGTGCTTTTTTTTCCGCGCTTTTTCACAAAAAACTTCGATTCTTTCGGTCAAAGAGCCTCAAGCTCCACCGATCCTACATCCGATCAACGGGGACCCGTGTCGGATTCATCTGTGCCCCTCAAGGGTGAAGATTTCGTCGAGCTACACTTCGGAGGAATCCAGAAGCTTCTCAGGCCCGGTCTCGGAGATGGCCCAGGAGAAGGGAAGCTCGACGCCCGGAAAGCTGTTCAGGGTCTGCCCTGGATGCCAGCTGCAGAACGTCTTCAAGGAGGACGAACACTCTTTCTGCCTTTACTGCCTTCATGAGGACAAGACGCACGTGGAGAAGGACTGTGCGTTTTGCGGCAACATGTCGGAACGGACCATGAAGGACCGCCATCAACGTCTCGCCAACTGGCTGGAGGGTAAGAGCCCGTCTGGCGAGAAGAAGAAGAAATCCGAGCGGTCTTCTAAGACCTTTGAGGGCGCCCCGGCGACGGGGGCCCAACATAAGGCCAAGCACCGCGAGTCCGCTGGCACCGGGAGCGCCGTACGGTCGGGCTCTACGGGCGCCAGGCAGGGCGCACCCTCCCCGGCACCATCAACCACGAGCCAACGCTCTGGGTCGGGTAAGAGGAAGGCCGAGCACCCGGCGAAGCTCCTGGAGAGGCCCCGGTCGAGCTCTAAGGCAGAGGAGGAGCGTGGCAGTGCCCCCTCCCTCAAGGATAAGGCGGTGAGCGCACCTAAGGTGGTGAAGGCCTTGATCCATCCGACCAAGCCCTCTATCGAAACGGTCGCGGCGGCCCTGGCTCAGCCTGTGGTGGCTGCACCAGTGGTGGCGACCTCAGGGCCCAGAATCTCCCTGCCTCCTCGGAGGGAGTCTTCCTTTGTGCCCATCGATAGGACCCCCGTGAAACCCTCCGTGGGGAAGAAGAAGGGGGGGCAGGGCGTCGTCGGAGATTCGGCCTCAACCTCAGAAGAGGAGCTGATCGAGGTCTTAAGCCACGGCCTAGGCGTGGAAGAAGGCCAGCCCGTCGGAATGGACCCCGACGCAGGTGACGACGACGACATCGTCGAGGATACCGACGGGGCCCCTGTTCGCCCGTCGGATTCCCCTCTGCCAGCGCCGCAAGACAACTCGGCGGCCATTTTGTTGGCCATACAGTCCTTATGCTCCGAGATAAGGACGAGGCTACCGTTACCGACGGAGGAACCTCTCCCGTCGGGGGATCCAGAACCGGGACCTTCTGGTGTTCCCCCTACCAAGAAAAGAAGGATCCATCCACCACCTCCTTTTCAACCGTCGCGCCCCTTCCAGCCCTCCTCCCCGTCCACCCGAGCGGATGATACGGGGACTGACACGGCAGCGACGGGTACGGACGACGAGGCATACGACGAGGATTTTCCGTCGTCGCCTCCCACCAGGGCTTCTCCGCCCGACGAGATCGGATCTTTCCACTCCATGATCTCCAGGGCTTCCGAGCTTTTCCAACTCTGCCCTGAGGAGAAGAAAAAGGAAGGCTTCCTTTATCAGCGGCGCGAGGCCAAGAGGAAGACGGTCCTCTCAGTGCCTCTGTTGGACGACATTTGGGATGAGGGCCTTTCCCTCCTCAAGAACCCTTCCACGACGCCAGCTAGAAGAGACCGGTACGAGAAAAAGTACCGGGTCCCGGACACGGCCCCCCTGTGCCTCCGGGCGCAGCCTACCCCGGACTCCGTCGTCTCCGCGGCAGCCAGGAAGAAAGCGGGGGGGGGTGCGGCCTCCACATCGACTTCCCCGCCGGACGGCGAGGGAAAGAAATTGGATGCTATGGGACGTAGAGTCATCTCGTCGGCAGCGACGACGATTAAAGCGGCCAACGCCTTGGCTATCGTGGCCCGCTATGACAGGGAGCTCTGGTACAAGATAGCTCCCCTGCTGGATTTTCTGCCGGACGACAAGAGGGCGGAGGCCCTTGAGATCCTGCAGGAAGGTGAGGTGGCCTCCGACCACGCCATCACCGTGGCGACGGACATCGCCGACACCGGGTTCCGCCAGCTGGGCAACGGCGTTTGCCTTCGACGTCGTGGATGGCTCAAAGCTACGGATTTCCGGCAGGACGTCCAGACCAGAGTCCTGGACATGCCCTTCGACGGGAACAACCTGTTTGGGAAGACAGTGGACGATTCCCTTCAGGCCATCAAGGCGGATACTGAGACGGCCCGGGCCCTTGGAGTCCTGCAACGACGGACGCCCTTTCGGAGCGGCGGAGGCAAGGGCGCCTCCAAAGGTTCCGGCGGCGGTTTCGCTTCCTACCGTCAAGCGGCCCGCTCGTCGTCGCAAGAGGCCTACAGAGGACGAGGCAAGTCTAGCGGACCCCGCCGTCGTCGCCAAGGAGGTCAAGGCGGCAAGGCCGCGCCCAAGCAGGATTGAACCGGCCGTGGGGTCGGGCCCCCACCGAAGCACCCCGGTGGGAGGCCGGCTGGCGGGCTTCGTCAGCGTGTGGGAGTCCATCTCCACCGACCGTTGGGTGCTGGACGCCCTGGCCCGGGGCCACGCGCTCGAGTTTCAAAGAAGGTGCCCGCGCGTCCCCCCCGTGGCCAGGAAAGAACTTCACGTCCCTCAACTTCTCCTGGAGGTAAAGGCGATGCTCAGAAAGGGCGCCATCGAACTCGTCCCAAAGAGGCTTCGGGGCTCCGGAGTCTACTCGAGATACTTCCTCGTGAAGAAGAAGACGGGAGGATGGCGCTCCATCCTGGACCTGCGACGCCTGAACAAGTTCATCAAGGCGCAGAAGTTCCGGATGGTCACCCTCCAGCACGTCCTGGGTCAGCTGGAGGAAGGAGACTTTCTATCGTCGTTGGATTTGGAGGATGCCTACTTCCACATTCCCATCCTAAAGGGGCACCGCAAATTCCTCAGATTCGTGGTCCAAGGGCGTCATTACCAGTTCAAAGCCCTTCCCTTCGGATTACGGTCGGCACCCAGGGTATTCACCAAGTGCCTCGCACCGGTGGCGGCGCAGCTGCGCCGCGAGGGGATTCACGTCTACCCCTACCTGGACGACTGGCTCATCCGCGCCAAGACGAGGGAGCTCGCCGTGGTCCACACGGCAAGGACCGTCCAACTCCTCTCGGACCTGGGATTCTCCGTGAACTACGCCAAATCCCACCTGGTGCCCGCGCAAGTCGCACTGTTTCTGGGAGCCAGGCTCGACACAGTGTCCCTTCTGGCCTCCCCGTCGGAGGAGAGGACCAGGACCATCTTGGGCAAGGTGCAACGGATGTTGGTGGCCGACGCGGCCAAAGTGAGGTCCATCAAGTCCCTCCTCGGGATGATGTCTTCCTGCATCTACCTCATTCCCATGTGCAGGCTCCGGATGCGCCCGTTGCAAGAATTCCTGGATGCGCGCTGGATCCAGACGACGGGCAGCTTCGAGGAAAGGATCAAGCTCGACGAGAGTTTCCGACGAGCGATACGGTGGTGGGGCACCCGCGCGCATTTGACGGCGGGCATGGACTTCCAGACCCCAGCCCACCAGGAGACCGTGACCACGGATGCCTCCCTGGAAGGGTGGGGAGCGCACACCGAAAATCTGCACGCAAGGGGACTCTGGCTCCCGACGGAGAAGTCCCTGCATATCAACGTCCTGGAGCTACGTGCAGTGTTTTGGGCCCTCAGGTCCTTCCTTCCGTCCCTCAAGGGCAAGGTGGTGAGGATCTTCACCGACAACACCACCACCATGTTTTACATCAGGAAACAGGGCGGAACCAGGTCCCCAGCGCTGTCCAAGGAGGCGCAGGACCTGTGGCATTGGGCAGTTGCCCAAGGGATTTTTCTGGTGCCGTTTCATCTGGCAGGGATAAAAAACACCATCGCCGACTCACTCAGCAGGGAGCTGCGCTCGTGCCACGAGTGGGAACTACGGCAGGATCTGGTGGATCGCCTCTTCCGACGGTGGGGCACACCCCAGATCGACCTGTTCGCGACGGCGACGAACACCAAGTGCCGGAGGTTCGCCAGCAGGTTTCCCCAGACGAGGAGCATGGGCGATGCTTTCTCGTTCCCCTGGGAGGGCCTGTTCCTCTACGGTTCCCTCCCTTGCCTCTGCTAATCCGGCTCGTCAACCAGCTCAAGAGGTCACGGTGCAGGATGATCCTCGTCGCACCTGCGTGGCCGAGGCAGATATGGTTCCCGGACCTTCTGGACTTGTCAGCGTCCCCGCCGATCAAGCTGCCGGCGGACGCGGATCTACTCTCCAGGGAAGGAGGCGCCATCCTCCACCACGACCCGAAGTCGCTGAACTTGCAGGCCTGGCTCCTGCAGCGCTAGAGTTTGGAGGATACGACATACCGGCCGATTGCAGAGAGGTTCTTGCAAAGGCCAGGGCGTCCTCGACTCTTAAATGCTACGGACACAAATGGAAGAGGTTCTCTGTCTGGTGCCACGCACAGAAGATTAACCCTCTACGGATTACGGCCCCCCAAGTACTGCTGTACCTGCTGACGCTGGCCAAAGCTGGTCTGGCACACGCGTCCATCAAGATTCATCTTGCTGCGATCTCCCGATACACCAGAACCACGGGGCGGACGTCCTTGTGGTCTCATCGTCTGGTGAAAGAGTTCATGAAGGGACTGTTCAGATCGTTCCCGCCGGTGAAGGCTCCGGCCCCGGCGTGGGAGCTCAACGTGGTGCTGACCAAGCTCATGGGACCTCCGTTCGAGCCTCTGCACTCGGCCCCGTTGAAGTTTCTATCGTGGAAAACAGCTTTTCTTGTGGCCATCACCTCCGCACGACGAGTGGGAGAGATCCAGGCCCTTTCCTGCAAGGCCCCGTACTTGACTTTCCACGACACGAGGGTAGTGCTCAGGACGCACCCCTCCTTCATGCCCAAGGTACCGTCGGACTTCCATCTCAACGAACCCTTGGTGTTACCTGTGTTCTTCCCGTCGCCTTCGTCGCCGGCTGAGAGGACTTTGCACTCGCTGGATGTGGCTAGAGCGCTGAAGTTCTACGTGGACCGCACAAAGTGTTTTCGGAAGACGTCACAACTCTTTGTGAACTTTGGACCTGTCAATCAGGGGAAGGCTCTCTCGAAGGCTTCCATTTCCAGATGGCTCTCCGGCTGTATCATGTACTGTCACCGGTTGGCAAACCGACCGCTGCCTGGCAGTCCGAGAGCCCATTCCACCAGAGCGATCACAGCTACCACGGCGTTCCTATCTGGTGTGCCCCTGCTGGACATATGCAGGGCTGCTACGTGGAGGTCGACGCACACCTTCACGAAATTCTACTGCGTCGACCGGGATTCCAGGGAGGAGTCCAGGGTCGGCCAAGCAGTGCTGCGCAACCTGTTCGCCTGAGGTGAGCCTGGTGAGGAGGTAAGATGCTTAATGTTGAGTTTGATGTGATGCTTAATGTTGAGCCTTTGCCACCTCCCGTGGTTGTGCATGTGTGTACTGCTATGTATTCTTTATTCATGAGCATGTGAATCCATGCCAGACCCCATGCTGGAGAAGGAACAAGTTACTTACCTGTAACTGTTGTTCTCCAGCATGGGTCTGGCATGGATTCACATGCGAACCCTCCCGCCTACCCCTCTGCGGCTCTTCACTTGGTCATACTGCCACTTCACGTGCTTCCAAATCTGAAGATGGCTGCCAGAGGCGGTGCTTAGGTAGAGGGCAGACATTGGCTGTGGTCAGTATGACGCAGAGACCAGTGATTGGTTATTACTACGAAAGACAGATCAGAAACGAAACTGATACTGGTTTTTTCTTTACCGAGGATTCCCAGCCTGACGACGGGGAATATTCATGAGCATGTGAATCCATGCCAGACCCATGCTGGAGAACAACAGTTACAGGTAAGTAACTTGTTCCAACTGTACGCAAAGCAATGCACTTGCTTGGGGTGATGTCCTCATGCATTCACTTGGTTCCACACGTGTGTCTGCGCATGCGCCCAATGCAGGAATGGTTAGCAAAATAATGGTCTCAGGCAAGCGGTCACTGGGACGATCTAGTGGTTTTCCGCTAACCGTGGTAGATGCTTTTCGCTTGTGGTCCAGGGGCAACCTGCTAAAAGGAAAACCCTTCTGCATTCCACCAGCACAAGCAATCCTAACTACAGATGCCTCACTCGCCTGATGGGGGTGCTCACTTCCTCCAACACACAGCCCACGGCCAGTGGACATGTGCTACAACCCAAAGACTTATCAACTTAGCTCTTCAAGCCTTTCAGCAACTTCTTACAGGTCAAACAGTAAATGTCCTCACAGACCGCACCACCGCCATGTTCTACCTAAACAAGCAAGGAGGCACACACTCTCAAAGTCTGTCCAAGCTGTCCCAAAAAATATGGAAGTGTGCACTGAAGCAGAACATTTTCCTTACATCTCAACATGTTCCAGGGGAACTCAATTCTCTGGCAGACACTCTAAGCAGATACCTTTTACCAGAGGAACACGAGTGGCAACTCAACAGAGATATCCTAGACATAATATTCTCACAATGGGGTCACCCCCATTAGACTTAACTCACAATGCCCAGACTTCGTGTCCAGGTTTCCCCAACCAGGGTCCAAGGGGAACACCCTGTGAATGAACTGGTCAGGGAAATTTGCTTATGCCCCCACCCCAAAACACAGCCCCCCGCCCGACACCACTCCTGAGCAAATTAGTGCACAAGATGGACCAGGAACAAGTAAATCTAATCCTGGTTGCTCCTATGTGGGCGAGACAACCTTGGTTGCCACATCTGCTCAAACTGGCGATGTGCGACCCAATCAAGGTCCTGTGCCCATACAACATGGTAACACAACACAAGGGAGCATCCTCCACCCTTGTCCTCGGTCTATGAACTTGACAGCCTGGCTCCTGAAGTCATAGAATTTGCCCACCTAAATCTTCCACAAAGGTGTATGGATATCCTCAAAGAGGCACGGAAACCCAATACCAGACACTGCTATTTCCATAAGTGGAAGCAATTTGTGATATGGTGCACGTCCCAACAGAATCTTCCCCTGCTAACATTCTGCACTACATGCTTTACCTTCATGCCGCTGCAGGACCAGCTCTCTCATTAGCTATACCCAATGGATATACTATCCTAAGATCGGACAGAGTAGATACCCGCGGAGTAGGCCTCGCAGTCATAGCTAGAGCTAATCTTCCAATTAGACTAATGCCAGCCCCCGTCATCAAAACATATGAGAACTTGACAGCCAAGCTCAACATAAACAGCTCCCAGACTCTAACAATCCATTTGATAAATAGACCTCCAGGCCCGATCGGTATGTTTGAGGATGACATATCTAATATTGTATCCAATAACTTAAAAAATTCCTCTCAGGTTCTACTACTTGGGGATCTTAACCTAGGTTTCAATGACCCGAAAGATGCACATGCATCAAGTGTGGCTAATATTCTAACGGAACAAGGCTTCACCCAAAAAGTACTCAACGCCACACATGTTAAAGGAAGAACACTGGACTTGGTAGCAGACCATAATTGCAATGCCAGTATCTCCGCTATAGCACCTCAGATATGGTCTGACCACCATCCCATAACCATCACTCTAAACACTGAAAAACCCATTACCACACTTGTATCGCTAGCCCCTCCCATTCCCACCTGGAATAAGAAGAATATTACCTGCGACAACTTACTCCCACTTATCCTCCCTACACTCAATGAAATCCCAGAAAATCTGGGACTGGACGCCTTGGTCAATGAATATAATCATATCATGACCACCTCCTTAGACACAATTGCGACATTCAAATGAAGACAAAGCAAACCCAATGCCCATCTCAACTCATGGTTCACACCATACCTAAAAACACTACGTACCAAAAAAAGGCAATGTGAAACATCCTGGAAAGCACTCACGTCCGAAGAAAACAAAACTAATCTTTGCACCATCACAGCCCTATACAAAAAGGAAATACTCCTAGCTAAGCGTGAAACTTATAATGCTAGGATCTCCCAAGCAAACTCAAGCATGAAGGAACTCTTTGTCATCCTTAAAGAGTTAGAAGCTCCTATCCCAGTGCCAGACAACTGTGTAAAAGATAAACTTTGCTGCTCGAACATTCAGCAAGCACTAGCTAACAAAGTTTCAACTCTACAACTAAAAATTGCTAAGAAAAAAGCTTCAAAAATCAGCAATATGTCCACCAAAACACATTCTGACTTAGATCCATCTGCTAACACGATCTTACCTTCCGGCTTTAAATTCTCCAAAGTCACCATAATTGAAACTGAAAAGACTATACTATCTCTCAAACCTTCTAATTGTCAGGGTGACCAATGTCCCGCTCAACTTATAAAGGACGCAGCTAGAGACCTAGCCCCCTTTATTACAAAACTCATCAACGCGTCATTTGCGACCAATACTATCCCATCTAAGCTCAAGGAATCATGGGTGCTCTCATTATTGAAAAAACAGACCTTAGACCCTTTGATTCCCACTAACTACCGACCTATCACTACGGTGCCATTTCTCCTGGAAGTCTTAGACAAACTGGCCTATACACAAATTCAAAAACACTTGGAATCTAACTCTCACTAGGAGTAAGGCAATCAGGTTTCCGGCCGCAGCATGGGACCGAAACAGCCTTAACAGACCTGAAGGCCCAGATCGATGTACTTAGAGACAAAGGGGAATCAGCCCTTTCTGGACCTATCGGCCGCCTTTGACTTGGTTGATCACCAGGTACTGTGTAGCCACTTGGACTCAGCCGCATACTTCTCCACAGAAACCATAGCGTGGATACAATCCTTTCTAAGCAATCGGACTATGAGAGTCTTCTCACCTATGGTTGCAGCTAACCCCATACCTATCATGTGCGGAGTGCCCCAGGGATCTTGTGTCTCACCTACCCTATACAACATCTTCACCAAGCCCCTTTTCGGTGATCTGGATCATCTGGGTATCACCTATACCAACTATGCAGATGATACCCAGATCCTCCTACACCTTACGGGTGATCACGGCAAGGATTTGGCCTTGGTGAATAGGGTTTATCTCATCATTCAGGCATGAATGGCCACTCATGGACTATGCTTGAATGATGATAAGACCAAGCTCACCATTCTTGGCACACCCTCCTCCCGTAAAAAACAAAGTTCCAAAATACTCAGCCTTCAATATAGACCACAATATCATCACTGTCACTAAGGAGGTAAAAACTCTGGGGTTTTACTTGGACTCAACTCTTTTGTTCAACGAACAGGTCAGGCCACGGCATTTACTTGCAAACTGATTAGAGCTGGTAAGGCCTTCCTCTCAAACACTAGTTGCATCACCCTTGCCAGAACACTCATTTTATCTAAGCTCGACTACTGTAATGCTTTGTACATAGGAGCTAATAAACAAATCATCAAGAAAATTAAATTCTTACAAAATAATGTTCTTAGAGCTGCTCTTGGAATAGCTAGAAGAGATCACATCTCTGTGACGAGAAGAGACAACAACTGGCTGTCCACTCATGACAAAATCAAACTAAAAGTTGCCTCACTTACACATATATGCATGAACAATGCGGCACCACGTTACCTCTCGGACCGAATTATCATGAAACCTGTTAAAAGAATAACCAGACTTTCCCACACAAATTGCCTCCTGATCCCTAGGAGGTAGCAGTTTCCAGGTCAAGGCAGCCCAACTATGGAACTCTCTACCCCCCCACCCACTGGTACCATAATTTTCGACATAACCTTATACTGCGGCTCAAAGGCGCTGACCTCTAGGGTGTCCCGCTATTACCAGACAGGTCTACTACTTCTGCCGCCTACACGCCATTGACTATTACCTTGTAAACCTCAACGTTATGATCCTAATGTCTGATCTCAGCCTGATTGCCATGTGTATATTTCCTGTATGTATATAATTTGCCTGCTTGTATATCAACTGCCTTATGTAAATGTACATTATTATGTGTAACTAAGCTGTGAGTTATCTTTTGCAATGCGCCCGAATACCTACGGACCTAGCACGTTGGGCACACGTGCGTGAGGAACATCAGCTGACTTTGCCTACTTTGTTTTTATTCGCCATTGTTGGAGACAGACCGTAAGCGTAATATTCATTGTTAATGCTATTAGATCTGTTTGGGTGTTTGGTGTTACGTTTCCCCGGATGTGATCTCTGATGCCGACGGAGCGCTGAGTGGAGATCGGATTGCATTCCGAACCACGCGTTGCCAAAGGTGCACGGAACAGGCTACTCCTCACAGTCCTTTTACTTTATGCATCGGAACTTGCGGTAAGATATCTGTGGCTGCGATTGAATGGGTGGTGCCTGTTAATCGATTTTCAAAGGTTCCTGAAGGTGGGCAACACTGGCGGCTGCTGCTGGTCTAAGCGTGTCCGTTCACCGGGCTCTTGACCGGGTGGAGATGATGTTGCCACCGAAGCTGCGGCCCTTGTACAACCACCCGGCAGGTCCTAGAACTGTCTTTTTCTGGGCACCACTCATGAAATGGTGTTTGCTGGACTTGCAGATATGAACAGCACAGTCTGCAGTGTTAACAGCTACAGCTCTCATTTGGTACTCGCTCGTCATTATTCCCCAAAGCTGGTTTCTATTCTCTGTGAACTTCTTTGTTGGCTGTGCAGGGAGTTCTCAGCTTTTTGGGATATGACGGCACAACCAGGGACTGAAAGCCATTGCACCACCCCCCAAAATATTAGGCATAACCTATTCATTACTTAAAGTAATTGATGGAGGATTTTTTGCGAAGAGTGGAGAACTAGTTGTACTAACTGGTTCAATCGCTTTGAATGTTCCTGAGAAAGAAAGGAATTTCTTTTACTAGTCATTTCCGCCAGTAAAGCTGAAGTTTCTATACATATAGGTCATATAAGGAAAAAATAAACAGTTTCTTTTTACACGTAATATGTCTGAAATCACCCATGTGTCAATTTCAGTGGCAAAGTTATGTGTTTACTGCTATTGAAACCACACTGGCGGCACATACTTCATATCTTGGACAGCAGCTGGATCAGCATAGTCTTGCCAAGGGGCATGGTTGAAGATGCCATATGTAGTCTTGTTAGTCAGACTTTGGCTCATAAACATGATCACTTTCCCCTGGATGACAATGTGTTTCATCTGACTGCCTGATAAGCGTCCTTTATTCTCCCTTTGGAATAATTGTAGATTCCCCTGAGACTCTCATATATATAATGGGTCCCATGTCACGAAGGGGGATGTTGAGATACATTTGAAATTTGAATTGTAAATGTTTAATGGATATGTATGAGTTAAGTTATTGTTAGTACATTGAGATGCAAATTTCGTTTGTGGTTTGTTCCGGTTTACGTTTATAGCCAGTTGATGCAATATTATTGAGATGTTCATATAGTACCTCCCACTCACAGGGGGCATGTTGAAAACGGTTGTTGTGGTATTGACATTTACTTGTGTGGGAATTTCGGTATGACACTAATAACTATTAATTTACAGTGGGGAGGGTTGTTTCATGAGATATCACTTGTTTCAATGGACTGAGTTGGGTTCTTGGTATGCAGTGTGAGTAGATAGGAGAGTTTTCACGATCCGAGCAATTGTTGTCTGCAATGCGCCAAGTAGGTTGATAGTGATAGATGGATTTATGGTGATTTTTCAAGATTACAATGTCTTATATAGGACTGTAATACGATATTTTAAGTATGTTATGTACCCTATATAGTGAGATGTTATATATATATATATATTTCAGAGGCTTGTGGAATCTGCTTAGATCACATGCTGTGCATAGGCTGACATCTAGTGGAAGCTGCGGAGTATTACAGTTTGTTTTTCGAAACTCGAAAATGGGCGTCGACACAGGGCCTGCCAGTAATACTATCCCTAGTGTGACGTCCACTGTACCCATGATCCCTCACGCGTGTAGGACCCTCAGATTGTTTTTTTCCGCCATACTGGTCGGAAGCATTTCGCGGAGTTCCCTGGCCTTAGCCATACTTTTGCAAAATATTGTTATATTTACCCATTTCTCCACCCCACGTCAAGTCACCGAACTTCCACACTCGAGGCTGGCCCGGAGAAGAATTCGACCGTCGACAGCTGCGCGACGGATTTGGGTCTCGGAAGGCCTCCGGCCTCGGCCCAGGCCTTGGAAGGCCTCTGGCCTCAGCCCTGCAAGTAGGGAGAGTGGGGGGTGGACATACTCTACACTCTTTTGGTATATAGGTACATTCTTATATGTAGCGACGCCGTAATTTCAGACGGCGAGGGCAACGTGGCGTCAAGAGACAGCCGAGCGCAAGTCCCCGACCTCGGAAGGTCGTCCGGCAGGGCGACTATGGGGAAGACCCCCGGCGACACAAGCGCTACCCACAGCACTTCCACAAAGCACATGAAGTCCAACCGAGACTCGACACGCACGTCCAGTTCTCGGAAAGAGGCATATAGAGAACGGTCCGAATCGGTGTCCTCTGGCCGTTCCCGAACTAGATCGCCGCATGACTCCAGGCAATCAACCACTATTGCCAAGAGTGCCTCGCTCCCCAGTGAAACGGAAGTTAGATCGTCTGAAGACGAAGCCGACTTCCATCACCAGATCGCACTCCAGGAGTCGGCGCCCGCAGACTGCGTAACGGCGGCTCCCGAGTCCCTACCTCCACGTTCTAAAGATAGGGACACCACCCCCGAACCTCGACGCCAGGCGTCGTAAGGCTCCGGAGGGGCGAAAAAACAGGGAAAACACTCTTCCACCCACAGGGAGGGGGGAAAACAACAGAGGAAGCAGTCTTATCCTCCTCACACACCCTTAAAGACTTCCCACTCCTCATAAACAGACAGACAAGTCCCAGTCCTCTGTTATCCCAAGGACACCTGCTAAAACCAGTAAGTCTAGTCAGGATAAGGTGGAAAAAGCCCCAGAAAGGATCATTCCCAGTTCTAGAGAATGGTCTAGTGATGACATAGACAGGGTTATGTCAAGGATGTCTTCATTGGCAGATTTTTACTCAAAGAACCCTGAACACTTTCTCTCCTATACTCCAGACAGGTCAGCACCCTCAGGCTCTAAGGATCCAATACCTTCAAGTAAGAAGTCCCGGTTTGAAGCCCCAACACGGTCTTCAGTCCCCTTCTATATACAGCCCTACTCCCAATATCAAGGGGATACATCCTTTTGTGAGGATCCAGATTTGGGCATGTTGGAAGAGCAAACTGGTACGGGCTACTATGGAGATGATGAGGACCAAGTAGAGGAAGAGGAAGACCCGGAGACCTACAGAGTAATTCCCCAGTAGAGAAAGAACCCCCAATTACCGACTCTCCTGAATGTAGTTCTGTCCCGAGCGGCAGAACATTTCCACATTGACACCCAGGGTGCTCAAGAGGAGAGGGACTTCGCAGAAGAGTTAGTGGGAGAAAGGAGGCCTGTTGCTCAGGCCATCCCTATCCATAAGTCTATTCAGAGAAGAATAGACCCTTCACTTTTAAATCCTAACCTCACCAGGGCAGTGAACCCCAAGATTGAGAAACTTTTAGGGGAAACCCAATCAGACCCACTGTATATAAGGAGCATCTGAAACCGGACTCCCGAGGTTGTTACTAACACCCGTAAAAGGGCTGGAACATCCTTGTCATCGTCCAAAGCTCCTCCCGACAAGGAGAGCAAGAAAGCTGTATGGTTTGGGCAGGAAAGTAGACTCCACTTCCGCCTACCAGGCAAAGATTGCCAACTCCACCACCCTGTTGGCCAGCTACAACTGCCATCAGTGGGAAGAAGTCGCGGTACTCATAGACTCTGCCCCAGAACCCTTAAAGAGCCAGTTGGCAGGAATTGCGGCGGAGGGAAGAGCCGTGTCCGGTTGCATTTTAAAAGCAACCTGTGATGCCGCGTATAATGCCGGCAGATTGATAGCAGAAGGAACTGTTATCAAGAGACACGCTTGGTTACGGCAGTCTGGATTCAAAGCTGAAACCCAAGCATCTTTGTTAGATAAACCGGTGGAGCCGGATCTGTTTGGTAAGGCGGTCGAGGACGTGCTGAAAAATGCCAAGGACGAATATTAGACACTCAAATCCCTAGGCCAACTAACCAACAAACCCCCTAATCAGAGAGGGAATGGCAATTTTCGTCGCCCACGCGGCCAAAATTCCCAGAGAGGATCTAACTATTCCCAGGGGCAGGGTACACCGTGGAATAATAATAACCAACAGTCTACCCAGGGTTACGGCAGGGGTAATATAAGAGGACGTGGTAAGGGTAGAGACAGTCCCAATAAAGGAGGCGGCACGCCTCCACCTAAACAGTGATGCTCCGTTCAGGGTCCCTTCTCACGCAACCCCAGTAGGGGGACGCATTTCCAACTTCACCCAAGTTTGGGAAGGGATCACATCAGACAGATGGGTGCTGTCCACAGTATCCGCTGGGTACTGCATAGAACTGTTAGAGAGTCCCCGGAACCATCCTCCACGACAAAGAATACATTCTTTGGAACACCAGAAGATCCTCCTCGAGGAGATTGTCAATCTGTTAGCAAAAGACGCGATAGAACTCGTCCCGGGACACCAGGTAAACAAAGGTATTTATTCAACTTACTTCCTTGTGCCAAAAAAAGATTTGACAATGCGCCCAGTATTGGACTTGCGGCCTGCAAACAAGTATGTCAAGCCCCAAAAACTTCACATGACTACTCTCCAAGAGGTAATCCCCCTCCTAAAAAAGAGGGATTACATGGCAACATTGGACATGAAAGATGCCTATTTTCATATTTCCATGTTCCCAGCGCACAGAAAGTACTTGCGCTTCAAGGTGGACAGACGGCACTACCAGTTCAAGGTACTGCCCTTTGGGATAGCTTCAGCTCCAAGGGTATTCACCAAGGTACTGACGGTGGCGGCAGCACACCTACGCAGGGAGGCAATCCCGGTGTACCCATACCTGGACGACTGGCTCATCACGTGGGAGACCCGAGTAATTTGCAGAACAAACATTCAAAGGACAATCAACCTCCTCTTTGAATTGGGCTTCTCCATAAACGAGAAAATGTCAAGTCTGGTGCCAAGCACCACCAAACAGTTCCTAGGAGCTATCCTAGACACTCAAGAGGGGTTGACTTTTCCTTCCGAGGAAAGAATTCGGAATATACTACTGCAAATTCCACAATATCAGTCCGGTCGCCAGATAACGGTATGCAAAGCAATGCGTTTGCTGGGCATGATGGCGTCATGTATTTACCTGGTCCCCCACGCGCGCCTGCGCATACGTCCCATGCAGGAATGGTTGGCGAAACAGTGGTCTCAGGCAAGTGGTCAGTAGGGGTGTCACGGTATTAGTTTTATGACGGTATGATAACCTTCTTGCCAAATGACGGTATATCATGGTTATCGCGGTATAGCAGGTGGAGTTAACCAATCTTAACAAATATTTTCTAAAAGGTCATAAATTGTCAGATTTATCATCACAAACAAAACCAGGAACCCAGGGCCAGAATTGGGCTTTTCAACATACTTTCCACTGAAATGCCACCCTTTGCTTCCACCAAACACAAACTCGTGTGGAGGAGGAGGGGGGAGAGCCCTGCTGCGACTGGCAAAGCAAACTGAATAGCTTTTCTTAAGTGGTCATTTAGGCTTTTAGCTCCTCCACTGTCTACTGGTGAAGATGAACATGTTGCCTTATTTATAACCTGCATGCCCCAGATCAGTGGAGGCTGATGGTAGTATAAGTTTGTGCGCTTACTCGCACACGCACGCTCTCTTTACGCTATAGCCTTTAGTTTACTTGCGGGCCAAAGGATGTTCAGTAATCACAGACATTACCCTTTGGTATGGCAGCAGGGAATACCCACAGAGATGAGTGAATTTCGCAGTGTGACTTATTATATGTTAGTTCAATGATAGAACCAGGGACATCCCCCATTGTCATATGTTTAGCAAACATTTATACATTATAAATATATATAAACCCCAAAGCCGCCAACTCAAAGTAAACCCCTTTCCTTCTTGGCACTGTATTTATTCTTCCTATTGCTAACATATTGATGTTGTGCCAGGCAGGTGTAGTTTATGGAATGGCATTAAAAATTGCTCCAACTGAAATTACTTGGCAGATGACACATCCAACAATGCAAGACCAAAACTGCACAGCACTTGCTTACTGCAGCTTTCCAAATCAGATTGAAAAGCACGCTTAACGGTATACACGGTATACCGGTATAAACAATGTGACGGTTATTATTGTTCAATTGAGTGGTTCACGGTATCTTTAACGGTATACTGTTATACCGTTACATCCCTAGTGGTCAGTGGGACGATCTAGTGGTCGTTTCGCCAACACTTGTACAAAGCCTAAACTGGTGGACAAGAGTAAATCTGTCCAAGGGGAAACCCTTTTACGATCCCGAGATACAGGCGGTAGTCACAACCGATGCATGTCTGACAGGGTGGGGAGCTCACCATCTCCACCACACAGCTCAGGGTCTCTGGTCTCACTCAGTGGCCAAGAATCACATCAACCTGCTAGAGCTTCTGCCAGTATTCAGAGCGCTTCAAGCGTTCGAGCCCTACCTGCTAAATCTGTCAGTGCAAATCCGGACAGACAGCACTACAGCCATGTTTTACCTGAACAAGCAAGGAGGGACTTGTTCGCCAAATCTGCCCAAGCTTGCCCAGAAAATTTGGAAATGGGCACTCAGACGGAACATCTTCCTGTCATCGCAACATGTTCCAGGGGATCTCAATTCTCTAACGGATGCTCTAAGCAGAGACCCCCTCCCAAAAGAACACAAATGGTGTCTACACAGAGAAGTTGTAGAAGATATCTTCTCTCAGTGGGGCTTCCCCACTGTAGACCTATTCGCCACAAGCGAAAACAGACAATGGCCAGGATTTGCATCCAGGTTCCCCAACCAGACTCCCAGGGAAACGCCCTGTGGATGAACTGGTCAGGAATGTTTGCGTACGCTTTTCCACCAAATCCTCTCATCAGGAAGGTGGTCAACAAGATGACCAGAGAGTCGATGACGCTCGTCCTGGTTGCTCCCATGTGGGCGAGACAACCGTGGTTCCCACACTGACGCAGATTAGCCGTGTGCGAACCGATCAAACTTCCGGCCTGGTACAACCTACTGTCCCAGCACCAAGGTCAAACAGTGCATCTTCAACCCAACTCAATGAACCTGGCAGCATGGCTCCTGAGGTCATAGAGTTCGGATATCTCAATTTACCACAGAGGTGTATGGACATCCTAAAAGAATCTAGGAAGCCAAACACGAGGCACTGCTACTTTGACAAATGGAAGAGATTCGTTATCTGGTGCCAGAATAAACAAGTCAACCCAGTTGATTGCACTCCTTCCACTATTACTATTGTTACATACATGCTCCACCTGCTGGATGCAGGACTGGTTTTTAACTCACTGAAGGTACACCTGGCAGCTCTGTCGGCATACACCACTTCCCATAACAAGGTGTCGTGGTGGAAAGTACCAGTAGTTAAAGCCATCATGGAAGGAGTAAAGAGACTTCACCCTCCTATTTCAAACCCACTACCAGGGTGGGACCTTAACGTGGTGCTATCTAAGCTCATGGGCCCCCCATTCGAGCCCATGCACAAAAGCAGTCTCAAACACCTGACTTACAAAACGGCCTTCTTAGTAGCAATTACATCTATAAGAAGAGTCAGTGAAATTCAGGCTGTGTCAGTGTAAGATCCCTTCTTTACTCTCCATAAAGATAAACTGGTTTTACGCACACACCCTAGGTTCTCACCTAAGTTTATTTCTAAATTCCACGTGAACCAGTCCATCGAGCTTCCGGCTTTCTTCCAAGACCCACAGAGCTCGGCGGTAATCGTATTTCTGATGCTTGTATCTGCTTAGATTCACATGCAACCCACCCTTCCTCCCCTCTGAGAGAAGGCACATGGATAATTGTATTTTTACCTTTCTTTATATCTGCTTGGATCATCTGTACTCGCGCTTCTCCTCATGCTACCTCATGTCAGAAAAAATACAATCTGAGGGTCCTACACGCGTGAGGGATCATGGGTACAGTGGACGTCACACTAGGGATAGTATTACTGGCACGCCCTGTGTCGACGCCCATTTTCGAGTTTCGAAAAACAAACTGTAATACTCTGCAGCTTCCACTAGATAGATGTCGGCCTATGCACAGCATGTGAATCTAAGCAGATACAAGCATCAGAAATACGATTACGGTGAGTAATGTATCCCATATCTATAGTATCTATAGATTCTTATTTGATTTATTGACTGAAATGTTGGGTGGGTCAAGGTGGGAAGTAGTTTGTGTCTATAGTTACATGAACTCTTTCACTTCTAGATTCTCGAAATTCTGGAGCTTTACTATGGACCTAGACCTGCCACTTTTTGGTCCCATATCTTTTATGCCTCTCTTTAAAGTAATGGAATTGTGCTGACTTATCGGGGCATTTCTGTTTGCAACCACAGGGTTATCTTTGAGTAGGACAGTACAGGGGTCATTTGAGTATATGTAGATATTTTGTTTTGAATGAGTGCAATGGGGATGACATTGGTTCTTAACGAATAATTTTGGATATAGGTTTGGGATCTTTTATTTGTTTATTATTTTTCAAAGAATAAGAGTTTTGTTAATTTCAGGAGAGGTGTCCAGGGCGCCAGACATCTTGGTATGTGGCACACGAATACATATTTTACGCTGTTCCCTGTGTTTTGCATCTACATTGGGTTTGAGGGGGGGGGTGAGGTTCCCATCTAACTATTCTATAGAGGTTTTAAGGCCAGTTGATGAGTCGTTACAAAGTTGGGAACTAGGGCTGAGTCTAATGTGTAGAATGGATAGGCATTTAAGAATGGCTTGGAATGTGAATGGCTTAAACAATGTGCAAAAAAGAAAGAAAGTCATGTCTTATTTAAATGATCTAAAGGGCGATGTATGTCTTCTTCAGGAGACGCATCTCATTAAGGAAAAGCTTGATGTTCTGAAGAAAGGATGGGTTGGAAGAGTGTATGGATTTGTGTTTAGCTCAAGATCTAGGGGTGTGGCGATCTTGATTAGAAAAAATGCCCCTATCAAAGTTTTAAAAGAAGTTAATGAAAATGAAAGTAGAATTGTTGCCATTCTGACAAATATTCAAGGCACGGAGGTAATTTTCTGTAATGTATATGCACCTACAGTAGATGGTGGCTCTTTTTTCAGGAAGGTTGCTCAAATTGTTCGAGATCTGGGGTCAAGGAATATTGTTTTGGGTGGGGATTTCAATATGGTTCTAGACCAGGATATGGATAGGTCGGGTTCTAGATATGGCATACTTACTGACCTGCACTCCAGAGCCCTGAAAGACCTTTTGGAAGAACACAATTTAAAGGATGGATGGAGGATGGAGAATCCAGGGGCCAGAGAATGTACCTTCTATTCAGGGGCACATATGACCCATTCGAGGTTGGGCATGTTACTAATGTCAGGAAGGATTTCTGAAAATTATTTAACATCCAATATTGGAAATATAATACTGTCGGATCATGCTCATGTTATCATGGATATGAAACTGGACTTTGCTTTGAACAAGAATTATACATGGAGGCTGAATACTAGGGTGCTAGACAATGAAAAAGAGATGGATAAAATTGCCACAGAAATAGACTATTTTGTAAAGGAAAATTGCACAGGAGAAGTCAGTCCTGGCATAGTTTGGGAAGCTTTTAAATGTACGGTACGTGGTATGCTCATCAGTTCGGCAAGTGGCTTGAAGAAAAGATCTGACAGTAGATATCAGGAATTGGAGTTAAGTTTTAAAGATATCACAAAGGATTTGATGTTTAATCCTGCAAACTCAATTTTGATTCAGAAACTTAAACACTTGCGACTGGAATTGAGAAATCTGATTTCAGATAAACGGACAAGTTTTTCTTTCAACAGAAATGTACATATTTTGAGAAGGGGGAAAAATGTGATTGTTGGTTGGCTTTTAGACTGAGGAAAAGAGAGTCAGAAATAACTGTTACTTCCATTCGAGGACAAGACAATCTAATTACTTTCAGACCAAAAGAAATCAATAAGGTTTTCCAGACTTTTTACTCAGAGCTATACAAAAATGAAATATATATTTCTGCGAATGATGGTGGGTTCCTGGTGGGATTGCCACTTCCAAAGATCACGGGTGTGAAATCAGATTCTTTGGATGAAGATATAACGCTGGATGAGGTGAAGAGAGCAATTGTTAAGCTGAATACGGGAAGGTCTCCCAGACCTGATGGTCTACCAGTTGAATTTTACAAATGGCTACCCATCTCTGCATTACTCTTTTGTTAGACATGTTTAGATCATCCCATTCGGGGGTTTACTCCCCCCTACAACATGACATACTATGTTATCGGTGTTCTTGAAAAAAGGAAAAGATGAGACTTTAGCTTCCAGTTACAGACCAATTAGTCTGCTCAATGTTGATAACAAAATATTGGCCAAAATACTTGCTCTAAGATTAGAAAACCTGTTACCAAAGTTGGTTCACCCGATCAATCAGGTTTTGTAAAGGAGAGAAGTACCACCAGTAACATAATAAAACTGTTACGCACTATTTCTGTGGCTACTGAGTCAATGGAAGACTCAGCAGTTCTTTCTTTAGATGCTGAAAAAGCCTTTGACAGGGTAAACTGGCAATTCTTGTTCAAGGTCCTGGAGAAGATGGAAATTGGTTCTAAATACATTTCTTGGATCAACCTTCTGTATTGCAAACCAACATCTGATGTGAATACCAATGGTCCAATATCTGAAATATTTGAATTGGAGAGAGGAACAAGGCAGGGATGTCCCTTGTCCCCATTGCTTTTCGTCATTGGTATAGAACCTCTGGCGATGGCACTAAGGCTAGAAAGAAATCTACAGGGTGTGAGTTGTTGGGGCATGCAACAAAAGGTGTGGTTTTATGCCAACGATTTGTTGTTGGTTCTAAAAATCTTAGGCTTTCAATTCCAACTCTTATGGAAATTTTGACAACCTTTAATCGACTCTCAGGCTATAAAATAAACTGGACCAAGTCAGAGGTTCTACCCTTGGTACCGTTCTGTGATAAGAAATTCATTACACAATGGGGACTTAAATGGTGTACAAGAAAGTTACTGTATTTGGGAGTTTTTTTACCGAATATAAGTGATTTTGTAATAGAAAACATGAATATGGTTTGTACTGCGTATAAGTTGGATTTAGAGAGATGGAGCGCTCTGCATTTGTCCTTATGGGGGAAAGTTAACACGCTGAAAATGGTCTCCACGCCTAGAATTAATTACGTGCTTAGCATGATTCCGTTAGTTATTGGAAAGAATTGTTTGCCGGAACTGGATGGACTTAAGGCTTTTTATGGGACCATAAGCCACCAAGGCTGAAGTTATGTAAATTACAATTGTCCCTGGAAAAAGGTGGATTGGGTGTGCCTAATTATAGAGCGCACCATTTGGCTTTTATGTCACAAACTTTAATGGAATTTATGAAGCCAAATCCAAATGAATGGGTGTGTGTTGAGAGTAGTCATTTTGGTCCTTTACTGCCTAGAGCTCTATTAACGACTGTACAGAAACAACGGGGTGTTAATGACCCATTGACTAAATGTCTACTCAATTCATGGATGAGTCTGAATGATTGTTTGGGATAAGATGCATTGAAGGATCCTAATGCCTCTATCTGGTTGAATCCAGGTATTAAATGCGATGGAAAGACCTTTTTTGGTCAGAGTGGTTTCTGGCAGGCGTGCAATGGTTGAGCAACCTTTTCGAGAATGGAATTTGGTTGACTACAATCTAAATTTAATATTTCACATTTCAGTGTGAGTGATAATCGTAAAATTCGGAAAGCTATTGGCGATACTGACTTGGAGAAAAGTCTGGATGTTAACATACTCTGGCAAAAGCCTAAAGTGGGTTGATGTGGCCTGGTGAGTCGTGTTTATGGTTTGATTGCAGGAGAATTTAAAAGCAATGTTTTGTTGAGGGAGGAGTGGGGTATAAGGATTGGGAGTACTATTGACGAAGATCACTTGTCGCGTGTGTGTGCAAATACAAGGCTATGCTCCTTAAGCTTGGTGGAGAGGTCCCGACAGATTAAAATCATCAGTAGGGTCTATTGGACTCATGAAAGGCTATTTAATAGTGGTATGACTGACAGCTCTGATTGTTGGTCATGTGTTCATGACACAAGTACATTTGAACATATGCTATGGACCTGCACCAGAGTGCAAACCTTTTGGTTTGAATTTGGTAGGATCTGTGATGCTGTGTTAGATGAAAAAATAGCCTTTGATTTTAAGACTTTAATACTCGGTAGCGATGTTCTTTTAGAGGATCTATCCGTATGTTAGAATAAATGGATCTATCGAGGTGCGATGGTGGGTAAAAGAATTATCTTGAGAAGTTGGAAGACGGTGAACCCTGTTCTGATTGAAATGTGGATTTATGAACTGCATGGCCTGGCGGAGATGGAGAGAGTAATTTTTCGGAGAAACAGAAGGCCTACTCTATTTCAGAAAATATGGGGGAAATTCCTCACTATGTATTGATTATTACTCTGTGATTGATGTGAACCCTGGGTGAGGGTGGGAGGGGGGTTTGTAAATATGTACAGGTTGTACATTGTGAGCTAATTATTATGAAAATTGTTTTCTTTTAGATGTTTATAATTATATATACTATAATCTTAAAATAAAAGTTTTTTAAAAAAGTGATAAAAAAACAAACCTACTAGACTCCGGCCTACTATTTAACTCCATCAAAGGGCATCTAGCGGCCCTGTTAGCTTACACCACTTCACAGAACAAGGTCTCCTGGTGGAAAGTTCCTGTCATTAAGGCATTAATGGAAGGGGTAAAGAGGCCATACCCACCAATTTCCAAACCTCTCCAGGGTTGGGATCTCACTGTTGTGCTCTCCAAGCTCATGGGTCCATCCTTTGAGCCTATGCACAAGGCCAGCCTAAAACATCTGACTTACAAGATTGAATTTCTAGTAGCTATCATCTCTGTAAAACGGGCCAGTGTGCTACAGGCTTTGTCCGTACAAGACCCTTTTTTCATACTACACAAGGACAAGGTTGCCCTCAGAACACATCCTAGGTTCTTACCAAAGTTCATTTCAAAGTTCCATGTTAATCAATCCATAGAATGCCCTACCTTCTTTCAAAATACACTTGATGTACGGAGGGTGGTCTTGTATTACATGAACAAAACTAAACCTCTAAGTGAAACAGACCAACTCTTTGTTTCCATAGCACCTGCAAGAGAAGGTGATCACATATCAAAGAACGCCATCTCCAGATGGATAGTCAAGTGCATCCAGCTCTGCTATTCCCTATCCAAGAAAGTCTTACCTTTCACCCCCAGGGTTCACTCTACCAGAGGTACAGGAGCTTCCTTAGCTTTCATTGCAAATGTCCCTCTAGACGCCATTTGCAAAGCTGCTACGTGGAGTTCCATCTATACGTTCACACAGCCTTATTGCATTGACACACGCTCTAAAGCAAATTCACAGGATGGACAAGTGGTCCTAAAACATCTCTTTGCCGCTGTACCTTCTCACTTCCCACCTCCTTCTCCAGATACTGCTTGCTAATCTATGGAGATTATGTGATCCAAGCAGATCCACAAGCTCCAGAAGGGATACATTACTCACTCTAATCGTATTTCTGGTGCTTGGATCTGCTTAGATTCACATGCACCCACCCTTCCTCCCCTTCTGGAGTAGAAGGTGCATAGATGTTTTCTGGGTTATCACTGTTTCTGCTTTATCACATCTGTACTCATGCTACACTTCATGCAACTCCATGTCAGAAACAATCTGAGGGACCACAACGCGTGTGCTACCGTGGGTACAGTACACGTCACACTAAGGCCAGTATTACTAACACGCTGTCTCAACGTCCGTTTTTGAGTTTCGAAAACAAATCTTTTAATACTCTGCGTCTTCCACTAGATGTCAGACTTTGCAGAACATGTGCATCTAAGCAGATACAAGTACCAGAAATATGATTACGGTGAGTGATATATATTTATTTACATCTGGTGGATCTTCTCACAATCACATGGTTTGCCTGGGCCGACATCTAGTGGGTGGTGCAGAGTATTGCATTATTTATTTTTTAACTCGAAAATAGGACGTTGACGTGTCGTTCTTGTAATACTATCCCTTCTTTGACGTCTATAGTACCCATGATCCTTCACGCCTTGCGGTCCTCAGATTGTTTTTTCCCCCCGACCATTGGGTTGGTTGCATTTTGCAGAGTTCGTATTGTTACTATTGCCCGAGACGAATAATTACCACTGTGTTTGGTGTTACCGAAGAGTCGACGGTTGAAGACATCTCCAGGCCCTTGTGCCCAGACAAAAGGAGTGGGGGAAAACATTTACATAGCTACTTGCACTTATATATTTCCCTTATTTGTAATGCAGTCTCCCTGTCCACCAGCTTTCACAATGGAGAAAACTCCTTTTGAGTTTTGCCTGGCCTGTAACGAATTTCCCTGGAAGGACACACATAGGGTATGTAATTATTGCCTACCTCAGGACCCTCAGGAGGGGAAGTGTGAAGCCTGCAAGCTCTTTAAACCAAAGACGCTTAAAGAGCGATGGTTGAAATGCTGGGAGGCTTATGCAATGCAGTCTGAGGCATCCATCAAGCACTCTACAGTCGCAAAGGACTTTGAGGTAGAGCAGGACAGTCCTGGATTCAAAAGCGAAACTGAGGAGACAACAATAGGGGAACATTGGGATTCCCATAAGCCAGTCTCCAGCTTCGGAAGGCGGGCATTAAATACAGCTATGGAGGACATCCCATGTGACGGAAGTGCCAAACGCATAAAAAAACTGCTCAAGGCATGGGCCAATCAGTTTCGACGCACAAGGCCGGTATGACAAGTAGCGATACACATGGAGAAGGCACGGGGACGGCGCTCGAGTTATGTACGCTGAGTAGCCGCACACAGAAAGGACAATTAGAGTTGGTGCTCGAGTCAGGAATACAGAGTAAATCTAAACATTCCGAGCCACATAAACCCTCCATGGCCGTTTTGATACATTAGTCGAGAAATATTATGAAACGCCTACCTGTCCATAACTCTAAGGGATGGGCCCTTAAAAGGAAAAAACGATTTAGGTGCACGTCGTCAGAATATCCAAATAAATGTTCAAGTCCTCTGTCCATAACTCCTGCCTAGCCCTGCCATAGCTCTAGCAAAACAAAAATAAAAAGGTGTTTTAACTAGGAAGATGACTCACTCCTCCTAACTAAGGGGATTCAGTTACTAAGTGTGTTTCCACTGAGACAGTAGAGTTGAACCAGGAGAATTCCGCCCTTCCCCCAGCTCGTCTTTACTTTGTAAATCAAACAATTCAGTTCTTTCTTTATTTCGGGTAGAGGTGTGAGGTAGTTCTGTCCCCTCTTCAATCAACCGTCTTTCAACTTAAACCATTCAGTGTACTTAGGTTTGCTACTTCTTTGAGGGACCTTGCCTCTGGATTCTGCCTATTTTAAACAACCATGTCCTTTTCTCCAATGATTACACCCCGGGGACTTATCTCTGCCTTTGGACTTGACCTCCGCTTGGGCCTGCCTGTCGCACTCCCAACCCACTTTGATTTCCTGTACTCCCCATTACCTTTTGAAGACCTCATGTACAGTGTCCTCTCTTCTCCGTAGGCAGTTAAGTGTGATGGCCCAGCTTACCGTGGTCTCTCGCCTCTCTGTAGGTTGCACGGTGGCTCTGTGTTTTCAGGCTCCCTGCAGTTTTGGCGCAGTTCGGGGACCAAACAGTCCACCCCCTTCCGGAGGTCACACCACTGCCTCGCCAATGCTCTACTCTAGGGCACCTTGCAGTCTCTGTACAGGGCCGCCTGCCCCTTCACCCCCCACAGATTAATGGCATACCGCTGCCTCGCCAATTATCTCCTTCCAGACTCCCTGCAGTTTTGGTACCTGGACCACTTGGTCCACCTCCTGCTTGAGGTTGTACCACTGCCTCGCCTTACTCTGTCTGGGCTTGGCTCGGACAACACCAAGCCAACCTCTGGTTATTCCACAATGAAGTGAGTGTCGTCCACCCTCCGGTCGCTTTGGCCTCTCTCGTACCAGATAGGACCACTGCTAATACTGTTTCCTTCTACTTCTGGTTGGGCCAGTTCGATGGCCATGTTGATCTGTACTCAGTTTTTGTAGGGCATGCCGGTTGAAAAGGAGGCCAACAGTCCCTTGTCTGTTTCTTGGATGGTATCATTATACCGCCTTTGCTCTTACTTGTCTCAGTAGTCCAGACTGCACTGGATTTACAATATGACCTGTTGGAAGTTGGCAATATGTTGTGCATGTTGGGGATGGGGTGTGGAATGGGAAAAGGGTGTGACAATATATTTATTTACGTCTGGTGGATCTTCTCGCATCCCTATCCCCAAGGGTGGAATCCTCCCCTGACAGATCTTCCCGTGCTGCACCACCCCAGGGGGAATATTGGCTAGCGGCCGCACCGCCCTGGCATTACAGGAGAGGGTTCCCCCATGGAGAGAAATGATGCCATTAACAGAATCGTCACAAGGAACTTACTGTTTTTCCACAAAAGACTTCCTCCTCTTCATAGACAAAGATTAGGTTTGAAAACACCATGAATAAAATGTCTGCCTTTATGGGCTTCATTGACAAAAACCCCATTAAAAGGAAGCTCTTAGTTTCAGAGGCACATACAACCAAAAAGGTTGAGACAGCCTAATGTACCATTTATTTATTTATTTGCATTAGGTTAATCGAAACCTTTGCAAAGATAAAACACTAAAACATTATTCAAAACTTGATTACTTTACAGTTCAATTCATATTAAATCCATAAAACACACTTAATGTACCACTAAGCAGAGACCCTATTGAAGTAGTGGACTCCTCTGAGGGTGGGGAAGGCTGAGTGGAGGAAGATCCAGTTACTGAAACGGATGATTACACAGTGCCATCTCCAGATATTGGAAACAAGGCTGCTGATTATTTTAAAATTGAAATACATGGTTCAGAGAAGACTGATTTCGTGGACTAAATACTAAAGGAGAAAAAACTGATGGGCCAATATGCTCCCTTATTACCGTCTCTCACTTCTCCTGCACTTATAAAGGCAGTTAACCCACGTACTAAGAAATGTTTTAAACCAGCTCCAATTGACCCCTTTACATCCGGGAACATATTAAGCCAGATTATCTGGTCGTTACCACCACATGCAAGAGGGCAGGAACACTATTAGCCTTCTCTGACGCACCTCCAGATAAGGAGAGCAAAAGAATGTATGCTCTAGGCAAAAGGATATCAACAATCGCAGCTTACGGGGCCGGAATTGCAAATAATACAGCCCTTTTAGCAACTTTTAATAGAGCACAGTGGGATAAAATGGGATTTCTCATTAATGATGCTCACAAACCCTTCAAATCTCAAATATTTAGGGTCCTAGCTGTGGACAGACAGTACTGCTAATGTTGTACTTGGCGGAAACAGCAGGCAGATTAGTAGCCGAGTGTACACTCTGGTAGAGATACATGCCTGGTTACTGGGTCCTGTATTCAAACCAGAAACACAAGCCAATCTACTAAATATGCCTATTGAAGAAAATGTATTATGTGGAGAGGCGATTGATGATGCCATGGAAAAGGTGAAGAAGGAGCATGAGACTCTCAAAACCATTGGTCAATTAACCAACAAATTGTTTCAGCAAAAGAGCTTTGCTTCAAGCAGGCGTGGGTTTTGTTCTCAAAACGATGAAAGAACAGCCATGCAATCTGGCTAAAGATCAGGCTGTGGATCAGGTACCTGGGGATCAACCTAGGTACAACATTTTCTAATTTTCAGAGGCAATTCAGACGAGGAAGAGGCCAAACCTCCCGAGGGGTGGGAGCTCCATCAAAGCAATGATGCTCCAGTTCACGTTCCCTCCCATGTCACCCGAGTAGGTGATTGAATTATTTATTTTGCCCAAGCAGGGGAGGGAAGCGCGTCACACAAGTGGGTTTTGTCTACAATGAAAAAGGGGTATTGCATTGAGTTTGCAGAAAAACACACAATCTACCTCCAGAAAAACAGAAAGATGCTGCTAGACCATCAGTAAACACTGCAAGCAGAGATCCAAACCCTCCTGAAAACGGAGGTGAAAGAGGAGATGCCCTCATCACAGGTTAACAGAGGTATTTATTTTGTGTACTTCCTGGTTCCAAAGAAAGACAACAAAAAATACCTGTACTGGATTTAAGACCAGCCAACACACATGTCAAACCCCAAAGTTCAGAATGACAACCGTACAGGAGGTCATTCCAGTTCTCAAAAAGGGCGATTTTATCCATCACCATTGGATGTTGGAATGAAGATAGGCATCCTCCCGCTGTCGTTTCAAAAAGGAAAGGTGGCAATGGGCAACAGGGTTCCATGTGTTAATATCCCTGCAAAAATATCACCATACAAAAAAATCGCCATATTTTTGCGGAGATATTAAGGCGTGGAACCTGCTGGGGACACCCCTGCAACCCCTACATTCTTTTTACAGGAGCAGGGGACAGCCCCGCAACTCCAACTCTCAAAAACCCAAAAAATGACCCCCCCCCCCAAAAAAATATCACCTATGGCCGTTCCAGGCGACCATATATACAGCAAGGTTTTTGGTGGGGATAATATTTAGTGATACCGAGCAACAGTGTAGCTTGTTGGATGTTCCTGTATGTTGGGACGAGCCGCAATATATGGGAACATCTGTAGGGCTCAAATCATGCTTTGTACTTCTCACCTTAGATGTACAACGCACCCTGTATGACCGGAAGCGGTATGTTAAGTGGTAGCTGTGGATATCTGAGTAGTGGTACGCCCAGGGCAAAAGAAATGAAAAGTCTGCATCATTGCTGAGTGCCAATGGACCTTGCATAGGCCTTCTACAAATGAATTAGGCATGGACAATGCCCTTTCAATGAATTTCTTCTATAGATGAAGTTGAAGGGAACTAGGTTTCCCGTACAAAAGGATTTTGACAATGAATCGTCTCACAGAATAGGTCTTTCGTGGACGAGGGCCGTCTCCTCCCAAATCGCCAAGAACAAGGTTTATAGAGCCTACGACTCAAAAATAAGTATCTCATGCAATAAGCAATCTTGGACAAAACCCTTCACCAACAGGCATTTGTAAAGGGCTGGATATTTACGAAACTATCCGATGCGAGGCTTGAATCGCATATGAGGCCCCTCATAGAAAGGCGTCACAGAGAAGCTTGTAGTAAATAGGCCTTTATTGGAAGAGCCTGTGTTATAGTAAGCCAGTCATAGATGAAGCGCTATAGTATGGCCTTTATTGACAAGGTCTATTTGTAGAATAAATTTACTTGTGGACTAGGGTCCCTTGTAGACAAGGCCCTCGCAGACAAAGTCCACTCCTAGAGTTGCATTTTCATTGACTGGCCTGTTATAGTTTAGGGTCTCCTATGGACCAAGTAGCCTCATAGACACAGCTCTCAGTTGACGAGCCTGTCGTTGAGTAGCTCTTTCTGTACATGAAGTACATGCTTTTTTTTTTACCATGCTTTGGTTGATGAGGCTTTCTAGTGGATACACTGTCTTGTTGACTAACATGGTTTCTAAGCTGTCTCATAGACAGTCTTTTGCATGCTCAAGCTCTTTTGTAGACGAGGCTAATTGGTCGATTAGGCACTTTCTCAGCCGATGCGCTCTTGTAGATGAGGCGCTCTAAGAGGGAAGATACTCTCGTAGACGGGGTGCACACGTAGACGGGGCACACTCATAGACGGAGCACACCCGTAGACTGGGCACTGTGAGGGGTCAGAAATGAGAGCCAGACACAAAGTTGTAATGTTCTCATTATTAATCATTTTATTTAACAGAAATGGGTTGGAATAACACCTCTCTAGCCCTATCCTAAAGCAAGAGGTTCCCTACCTAAGAAACTAATACTTAGAATCAGTCTGTGCCAATTAGTTTGTAACTTAAAAACCGTCATTGTGTCCAAAACATTCTAAACTGACCCTCACCCTAGAAACAAACAACTAAGGGTGCAAGGAAATGTCTCTGACTTATGTGTAGCGCAAAATGTTCATGTTCAAAATATAAAGATAAATCCAAAAAGTGTTTTCCAAGCAGAAATCCTTGAAACCAGACGATGGTCCCATTCCCCTGGATTTTTAGTAGAATGGCCAAAGTGCCTCTTTTAAACAACCGTTTCTTTGAATCACAAGAGTGTCTCTTTATCCAACAATTTCTTGAGGCTTTCACACAGGATTCAGAAAGTTATTGTTCAAACAATATTTACCATAAAATCCAACAATGACTTTGTAACATAAGTGTTTCTCTTGAACAATAATTTATTTACATTGGATTCACAAGGTTTCTTGTTCTGTAAACTTAAAGGTTTGACTGGTGTATTTACATATCAGAACTTCTCATGTATTTACATTTTTTATTTCATTGTGCATCTGTAAGGCTATACAGCAAGTAAATTGTGTTCCAAAGTACCCACAGGGCAACAGGGAGGGGACATGGGATTGAAAGAAAACAACAATTAAAACACTGAAGGATAAAGAAGGGCCTACTAGGCCTTGTGAGCATTCGGAACGTGAAAGTGCAGAGGGAGGAGAGGGAATGGGGGTAATTGGTAGGGTTACCTGTGCTCGTGAGTGAGAAGCAGATGTAGTAGGTGCCCAGTGGAGGAAGTGCTCGGAAGTGGTCTTTGGCCAATGAATAGGCAAGTGCAGGCCAATAAGTAAGTACAGGTACACACTGGCATAGGCCAGTGGGTGCCAAGGCAAGTGCTGGGAGAGGGCGGGGGCTGAAGGTGATTGGTTGTGGGAGGCCAGGGCTAGGAAGGACACATAAGGGCCCTGCTCACCAATCTCAGCAACTGTGGGATTAGCAGAGGAGGGAGGGGGGAGGAGGAGTTGAAAAGAAAAGTCTTGAGCAGCTTCCCTCATTTGAGGAGATCCGGCTCAAGATGAAGAGGAAGGGGGAGGCTGTTCCATAGGAGGGAGCCAGCTGAGGAAAGAGATCGGCCACTAGCCCTTTGTTTAGTAAAGCGCTTGGCACACAGAGTTGGTACCAGAGAAACATAGAGCTCTAGAGGGTGATTATTTAGTAAGAGCAAGTTGTAGATAGAGTGGTCCCTGGCCCCAGACAGCCTTATGGATGATGCAGAGGGATTTGAATTTGTTTCCTGCCACAACCGGGAGCCAGTGGAGAGTTTATAGGGCTGGAGATATGCAGTCGATGGGCTTGAGGCCAAGGATAAGTCTTGCTGCCCTCTTCTGGATTAGCTGGAGGGGTTGTAGGGAGGAGTGGGGTAGATTCAGGAAGAGGCAATTGCAATAGTCTAGCCTAGAGAGAACCGGAACTTTGGAGACATTAAGCTTCTGGGGGAAAGTGAGAATTCCTTTGAGAAGGTAGAGTTGAAAGTGGGACTTCTTAGGAAAGTCCTGAATGTGAGTGAGGAAGGAGAGGGAGGAGTCAAAGATGACTCTGAGGTTTCTGGCTTCGGATGAAGGTGATGGGGGAGAGGCCATAGAGGAAGGACAAAGTGGTGGTAAGAAAAAGGGAGCAGGAGTCCCAATAGGAAGGATCTCAGTCTTGCTTTCATGTACTTTCCAAATTCCCTGGTATCTTTTCTTGCCAGGTATTTTGTATCGCTGTTAAACGTTTCTTTACAACTCCGGTGGATGGCCTGGCATTCTCCTCTGCCAGGCATCCTCCTATGGGTTTCAGATACCCTGGCATACTTCCCTGCCAGGTATCGTCCCACAGTTTTCAAAACGCCTGGTAGACTTGGCTGCCAGGACGTCTTGTATATATGTCTTCTTTGGTGGATTACCTGATGTACTCCTTTGCCAGGAATCATTTCATGGGGCCCTTCAAATTCCCTGGTATACTTCCGCGCTAGATATCTTCCCCAAGATTCAGAGTTCTTTATATGTTTTCAAATGCCTGGTGTATTTGATTGCCAGGACTTTTCTTTATGGCCTTCTTAGATCCCCTCGTATACTCTCCTGCCAGGTATCTTGCCACAATGTTAAAAGTCTTTTCACAACTTCAGTGGATTACCTGCTATACTATACTTCCCTGCCAGGAATTCTCCTCTGCAGTATTACAGATCCCCTGGTGTACTCCCCTGCCAGGTAGCTTTTCCCAAATGTCAGCTGCCTGATGCCTTCTCTTTACCAGGACTTCTTTATTGGTTTCACTATTACTTTCAATATATCACCTCAGTATCTACTTTTTTCTTTCCAATGTCTTTACTTAGGGCAACATTTGTTTCAGCTTTCCCCCACATTGACATCTCATGCATATGTATTTTTTCAGGTTTCGTTGCTGCACTTTTTCTTGTCGGTATTCAAATCTTCTTCCCTTTAAACATGGATTTAACATTATGTTTTGTATGTGTTTAAATCGCCTTTGAGCATTGTCCAAAATATCAATCTCACATGATTCATTCACTTGATTGCCTGTCTGTCGGTACGCCCAGGGTCCCTAATGACTCTGGGCCGACTCGCCTGTAGTTTGTGGCATCTCCAATTTATGGCGTGCCTCCGTGGTGAAGCTTCCTCCCTGGATTGGATTTTTCAGCATTTCCTGCAGCTCCGCTGTCACTCCCTGTTTCTTGCAATGACCGTACTCCAGGAGCTCTACTGTGCCTCCCGGTGCTCCCACGGTCCTGTAGGTATACCTGCTGCGCCTCTCCTTCCTTCACGCCACGCCAGTGTCTGTAACTTGCATTTGCGAGCTTCTGCATGAAAATGCCATCTTATCTTCCACGGTTCTCGCCCGTACTGCCTTGCTGGATACTGCAGTTGCCATTTATACATTTCCCGGGCATTTTAGTTTGAAATAAACAACTAGTCTGCATGTTAGTCTTTGGACTTTGATCAGTTTGCATCAACCTTTCCCTCCTCTTCTTCGTCTCAGTACTTAGGCTTTATGGGAGCTGAAATCCATAGATGCAATTGCATTTCTAAAATGATGATGTTCAAAAACTTTACATAAAGAAACAGAAGATGTTTTATATGTGTTGTGAGTGTTTGAGGTATACATGGGGTTTTGTCTAGAGTGACCTAAAGGAAGGAGTTTCTGATTTTTACAATAAGGAGGAATTGTGGGGGTACCACACTCCCTCAAGAACCTAGTTGTTATAGGGTCTTTGTTAGGAAAAATGGAGCAATACCTCATCTCATCCAACGGAATCAACTCCCCATCATGGAAATTGTCTCCTCGCATGTGATCCTCCCTCATATAACCACTCTCAGGGTCAGGAGCAGGTAGTGGCTGCCGTCCCCTGCCACATGGGAGGAGGTCACTGTTGGGGAATCGGGGCAGAGTCCATCGTAGACAAGGCACACTTGTAGACACTGTTGTCATCTTCCTCATTTGAGGAGCCTTTCTCATGGATGAGGCTTTCTCATGGACAAGCCTGCCCTAGAGTAAGTGCTCTCGCGGATGAGCCTTTCTCGCGGACGAGGCTCTATCATAGACAATACTGTTGTTGTGGAGCCTTTCTTCTTTATGGATGAGGCTCTATCGTACACTAGGCTTTTTGTAGACATAGCCCTGAGACACCGGCATCCCCTTGACAATGCTTACTGTGAGAAAATAAGCCATGCTTATAGCCCTGCCCTTCATAATACCTTAAAAATAAAATGAATAGTAAATTAGACAAATGCCACTTCGAGATGGGGTTTCAGATGATGCACCATGCAAATTCGTTGTTCAAACCACTTTACTGTGGTAAAATTGTTGAACCAATCTAGATTAAAGTGCCAGAGTCAAAGCTGTTGGCCAAGCAAAGGCAGGAAAGACTTTTCTTATGCTTATATTCTACACACATGTATTTCTTAAAAAACTGTAAGTAGAGCAAGTTTGGAAAGGCTCTCTAAGATTAGTCATGGTGAGGAGTGGAAGTTACACTTCAATGGACTAAGCACCAGAGTAAACGTGTGCCCCACCCCAGGGAAGTACCAAGCATGGTAAACCTCACAATAGTAATTTACTCATCTGTAGCTTTCAGAAGATGTAAAGTTGAATTTGTAGGTTGACATTTTCTAGAAATTAATTTGAGTAAAGTGAGAGCTTTGGAGATGACTCCCAGCACTGAACATGCGTAAGGTATCTGAAGATGGCCTCCAGGGGTGGAGCTATAGGAGGTACTGCGATTTAGCTGAGTGGTGCATGCCCCAAAACAACACTGATAGACCACTAAAGTGACTGCAGATTTTTCGTCATTTAAAATGAAACTGCTTTAATGTTAGAGGATTCCCACTCTGACGACAGGGAATATTCAAACAAGCATGTGACTATGAAATATCCAATGCTGGAGAATCTGGGAGATTTTCCCTAGCAAATGGAAATCTATCATAGTCGCAAACGGGGGCTTCCACTTGCGACCTAGAAGGACAACCAGTAAAACTGGATAAGATAGAGTCATCCTCTAGGTACTTCAGCATGGACTTGTCCCCTGAGCGGGTAAAGCTCCCCATTGAACCTCTGGATGGAAATATAATCCAGCTCCTTCCATTCATGAATGTCTTTGTCAACAAGAACATAAAAAGCAACACACTTAAACCACATTCTCCATAAGCCACTTGTAACAGGAAGAAATATAAACCCATCCCTCCCACTCCCACACAAACCTCAGAGGAAACTCAGCCATATGAAAGCTCCTGAAGCCTATGAGCACTCCATCGTAATTTCTCTCTCCTTCTTTTCCGTAATGTCCTGCATCTGGGAAAATAAACCCATCCCTCCCACTCCCACCCACACCTCAGAGGAAACCCAGCCATGTGAAAGCTCCTGAAGCCTATGAGCACTCCATCGTAATTTCTCTCTTCTTCTTTTCCATAATGTCCTGCATCTGGGAAAATAAACCCATCCCTCCCACTCCCACCAACACCTCAGAGGAAACCCAGCCATGTGAAAGCTCCTGAAGCCTATGAGCACTCCATCATAATTTCTCTCTCCTTCTTTTCCGTAATGTCCTACATCTGTATAAGAGATTGGGATCCACGTTGTTTCTCCAAGAACCCGTACCAGTGCGTTTTTATCTTATGGGGTGGGGTGTTTGTTTACCAGGTTAACTTCTCCATGCCAAAGGTTTCCCAGGCCTTCAGCAGACTCCCCTTCTTGGCGGTGAAAGAGGCCACATCTCTCTCGTTGCCAAGCATGATTTTGCTGTCAACAAATGATTGTGCATCGTATGAGGAAGGGAATTTGAACCTGTGTCTGCGGAGGGCAATCCAAATGAAATCAGCATAGGCTCTATTTTCCTGGGTAGGCCCCAGCCTCTATCATCCATCCCAGCACTTCCTTCCAGTATGTTTGAACTATTATCACACTTCCACTAGACATGGCAGAATGACCCCACTTTACCACACCATCTCCAACAGAGGGGGCTATTATTTGGCAACATGTTAGATAGGGTGAGGGGGGCCTATTGCAACCTGTGAAGCAATTTAATGTAATTTACATTTTATTTGATAGTTTGTATTGACAGGGCACTGAAGGTCCGAAAGCATTTGAACATATCAAGGGCCACAGTAGATCCGAGAGCTCCCTAACCATATTGCTCTCCCATCACACATTTGCTGTTTGGGCCCAGTAAAATCTAAGATGTGTAGTGATCTGTTGATCTATGATATTAGACCAATTGTTCCTGTGTACTTTAGTAATGTTTTCTCAAAGTGCGTCAACTCGCTGCTTAAATCCCCAACACAATTAGAATCTGTAGGCACTCGCTTCAACTGGAAGTGAAGGAAAACAGCATTCCTATTCCTAGTTCCCCTCAAGCTGGGGCAAGGTGACAAAGCCTTTTCCCTTCCAAGGCTAGCCAGCCCTTTGCAGTCCTCCCTCATATGATATGTCTGTGGGCTGATATCATGATCTCTAATCGGGGGGTGGATGGGGGTCGAAATGTAACCAAGAGGTGATGGCCATTAGGGAAGATTCCAAGTATCCTCTCTTTTAGAAAGACTGGAGCAGAGGGGATCTGGCCCTGCTTCAGCCTCAATTGCAAAAGGCGGGTGGAATGAACTAACAGAATGGAGATTCAGACAAACTGAAGCACAGGGGGCCCTCAGCTTGCTGTGGCTCCAGCTCTCTCTCCTCCTTAGACTTCTAGGAGGAAAAAGCATAGGTCCTCAGAAATGAAATGGATTTGTCAGAGAGTCTTAGAAGAAGAAGCAAAGGTCTGCACCTTCCAGAGGCAGGTCAAGCGTGCCTAGGAACAGGGATTCACCATACTCGCCTTCTGCCTCCTCATCTGCCTCTTCTTCGGTTCACTAGAAAGATGAAGCCAAGGACTCAGGAGGAAAGTACCTTTATCAAGAGTGGGTGAACAAGGTATTGGAGCGTGTGGCAACCAAAATGCCATTCTCTGGTGATGAAGCCCACAGCCTCGCATCTAAGCCAATGGTGCATCAGTTTCAGAAGACCATTAAAAACTCCTGAGTAGTTAGACAGCATCCAGGGTTATGAGATTTAAGGGACATTTGGAGAATGGGGCCAAGAGATGATGACGAGAAGTGCACCCCCCTCTGCGCATCTATTGCTGTTTCGTGGGTCATCAGTCCGTTGTGCCTGGTGGAAGGACCCATTCAGCTGGTCCCACTGGTGCCTTTGCAGTCCCGCAACCCAGCTCATATCCTGACCCTGCCAGGCTTTGCCATGTCAACATGGAAATGGGAGTTCCACCGCCATCCAAGCCCAGCAGGGATGGAAGGAGCAAAGAAGTGCATATTCAAAAAGCCGTGAGAAAGGCAAGCCTGGTGGGGGTTCTATGGCAGGACAGGTGCCCGAGTGATTTTCTGCGGAAAAGGCATCTTCATTATGTTCAGGACGGGCAAAAGTAGTGGCCGAAGTGTACAAAAAGAAGGCCCACCCCAGCTTCCCACAAACCTGATTGCCACGCCCCCTCCCATGCGCGATACAAACCACAAACCTTGGTGCCGCCTTTTTCTCTATTCCACTATTCTACCCCACAACCGTGTAAAGGGTGAAGGAAACATAGTGGGAAAAAAAGTAAAATGCATTTTAAATCACCCCCATTACCTCTATTTATTGTCACCCACAGCATGCAGCTTTACGCACCCTCCCATTTCTAATCACCCACCATTCGCACCTAATTAAAGCCACCTCTCCCCGCTACCCATTACCTGCATGTGCAGCTGTGCCTGCAGTATTTTCACATTAAGTTGCTTAAATGCAAAATAAAATTCCCATTACTGCCAGAACATGGTTACAATGAGTCATGAGAATGGGCTTTGTCCAAAGGGGCCCACAGAATAAATACCAGAAATCCAGCAGTTCTACGATAGCTCACTGTGATCTGACCCTGCAGGTCCCAGTGTCAAATCCTCAGAAGGGCAAAGGCAATACACAAACGCGCCTGCTCTTTAAGAGAATGTCATACCCCTGGCAGCGTGACCCCTGGCTCAGTGAACTTAGCCCCAACACCCCAGACCGGACTTCCCCGGGGGCCTGCTTTCGATTTACCTTGTTACCATTCCACTTTGTTTACCTTGCTGCCCCCCCCACACAAATTTCCCTTTGTCATACCCCCTCCATGTGATGCTGGAAATGCATCGGAGGGACAGGGCCTCCGTATCCTTGTCCTTTACTGCTGTTTTTTATTGTGTGGTCTGTCATGCTTTCCGCGCAGGAGTTCATGTGGGACTCCTGGCGGTGCAGCTCTCTTTTGGTTTGGTGAACAGACCCTTGGGATGCCCTTATGGCACCCATGGGTAGGGGTACAGGGTACAACCCTGTGCCCCTAGTGTATGTTTTTGGGCACCTGTGTGTGACCCACAGAGCAGGGTAGGGGCTGGTGGCAGCTCCGTGCTGAAATGACTGGTGCCCTGAGCGTCCTCCATTTTGGGATGCCCAGGCCCTGTCATTGGGAATCGGTAGATTCCAGATGGAGACAAAATGGCCCCCATGCCCTCTTGCCTTCCATCACCTGTTACCTTGATCTTCCTGAAGTCCTGAGAAGCCCTGCCTCTGTTCCTTCATCCTGACTGGCTGTTGGGTGGAAGTTCCGTATATGGTAGTGTGGGGAAGTGCCGACCAGACTGGCTGGAGCCTTCTCAATGACTGTATGTTGTGGGTACACCTGTGGGTGAGACCTGGGTGAATGGAGTGTGTGACGAATATACATTCTATGTTGTGGCTGTCTAGTATCTGGTATTTGACACAATGGTTGAGACAGCCCTGCCCGAAACCGGTATGAATGCAGCTTGGAACGTTGAATGGCTTGGTCTTGTCCCAATACACATAACTTGTTGTGAGTGTCTGGGGAGAAGTGAATGGCCTGAATACCTTGTGGGCCTGATTGGCTGCCTGCCTGCATGAATGCCCGTAGTCGTGATTGGATGCTTGAGTATGACCCAGCAGAATGAATGGGAGATCAACAGTATTTCTGCGGACCTCTCACTGCTAGGAATGGTGTTCAGAAGCTGAAGTCCACTACGACGAGTAACTGGAGTAACTGAAGCTTGATCCTGAAGCCCTGCTGGACGAGAAGAATTGTTGTTGCTCTCCTTTGCAATCTGAAAGCTGCTGTGCTTCAAGAACTGACCCAGAGAGGACCTGGTAAGGCGCCCTCTTCCCGAGCTACGAGGTACCATCGTGCACAGCTGATCTTTGCCTAAGCTCCCTGGTAGACAGACCTTCGTAAGGGTGCCGACCCGATAGGGGGACTGCTGCGGAACTCCAAGGAGAAGCGCCCGGACTGTTGTCCGCCACTGTCGCCGACCGCAGCCGCCGTGCTCCCGTTGCCGAATAACTTCATTGATCCAAGGATGCTCTCGTCCGCATTGTCGCCACTGTATCCTGCCGGAGAAGGCCTGACTGTCGACGCGCCGAGGACCATCCACCGGTGGGTTTCCCGCCACCCACAGACCACAAAGACGCTGATGACTCGACGCCCTTGCTGGGTCACAGTTCTTCAACTCTTTGCGGTCCAGAACTATCGACACTGAGGTGCCCCGCACGCCTCTTCCTGGCAGGACGTTTACGCTTCCCCGTCAACGAGCACTGCTAGGAACGACGCAGCCACTTCACCGTCGTAGCTCAACCTGTTCTCCGTCGGACGTTCGACGACCTCTGACTCTTGCCTGAAAGGGAGGACACTCAAGAAGGGATTGTCGATTTCCCCGACGAGGAAAGCTACAACGCCAGGTACTTTGGGGTTGCAGAACTATTGGAAAGTCTAGTGTGAACAATATATGGACTGGGCTTGTATCCTTATTCTACAGGTTGCCCAGGTGGGGGGGATCTCCACACAGAGCTGTGTTTAACGGTAGTTACCAGTATTCTGCCTGTTGCTCAACCATCTTGCTTTCCTTCCTCTCTCTACTGCTGGTTTCCTCTTTATTTTGATCTGTGTGTCATTCTGACGGTATGCACTTTAATAAGATCTGATAACGTTAGTGGTACCACTTTAGAAACTGTATATATTTACCATTGCTGATTGTCAGAGTACAAAGTGAGTTATCGTGATATTGTATATACCTTTGAACATTAATTATATAAAGACTGTGTTGTAACCGATACAGTGTGTGGAAATTCCTTTGTGGGTGCTTGGGGACTACACTGTACTTAAGAACCAGCTTGCATCACCTCCTGAGAATCTAGGCCTTGATTTCTCGACTACGTTACCATAATAGAGAATCTTGGCAGGGGTCTCTGTGCCTCCCCTCTACCATATAGGGAGCGGAAGTGCAGACCCCCCCCCCTACGGTCTTTACACTCCAACACCCCTGAAAGAAGACACTGACTCGGTTTGTGGATGTACAGGCCGCAGTTGCTTTATTTAAGCAGGAGGTAGTTTACAGGTGCTCCGTTACTTGTTACTTGGTAATACAGCATCAGGATTTTCTGCTCTGAGCTGCACACCCTTACACTCCTCACTTGATGGCAGGCAGCATCCGTAAGCGGAACTGACGCCGTTAACTTTTCCACGTTTGTTACTTACAATGAACTTAAACTTGATGGCGGGCAGCATCTGTTGTGCGGAGCTGACACGGTCCACTTTTTTACTTTATTGACTTGTTAACTCGAACTTGAACCACTCCCCATTTCGGCACCAACTTACTTTGCAGCCGATTCCACTTTTACTACTTTCCCAGGTGCAGGATTGTTCAACCTTTGTCACACCTGTCGCCTGCCCCTCCCCCCACTCTGCTCCCCGTTGGCCAGGTGTACGTGCTCTAAACCTTCCCTTCACCCAACCCCTTCGTAACCCCGGCCCCCAGCTTCCAGGTCCCCATCTTATTCCTCGCCCCAGAGGTCCTGTCGCTCTCTTGCCTCCCGACCTCTCCCCACCCTAGGTACCTGACCTCTGTCCCTTAAACCTGGTCTACAGGCCTACTACTCGCTCACCGTTGCTTGTGTGACTCACCCATTGTTGTTCCCCCATTACGATTCCGTTCTCCTTCATTCCCTGATGCACTTGCCGTCTTCCTTTACCCCTGTTGCCTGCTCCTCGTTGCCATGGGGGTTGCCCCCCCACTCTCCTCCCCCTTTGCTCCCCCCCACTCTCCTCCCCCTTTGCTCCCCCATGGTACCCGACCACTAGTCCTCTACCAACTCCCCAAGTAGCTGTGCCGCTTTCCGTACTTTTGTCCCCTTCCCCCTTTCCCGACTAACTGGATTCCCCTGCTCCCTGTTAACTTGTACCTGCCAGCCCCTAACGCCAGTTGTTTAGTCCCCGCCAGCCTTGATCTTTGCACCTATCCACCTCCCATTCCTTCCCACCGCCCACACATTCCCTCCCTCCTTCCTCAAGGCTTGCTGAGTTAATACTCAGCCGGTGACAAACTCGAACACTGCCAGACCCTTGTGGATTCCAGCAGGCCTACCAGCCTGGAGCACCCTGTACCTCCACTGCGACAGTCCTTCTGTCAGATTAATATGTTCAACAACATTAATATGTTCTGATATTTTTTGTGCTTATAGTTCTATTTCTTCGGTATCGTACAAAAATGTCGCCCTCATTTGTGCGCCCCCACAGTCACTATGACTTTGGAGGCGCACAAAATGAGGGTGACATTTACTGCGCCCAAGCAGAGTGGGGGTTGCAAGGGTGTCCCCCGCTCTTCCTGGGCACAGTAACGGGGGTCAGGTGTTATGGGGGTGTCCCCCGCTTACCAATTCGGAAAGCTGGGGATATTTTAAAAGAAAAAAAATGAAAAGCACCCTGCAGCGTCAGCTCCAACCCACGTTAGTGGGAGCAGCTGACACCGCAGGGATCGCAGAATGCGGGCGGCACACGCAGAAGTGTGCCGCCCTAAAGGTAAGTGTGTTTGTGTTGGGGTTGGGGGCGTGGGAGGGGCACAGTGATCCATATGATCACTGTGCCGTGCCGTAACTACTGTCGGCATGTTCGGTGTCACAGTTGTAGGCGGCGCAGTGATCACATAGATCCCTTCCTTCTGGTAGCTGGAAATGAGGCTACTTTCCCCACTTTACCGTGCTTATAAGCCCAGAATAGGGGATGGGCGACCTCTATCCCCCACCCCATACACCCCTTTTCGCGCCTGCACCTTGTCCCTCCCTTCTTCCTGCTTCCTGAGATTGATGCCAGCTAGTCTGGGGAGGTGCCACCCTCCCAACATCAGCAGGATCCTATTGTTGAAGGAGGGATTTGATACCTAGACCCTCAGGAATGCCTGCTGACCGAAGCGGCTACGACAGCATAAGCCACAGGCCTCCCTTCACTCGGTTCGTCCCCTGGCTGAAGTGCAAGATTCAACTTCTTCCTACACTTTTATTTTAAATCGAAACAATTCTAATTTCGATCACTGGGGAAACGGAAGAGCAGATGCGTGGGTAATGTAGGCTTAATGGTACCTCACTCTCCTTTTGCAAACATTCCATGGAACGCTTTTGCACGAGATTTAGTGAAAGGGAGAGATGAGTGACCGCGCCGATTTCAAAACTGTTACCGTACACATTTTGTATTCTGATATTTATGGACATGCTTTTATCATTGTGCAAGGTCATATTTGAATGTCTTGTTGACCATCTTTTTTTCACCCATCTTTTTACAGGTACTGTTTAATGAGTGTTAAAGGCTGCTTCACAGATTTCCATATTGATTTCGGAGGAACGTCTGTGTGGTATCACGTGTTCCGTGGCGGAAAGGTAATTCAATGAGACAGTGTAGAGTTTGCTTGTGGACCCGCCAGGCTACTGTGATTATGGCTACTGTGATTGTAATAACGTGTGTCCTGTTGGTTTTACAATTTGTGAGCCTCACAGTACCATGACTCTAAATTTAAGCACTCTGTGGTCTCTAAAACAAACACATTTTAACATACTAAAGTTTATTTTTAAATATAGACCCATTTTGTTTTACTGAAGCCTTTTTTTACTTCTAATAAGCACAATTTTGATGTGCACGAAGTCACTGTTGGGGGTAGTTATATCAGAAGTGTGCTAGAAAGCCACTAGATACTTATTGCATATAGGAAGTTGGTATGAGTAGTTATTTAATTCATTTTATAATCTCTGTTTTGGTCCTACTTCTTCCTGTTTAATGTTATTGCCTAGCTGGCGAGGAGAGCATACAATCTTCTGTTATAAGGAAAAAACATTGGCTCGATCAGTCAATATCTGCCTAGGCCCTCCTCAAATTGGTCTGCTCTGGGTTCCCTCAGAAAAGGATGGCTGTTTGTACAGTAGCTCATTTAAGTTCCAGTCTTTCTTCCTCACTCTTGCTCCAACGTCCTGTGCATGCCCTACATTTCCAAGAAGCGACTCCAGTGTATTTTTCACTTGTGGTCTCTGCAGGTCGCAGTTTCCTCTTCTGCTTGCGTAGACAGCCCTCCACAAACAAATGCAGTGTAAGTGGTTCCTTTGTTTGGTTGGAAATCGAAGAATTTGTAGAGAGTTTTTAAAAATTAGCCATTTTATTAAATAAAAAGGTTGGATAAACACCTCACCATGCCTACCCTGACAAAGATTTCCCTGCCTAAAATAAACTAAAGGAAGCATTCTAACAAAAGATTATCTCTCCCTCATACTTGTACATTCAATAAAGCAAAAAGGGAATGCATGGCAATTCAATTTGAACCCATTTATATATAACATTCAGTCAAATGTACAATATGACCACTTTTTCTTCACATAACCTGGGTGAATTACCCTTGGTGAGAAACCTGAGGGCGTCCTCACATGTAATCCCCTTCTTAGGAAGCGACGGAATATCACCTGGGTGGAGGATCCTTGAGGAATGGGAATGAGATGTTTTCAGATGAGACGTGGTATTTCCCCTTCCCATTCCATAATGAACCCAAAGTCCCAGGAGCCTTTGTTGGATATTGTTACCCCATTTCCTTTAGTCAGAATAGCGGACGTAGAAGGAGAGTGAGAAAGAGTAAGAGGCACACAGCCGAAACCTGGTATTCCCCTTATGAGTTGTTGAAACTCATCTAAGAAGGGGGGACGGCTTGACGCCGAGGCTGATGGCCGTTTGAACTCACCTCCCGCCTGCGACACCTTTTACTAATGCCTGCAGCATCCCATTAACCCTCTATAAAACATTTTCCGTAACTGGTGGTTGCCTTTCTTCTTGGGCGTAGAGCGGTACCACTTTCCTTGGTATTGCTGGCGCATACGCCGATATAAAGCTCTCAAGCTCCACTGCGACAGCCTTCTGTGTGGAGAGCCGACACAGCTGAGGAGAAACTCGGCAAGCCTTGTCAGGAAACACCGGAAGTCTCTGGAGCCAGGCCTCTTGCCCACGCCATCTTCTGGGCATAAAATAATAAGCAGCACACAAAGAGGAAAAGAAGGCAAATAAAGCGGAAAAGAAGGCCAATTTCTGTCTGCAACAATCGTATTATAATGCAGTGAGAATTCTGATATTTATTCCTATCTCATCATTTGGTTGTTGCTGCTCGTCACTCTCTCAACTTTATACTGCTGTAATCTTGACTGAAATACCACTTTCGCTATTGCTCACAACACCACCACAGACATTTTCCTGGCCAAAACCTTATAGTCTCTGGGGCATTGCAACTGACTATACTGAGATACATCATGGCTTCAGGAAAAGGCGGGCAAAAGCTAGCATAAGCTAACAAGGACTCCTAGTCAGCCTCATTCTCAGCTAAACTTAAAAGGAAAGTGACTCCTCTCCTCCATCCAATTCCTCTGACCCCAGTATGGAATGACTATTACAGGAGATAAGGTCCTCAAAGCCTTTCATTGAGACTACCCATTTAAAACTACAACAACTCGACGACAGTGCGCATTTGAAAATAGAATAGAAGATGTGGAAAAAAGAGTAAGCATGGTGGAAGATCTCTCTTCTAGAGTAATAGCACTCAAAACTACCGTCAAAGAGCTCTGGAAGCACAATGAAGAACTTGAAAATCGAGGAAGAGGGAATAATCTTCATATTTCAGGCCTACCTGAAGGGTGCGAAGGGAAAGATGCCATCTTGTTTCTGCAGAAAATGCTTTCAGCCCTTCTCCACATTCCACCGGACATTGTCCTCAATATTCAACTGGCACATAGAATTGGGCCCCTAAAATCTGCTCATGCGCACCATCACATGCCACAAACTCTTATTTTTTTTATTATTGGAATATACACAGCAGAAGTTTATCATCTCCAAAGCAAAAGAAAAAGGCACTCTTATCTGTCAAGGCACCAGGATATACATTTCTCGATATATTTCTCGGAAAACTGCAGAACCGCAAAAGGAAGTCCTCTCACATCGTCCTGCCCTTAAGCAGCACAACATCCGATATAGTCTTTTCCATCCGTGCTCCTTCAAAGTTACACATAATGGGAGAACGTCTGTCTACGATGATCCTGCAGACCTCAAATCCTTTGAGACCCCTCAAATCCGACAGCATAGATACTTCTACTCCACCTGTGCCTGGCACCTGATTCTCCACCCAGGCTATTATATCTCATTATCGTACTGTTCCTGTTTTTCGCAGCGGGCATTGACCTCGTATTCAATTATTCTTGTTATTGTTTGCGGTGCAGTTGTTGTGGTCCGGGTGCACTTCATCCTGTCATGATTCCTGCCCCTCATGTCCCCAGCCCTCCAAGATTTCAGGCTGGAGCCAGGCCATGATCACCTACATGGCCCTCAAGGGCCTCTCCATCCCTCCAAAGACCCACTTGGAGTCAGACTTGGCGCTTGTGGCACCAGACTCTCTCACTCCCATAGAATAACATTGGGGATTGGACTTGTAGTGCATTGATGGGGACAAGATGGATGCCCCCCCATATTTCGGTTCCCAGAACTGCATGTGCGGTGTAGTCTTTTGGGTGTGGTTCAGCCCAGAGGCACCTGGGATACCCAGAGACTATTTAAGCCACACCCAGGCTGAGAAACATGCTTTGCGTTTTCTGCACCTACAGTGTGACACTCACCATGTTCGGATCGGTCTCCAGTAGGCCTGCATCTTTCTTCTGCGCTCAGCTCCTGCAAGAACAAGAACACATGTTAGGAACAGCCTTACATTGCAGCGCTTCTGCCCATCAGTCATCGCTCCTTCTGTTCTGCGAATATCTTCGGCGGTGTCATTCCCATCCCGGCACGCCGCTTCCTAAGGAAAAGGGAAAAGAACAGAAAAAAGGCATTAGTAAGCATTCTGCAAATCTTCGCTCATTTTTAAATACTGTACGAGCTTCAAACGCTTACCTGAATCCCAGCCGCTCTGGGGGAACTCTGTCTCCGGAACTTCTCATCCATCTGCAAGAGGGAAAAGACACTCCAGGTTAGCGTGGAAACATCTAGAGGTGCTGCATACCGCGCTTACCCACTGCATTTGTTCTTCATAAACGGCATCCACGCTGAAAACGCTGCGGCACCTAAAAGACACAGAAAAAGAACTCAGTTCCATGCAAATACGAAAGGGGTGCATCGCGCTCTCACTCACCTTCAGCGCTACTCATCTCAGCGGCACGCCGCCATCCCCTTACGCCGGCCATCATCTAAGGAAGGAAATGAACGACGTTAGAGAACTGTTCAAAAGACTCATACTTACCTGTCAGACTCTTGCCAGTGAAGTAACTAGGCAGCAACGAGCCCGCATCAATCAACGCACCCCTGTGCTGAAGGCAGGACGGAGAGCACACTATCCAAGAAAACAAGGCCCAGTCTTCAGTCGAATAGCCTCCAGGGAAGGGTTCGATGTCGTAAGAGGTCAGAACAGGCTGAGTGACGTCCCCGTGGATACCGGGTGAGCGTTACACATCCTGTAGGACTCATTGGAAAGTCCGGCCAGGTGTCACGTAGCTATAAACTTCACTCTGTTCATTTCTCTGTATTAACCTGACACCTATCTCATCACCTTTTCGTTAGTACTTCCCACTCTCTTAATCTTTCTCTATATCTCTCATTCTTCTGTCATGTTATACAAATGTCAGGTTCTTCTGTCTCCCCATCTTCCTTGTGTATCCTCCTTATATGTCGAGCTGATTCTAAAATGGCACATTACACACACCATGACATTTATATGATTGATTATTCTTTTCCTACATTACTCTGTGATGGGTATTTCTCCTATTCAATTGCTATGTCTAACATGTATTGTTCATATTTATCCTTTAAACATCTATAGTAGATAATGAATGGATTTAAATGCATTTCCTTGAATGTGAAAGGGATTACTAACCTAATTAAGCGGTATAAAGTTCTTTCACATTTCAAAAGATTTGGCACCTCTGTTGCCTGCATTCAGGAGACACACCTGTACATGACTGAATCAATGAAACTGAAATCTCTCTGGGCCCAAGATGTAATTGCCAGCCCTGCCCCAGCAAAGAAAAACGGTGTAGCTATACTCATTAATAAGAACCTCCCCTACAAGATTATTAATCAAAACACAGATAACAATGGTAGGTGGGTGGGTGTGGGTTAAGCTGCAGATAGAGGCTAATGTTATATTGATAATGAATAGATACAGTCCCAATGTGCCAGATCCTAATTTCTGGTACTCTTGTAAAACAAAACATCTTACAGTCTGGCCTTACTAACCTAGTGGTTGGTATGCGGAAACTTTAACAACGTTCTTGAACCATTCATGGACAGGAGATCCAGGTGAGTCTTCTGAGGCTCCAAATCTCATGACTCATCTATCCGCTGTATCTCAGAGACCGGTTTGGCAGATACTTGGAGACTTTCACACCCCACAAACTTTTATTTCATGTTTCACTCACTGCCTCATGATTCCTTCTCATGGCTAGACTATATATTTGTTACCAAGTCACTGTCACACACTATGCTTGATTCTCCTATCGCCAACATCATTATCTCTGATCATGCCCCTCAGTCACGGATAGAGAACTGAAGGAGGAGGTCCATAGAGTGTTTGCAGAAATACTGGGGGAAACGGAATCGGGTGCCATCCATTGGACCGGATCCACAGAGCAGGGCGGCAAAACAAAGACCCCAACGCCGGGCCCAGAGATGTGCTAGCAGCCTTCACAAGATTTGCACAAAAAGAAGCGGTCCTCCAAGCAGCTTGACAACAAGAGCCGGTGTTTTACAGGGGTCAACAGATCACTCCCTACTAAGACCTGGCTAACAGTACGCTCGTCAAGCAACAGCAAATGACCCCAATAACCAAGGCGCTGAACAAGCAAGGGATTAGATACAAGTGAACCTTCCCATTTGGGTTATGCTTTGACTGGGCGGGGGTACAAAAACACATAATCTCCTTTCAGGAGGGAGCAGATATTTTGCATCTGGATCTGGAACTGGGTCACCCTGGCGAAGGACCCTCAGGAGCGGACAACCGACTGAGACCTAGGCCATGGGAATGGTCCACAGTGGGATAAAAGCGAAGAAGGAGAACTGCGCTGAGGGGGCTGCACAGAAAGAAGGGTGAAGAATGCAAAGAAGGGGGAGGTGAACAGGGCGAGGGGGGGCAATGAAAACCCCACGCTAATTTCCAAGGAAGGGGTGGTGGGTATAAAGGGGTATCACAGGGCACAGGGGCCTGGGGAGAGCAAACGTCATGGGGTCAGCAAAGGCGCACAAGACGGGGGCGGGCACGAGGAGCAGGGGGGAAGCAGGGGCTGCCCTTTGGCGAAGTGGAACGGGCGGGAGGACGGGTGGGGAAGTGGTCACTTAGTTTAGGGGGGGAGATACAGGACCACAAGGACAGGGAGGGATAGGACCACAGGATTACACAAGCTCGGGCGAGAGGTTCACCCCAGTGAACGAGAGTGGCGAGGGCGGAAACCAGAGGAAGAGACTAGGACAACAACGAACTAGAGAGGGTCAAGGGGTGAAACGCAACCACAGTCAAATTCAAATGGCTAACCCATAATATCAGGGGGCTTAACTCTCCTCTCAAAGGGAAGAAATAAGAAAATGCACTAAAAAACTAGGCCCGGACGTCATGGCGCTGCAGGAGACACATCTCCTCCAGTGCGACCAGACAAGAGTCAAACTGCGGGGGTTTGACCAATTCTTTTTCGCATCAGGCCCAACCAAAACAGGGGGGGTTGCGCTGGCCCTAAAGAACGCCTTGGATTTCAGGGTGGCGGAGATAAAAAAGGATAAGGGTGGACGATATGTCATGGTGAGAGGGGACCCCGGGGGGGTTTCCTATACAATTGCGTCCATTATGCCGCCAATCTGGGACAAGAACCCTTCCTGAGGAACTTCATAGGAATCCTGGAAACATTTGCAAAGGGGCACTTCATCGTGATGGGCGATTTCAGCATAGCATGGCTTAGGGCAAGGGATAGATAGGCAAGATTAGAAAGGGAGGCGGAGTAGTGGCATATCCTGAACTACAGGAAAGAATGGAACAGGTGGGCTTCAGGGATGTGTGGACAGGTCTGAGGGGGGAGGAAGAGGGGTACACCTTCCTCTCGGGATTACACTGGAAGCCATGAAGGATAGACTACATTTGAGTCTCAGCTACACTTCTGGGGATGGTCGAAGAGGTGGAGGTGGGTCTGCTCGGGATAGCAGATCATGAGATCATATCCATGAGATTTCGACTCCAGAGAAGGGTTTCGGGGTGTGGGGTTGGAGAATGCCGGCGGGCCTGCTGAGAGACCCAGCGACCAGAGAGGTCTTCTAGGGAAAGATAAGGGGGTACTTTGAACTTAATAATAGCGCCGACACGGGGGAAAGCACTAGGTGAGATGCCTTCAAAGCTACTATGGGGGGAATCATAGCTGCGAGCGCGCAGAGAAAGAAGCAGATGGTGGCACTGAAGGTCCAGCTAGAAGATGAAGTAGAGGATGCCAGGAAACCCCCATGAGGCAGATCCTCAAAGCTTACAGAAGGGCGGTAGGGCAGCTAGGGGTCTTAAGAACAAAAAAGGCAGAAGGGGCACTCCTATTTGTGTGGCAGAGATACTGCGTGAAAGCCAATAAGGCAGATGCACTATTAGCGAGACTACTAAGGGGGAGGGGGGGAAAGGAACACATACACGGCAATATGGGACGAGAAGGGGGAGAGCCTCAGTCACACGGAGGACATCCAAGAGTGTTTGGCAAGGTACTATAAAAATCTTTACACCTCGCAGGATCCCCAAACCAAAAACAGATGGACTTCCTGGAAAAGGTCCAACTGCCCAGAATAGGTAGGGAAATCACAGAAGAGGAAGTGAGAAGAGTAATCACAAAGCTACCTGCCAATAAGGCACCAGAGCCGGATGTGTATGGGGCTTCCTTTTATAAAACATTCTCAGCAACCCTGGCACCTTACATGGCACACCTATATAACACATTCAAGACAAAGGGGTGCATCACCCCCTCTATGGAAGAGGAAAAAATATCCCTTATCCTAAAAACAAATAAAGATCCAGCGGAATGCACATCCTATAGGCCTATTGTGCTCATTAACGCGGATGCAAAAATCTATACCAAGATACTGGCAAATAGATTGGAGGGGTGCCTACCCTCCTTGATCCACCAGGATCAATCGGAATTCGTAGCAGGCAGGCAGACTCCCGTAATATCAGAAGGGTGGCCCACCTTGTAGAAAAATCCCAGAAAGCCGACACTCCTGCGGTCCTCTTGTCACTGGATGCGGAAAAAGCATTTGACCGTGTGGAGTGGACGTTTCTGTTCTGGGTAATGAATAAGATGGGCCTAGGAGGGGACTTCCAGAGAATGGTCCAGGCCAACAATCATGCCCCAATCACACGCCCCTCAGTGAATGGTTCAATGTTGCGCCCCATCAGCCTGGGAAGGGGGACAAAGCAGGGATGTCCACTCTCTCCTCTCCTCTACGCAATTTTCCTGGAGCCATTACTCCAGGTGATTAGGGAAGCAGATGAAATGCAGGGAATTTCCTTTGCGGGCACCCAACATAAAGTCGCGGCTTTCACCGATGACATGCTTCTAGCACTAACAAGACTGAGGAGTTCAATACACGCAGGAATGGCACTGCTGGAGGATTTTAGCAAATCAGAATTGCTGAACCTCATGGTGGGGAAAGAGGCAATCGAGCACCTGAAAGAAGTAACACGTTTTGTGCACAGCCAAGGGAGTATTAAATATTTGGGAGTGAATATTACCCCACACCTGGTGGGTTGGTACGCAGCCAACTATCCACCGATAGTGAAGGATATAGCGAGGGACCTCCAGAAGTGGAGGAGCCTTAGGATTTTGTGGGTGGGGAAAATAGCGACAGTAAAAATGGTAGTGCTCCCCGCCTCCTACATCTTTTCCAGGCAATCCCGGTGGCACTACCGCCAGCCCTGTTCAGGGATCTGAGGAAAATGGTAAACAAGTTTGTTTAGGAAGGGAAGAGGGCAAGAGTCAACAGCCAGATCTTGATGGCCCCAAGGAGGGAGGGGGGGCTCGCTCTTCCCAATCTCCAACAATATTACGAGGCAACGCAACTGTGGGTGCTAAAGGAATGGCTTGCGGGGAAAGGGGACAAGCAATGGGCCTCAATGAATAGGGCAATGACACAGCACGACCTAAGAGAGGTATTATGGCTGCCGAAACAGCACATGCCGCAACACATGTACAAGAGCACGATAGCCAAATTAGTAGCGGATGTCTGGGACAGACTGGTGGGGAGAAACTGAATCACGATGTTCCCCTTCCACTTCACCCTCATCTTTATTAATGGAGACTTTACCCCAGGGAAGGAAAGGGGGGCATTTGGGCAATGGAGGGAGGGGGGGTTGCAGAGTAATTCAGGATATGTTCCAGGACCAAGCCATCCACTCTTTTGTAGAAGCAAGGAAGCGTTTGGAGTGGAGGAAGGACAGAGGATCAGATATGCGCAGCTAAGGTATTGTCTGTTGAGTCCAGGAGTCAGGGAGGCAGCCACTGGGCGGGTTACCCCATTCGAAAAGTTCCTTCTGACACATGACGGCTCGAAGGAATTGATATCCGATCTATATAGAATCCTCGATGACACTACCCCCAGAGCGGCATGGAACTATATGACTCAATGGAAACAATACTTGGGCAAGAGATCAGGAGGCAAGATTGGAAAAAACTGGAGAGAATCCCCAAACTGGTCAAAGCTTCCCAATTACAGGAAACATGGTACAAGATCCTTTATGGGTGGCATCACACTCCTGCCTGCCTAAAACGCATATACTCGGAAACCTTGGTGTGTCGTGGAGGGGTTGCAGTCAGTAGGGCACGGCGGCACACATATGGTGGAAATGCCCGACAATAGTTCCATTCTGGGAGGAGGCGTCTCAGGCTCAGACTCAGGCTTTTGGACGAGGTGACAATAGATCCCCGGAGCACATTTTGTTGGGATTGCCAGGGGATAAGGTGGAAAGCAAACCTAGAAGACGGGAGAAGGCAAGGGTTGTTCTCACTTTGGCGGCAATGACTCCTAGCTCGGAAATGGAAAGGGACAACTATTCCTACCATTCAGGACTGGCTGCGAAAGGTATGTGAACTGGTCGCCCTCAAGTGGGCATTGTACGCAATAAACAACAACTTGCTGCAATTCGCGGGGGAATAGGGAGAATTGACACTCTTGAAAGAAGACTACACGGCGCAGTGATGTCCACAAAGCCTAAAGCTACTGGATCTGCTGAGCATATGGCACGCACGGGTCTTCTGCGCAAGAAAGAGACGAGTTGGTCCTCCAGGGGGAGTAGAGGGTGTGGTCTAAGGGGGGGCATGGAAGGGAGAGGGCAGAAGGGGGGAAATGTTTTCATTGTTGTAAAATCAAAAAAGGGAATTACAACCAAAAGAGGATCATATTCCATTCCTATTATCAGTCCTAAATGATTTGTCTTTAGCCTCTGGATATAAATTAAATAAGGTCTGGGTCTTCTCTGTACCTATTTTACTAGGAATACTATCAAATTAAATTCTTCATCTCTTCTCCTTAGACTCAAGGAACTTACCTCTCTTTGGTCTCCCTTATATCTCACTTGGTGGGGGCGTCTTTTAACTATCCAAATGATGCTTTCACCCATCATTCTCTATTACTTACAAATTCCCTATTCCACTCCCCATAGCCTTCTTCTCTGCTTTCAACTCTATACTACTCAATTTTATATGGGGTATTGGCAAAAATAAAATAATTGCTGTCAGCAAGCTTAGATCCCCCTTTGAGCATGGCAGTGTCAAAATTCCAGACTTCAAAAACGTTACCATGATGCATTCCTAATTAAACAATCATGTGTCAGGTTTACCTCGTCTGAAACCGAAGACCTCCCTTCCTGGTTTGTTCTTGAAAGGGAATTAACTACACCTATCAAAACCCAAGATTTGCTCTATATATTTGGATCTCTATCTTCTAAGTTTACCAACCCGAACATGGCTGCTGTTTCTGCCCTCAGAACCTTTCTCTTCCAACCTACTCACTCGCTGACTCTCAAATTCTCCTAATTTCTATGCAACAATGAACATATCACATTTAATAGCAATTCACTTTACAGAAAGTCCTGGATAAGCAGGGGTATTAGATTCAGTCATCAAATATATCACGGTACAGGCTGGGAATCTTTCCAAGATCTGAAAAAAAGGACTCAGCTTTTATAACAACTTAGTTAATGCTTGCGCTAACTGCTTTGATCATTTCCCTCAGAATGAGCTCACTCTCAACCCCACAAGGATCCTGTTCATGACCTCTACTCCCAATGTCAAAGCCGCCCAATTTTATAAATTATTAGGCGCCAAGGTCTCTCCTACTGATAGATGTTCTATTCAGGTACAATGGGAAACAGATTGTGGGAAGCGGTTTGACTACATAACCTGGGAATTACTATGGGCTAGGGTCAAAACTGTCTCCACAACTGCCAACATATCGCAAAATCTATTTTCTTTCTCCACAGGGCCTTTATAACCCCAATGCGCCTGTTGAAAACAACATTTGGCACAGATGGAAACTGTTGGACTTGTGGCAATATTTGTGGATCCTATAATCATGTGTTCTTTCAGTGCCCCTTTGTTCAATAATTCTGGCGTGATTTGTGGTCTCTCCTGAACATCATTTTCAAAGTCAATCTCCCCCTAACATTCTCCAACATACTCCCAGGGAGCATAGCCCTTTAAAGTGGAAAAATAACACTTCTGCCTATAGTCTCTATGGCTTTATTGCGGTCACCATTAAACTCATCACTGCCAACTGGAAAGATTCCAAAAACGTATCAAGCAAAGGTTGGTGGAACCATGTATGTCACTTTCACAGATTAGAACGCTCTATGGCAATGCGTCTTAATGTCATATTCAAATACGATGTAAAATGGTTCTTTTTTACTGAAGATCTTTTTTTTCACAATATGTAAACTTATGGTTCATGAATATCTAATGCTTCAATGCTTCAAATACATGATCAAATGTGTATCCCTATTATCTTTACCCAACTTCTAATGTTCTGAATGCTACCCCCTTCCCTTTCTCCCTCTGTTCTCTGTTAATCCTTAGTATGTCTAACCCTCGTTCGTCTAATCACTATCATCATGTGCTGATTAGATCATTATTCTCCAGCATGGGGTCTGGCATGGATTCACATACTCATGAATATTCCCCGTCGTCAGGCCGGGAATCCTTGGTATAGAAAAAATCAGTATCAGTTTTGTTTCTGATCTGTCTTTCTCAGTAGTAACCAATCACTGGTCTCTGGGTCATACTGCCCCCAGCCAATGACTGCCCTCTCCCTAAGCCCCTCCCCTGGCAGCCATCCTCAGATTTTTACCTCACGTTCAAGTGTTGGGAGTCCTCGTGCTTAGCTCTCGAGCTTTTGCTGCGTTTTTGCGCTTTTTTCAGGAGATTTTCTCATTTTATCGGTTAAAAGAGCCTCAAGCTCCACCGTTCCTAATTCCGATCAACGGGGATCCGTTTCAGAGTTTTCTACGCCCCTCAAGGGTGAAGATTTCGTCGAGTTACGCTTTTGGAGGATTCCAGAAGTTCCGAGGCCTACCCCGGACATGGCCCAGGAGAAATGGAGCTCGACGCCCGGGAAGCTATTCAGGACCTGCCCTGGATGCCAGCTTCAGAACGTTTTCAAGGAGGATGAGCATTCGTTATGCCTCTACTGTCTCCATGAGGACAAGACGCACAAGGAAAAGGACTGCGTGTTTTGTGGAAACATGTCGGAGCGGACCATGAAGGATCGCCACCTCCGTCTCGCCAACTGGCTGGAAGGTAAGAGCCCGCCAGGCGAGAAGAAGAAGAAGTCCGAGCGGTCTTCTAAGTCCTGTGAGGGTGCTCCGGCGACGGGGGCCCAACAAAAGGCTAAGCACCGCGAGTCCGCGGGCACCGGGAGCGCCGAACGGTCGGGCTCCTTGGCTGCCAGGCAGGGCGCACCCTCCCCGGCGCCATCGACCACGAGCCAACGCTCTGGCTCGGGTAAGAGGAAGTCCGAGAACCCAGCGAAGCTTCTGGAGAGGCCCCGGTCGATCTCGAAGACTCCGGCAGAGGGGGAGCGAGGCTCGGACCGTCCCCCGAAGGTGAAGGCCCCAGGCGTACACAAGGTGACGTTGGCCGTGATTCACCCTGCTAGGACCTCGATTGAGGATGTCGCCGCTGCCCTGGCTCATCCTGTGGAGGCTACACCAGTGGAGGCGCCCTCAGGTACCAGAGTCTCCCTGCCACCACGGAGGCAGTCGTCTTTCAGGCCCATCAAGAAGACACCCACGAAGTCCTCGTTGGAAAGGGGGGTGAGAGGGTGGTGGCCGTCGTGGATACGGACACGACCTCTGAAGAGGAGCTCATCCAAGTTGTGGAGGAAACCCAGCCCATTGGGAGGGATCTCGACGAGGGCGACAACGAGGGCGACGGTGACGCAGACGAGGCTCCTCAAGAGCCCTCACGCCTGTCGTTTCTGGCGCCGTAGAACACCTCGGCGGCCATTTTGTCAGCCATCCAGTCCTTATGCTCGGAGATAAGGACTAGGTTGCCCCTTCCCCCGACGGAGGAACCTGAGCCAGACCCGACGGAGGATCCAGAGCCAGGACCTTCGGGGAGCCCACCGCCTAAGAGGAGGAGGACGCATCCTAGGCCTCCTCTCCCGCCTCTGCGGCCTTCTCTGCCTTCCCCCCGGTCCACTACCCACGGGGTGATACAGGCATGGACACGACTACGACGGGTACGGATGACGACGGAGGTGACGACGGGACGTGCCCCCCGTCACCCCCTGCCCGGGCGTCCCTGCCCGACGAGATTGGATCCTTCCATGCAATGATCTCCAGGGCATCCGTGCTCTTCCAGCTCTGCCCCGAGGAAAAGAAGGAGGGGTTCCTTTACCAGCGGCGCGAGGCTAAAAGGAAGACGGTCCTCGCCGTACCGCTTCTTGATGACATCTGGGATGAGGGGCTCGCCCTCCTCAAGAACCCTGCCACGGCTCCTGCGAAGAGGGACCGGTACGATAAGAAGTACCGGGTCCCCGACGCTGCCCCCTTGTGCCTTAGGGCGCAACCTTCCCCGGACTCAGTCGTTTCGGCGGCGGCCAAGAAGAAAGCGGGGGGGCATCGACCTCGACTTCAACCTCCCCTCCGGACGGTGAGGGTAGGAAACTGTATGCGATGGGACGACCGGTGGCGGCGCGGCTGCGCCTGCAGGGGGTCCACGTCTACCCCTACCTGGACGACTGGCTCATACGGGCAAGGACAAGGGAGCTCGCCGTGGAACACACTGTGAAGTCCGTCCAGCTGCTCACGGACCTGGGGTTCTCCATCAACTTTCCAAAATCCCACCTGGTCCCGTCACAAGTCGCCCTGTTTCTGGGGGCACAGCTCGACACAGTGGCGCGGCGGGCCTCACCGTCGGAGGAAAGGATAAGGACCATCCTAGGAAAGGTGCAACGTCTACTGGCCACAGACGTGGCCAGAGTGAGGTCTATCAAGTCCCTCCTTGGAATGATGTCCTCCTGCATTTATCTGGTGCCCCATTGCAGACTTCGGATGCGACCCTTGCAAGAATTCCTCGACGCCCACTGGATCCAGACGACGGGCAGCTTCGAGGGCAGGATCTCGCTCGACGAAACGTTCCGTCAGGCGATTCGATGGTGGGGTGTCCGCGCTCATCTGACAGCGGGAACAGGCTTCCTAGCCCCGGCCCACCAGGTGACGGTGACGACGGATGCCTCCCTGGAAGGTTGGGGAGCGCACACCGGGGGCCTCCACGCGAGAGGCCTTTGGTGCTCGGAGGAGAAGACTCTCCACATCAACATCTTGGAGCTCCGCGCAGTGTTCTGGGCCCTCAGGTCCTTCCTTCCGTCCCTCAAGGGCAAGGTGGTGAGGATCTTCACCAACAACGCCACCACGATGTTTTACATTCGGAAGCAGGGCGGAACCAGATCCCCTGCCCTGTCCAAGGAAGCCCAGGATCTGTGGCATTGGGCCATCGCACAAGGGATGTTTCTGGTACCCTTTCATCTGGCAGGGATAAAAAACACCATTGCCGACTCACTCAGCAGGGAGCTGCGCTCGTGCCACGAGTGGGAACGGCGCCAGGATCAAGTGGACCGACTCTTCCGACGATGAGGCGAACCCCAGATTGATCTCTTCGCGACGGCGGCGAACTCCAAGTGCCGGAGGTTCGCCAGCAGGTTTCCCCAACCGAGGAGCATGGGCGATGCTTTCTCGTTCCCCTGGGACGGCCTGTTCCTTTATGCATTCCCGCCGTTGCTACTCCGGCTCGTCAACCAGCTCAAGAGGTCCCGGTGCAGGATGATCCTCGTCGCACTGGCGTGGCTGAGGCAGATCTGGTTCCCGGACCTTCTGGACTTGTCAGCGTCCACACCAGTCAAGCTACCGACGGACGCGGATCTTCTCTCCAGAGAAGGAGGCGCCATTCTTCATCACGAACCAGAGTCGCTGAACTTGCAGGCCTGGCTCCTGCAGCACTAGAGTTTGGAGGATAGGACATCCTGGCCGACTGCAGAGAGGTTCTTGCAAAGGCCAGGGCACCCTCAACTCTCAAGTGCTACGGACACAAATGGAAGAGGTTCTCTGTCTGGTGCCGAGCACAGAAGATTAACCCTCTGCGGATTACGGCCCCTCAAGTATTGCCGTACCTACTGTCTTTGGCCAAGACTGGCCTATCTCACGCTTCCATCAAGGTACATCTGGCTGCCGTCTCACGTTACACCAGAACTACAGGACGGGCGTCCTTGTGGTCTCATCGTCTGGTGAAGGAATTAATGAAAGGACTGTTCCGATCATTCCCGCCGGTGAAGGCCCCTGCCCCGGCGTGGGAGCTCAACGTGGTACTTACTAGGCTTATGGGGGCCCCATTCGAACCTATGCATTCAGTGCCGTTGAAGTTTGTCGTGGAAGACAGCATTCCTCGTGGCCATCACCTCTGCACGACGAGTGGGAGAGATCCAGGCCCTGTCTTGCAAACCTCCATACTTGACTTTTCACGACACGAGGGTGGTGCTGAGGACGCACCCCTCCTTCATGCCCAAGGTGCCGTCGGACTTCCACCTCAACGAGCCCTTGGTGTTGCCAGTTTTCTTCCCGTCGCCTTCGTCGCCGGCTGAGAGGACTCTGCACTCGCTAGATGTAGCTAGAGCGCTGAAGTTCTAAGTGGACCGCACAAAGAGTTTCCGGAAGACATCACAGCTGTTTGTGAACTTTGGACCTGTGAATCAAGGGAAGGCTCTCTCGAAGGCTTCCATTTCCAGATGGCTCTCCGACTGCATCATGCACTGTCACCGATTGGCAAACCGACCGCTGCCCGGCTGTCCGAGAGCCCATTCGACCAGAGCGATCGCTGCTACTACGGCGTTCCTGTCTGGTGTACCCCTGCTCGACATCTGCAGGGCTGCTACGTGGAGGTCGACGCACACCTTCACGAGATTCTACTGCGTCGACCGGGATTCCAGGGAGGAGTCCAGAGTCGGCCAGGCAGTGCTGCGCAAACCTGTTCGCCTAAGGTGAGCCTGGTGAGGAGGTAAGAGTTGCTTAATGTTGAGTTGTTGTATTGCTTGATATTGAGCCTTGTGCCACCTCCCGTGGTTGTGCATGTGTATACTGCTATGTATTCTTATATTCATGAGCATGTGAATCCATGCCAGACCCCATGCTGGAGAAGGAACAAGTTACTTAGCTGTAACTGTTGTTCTCCAGCATGGCTCTGGCATGGATTCACATGCGAACCCTTCCGCCTACCCCTCTGCGGCTCTTCACTTGGTCATACTGCCACTTCACATGCTACCAAAACTGAGGATGGCTGCCAGGGGAGGGGCTTAGGGAGAGGGCAGTCATTGGCTGGGGGCAGTATGACCCAGAGACCAGTGATTGGTTACTACTGAGAAAGACAGATCAGAAACGAAACTGATACTGATTTTTTCTATACCAATGAGATTTTTTCTATACCGATGATTCCCGGCCTGACGACGGGGAATATTCATGAGCATGTGAATCCATGCCAGACCCATGCTGGAGAACAACAGTTATAGGTAAGTAACTTGTTCCATATCGTTGACCACTACATTCGTACTACTTAGTTTTAACACCCTCATTACTGGATGGTTTCATCTATTCATTAACATTATGCATTCTTTTTTCCAGTTTTTTTGTTTATGAAAAACCTGCTGATAGACTGATCAATCATTTGTCTCACTGTTATTACTATTAACAATCAATAAAAATCATTACACTAGAAACTCATCTAAATCCTTCCCCGACCTTTATAGGGTATTGGAAAGCTGTTCCCCTCATTTCCCCACATATAATACCTAACAGTACTGGGACGAAGAAGAGGCAACTAAGAGTAAAGAACACTACACACTTTCACCGCTTTGGTACTAGGATGATGAAGATGCCTGCAGGGAATTATGAGGGTCAGGCATGTCCCTTTCATTGTGGTCAGGCAAGTCTCATTGGAGATCCACACCTGCAGCCTGTCATAGGGCTCAGGTGCATAAAGAGGGACCAGTGGAACAGAGCAGAAAGCAAGAAGGAAGCTTGTGTAGAGGAAACCATCAGGGGACCGCGCTTCAGAGGAGGCAGCCGTGCTGGGACCGGACGAGGAGCCAGGATGTCGGCAAACTACCCAGACGACTTGCACAGCCCTTAGCCAGTGGGCCGTGTAAGTTGTCAGTCTGGGAGCCTTCGTGAATTGAGTCAGGAGCTGTGAGAGTGCAACCAGAAGAGAGGGAGCAGTCTGCGTCCAAACACAGCATTCTGGCTGCCAGTGTGTGAAGAGAGACACGCAGCACGCCAGCAGAGTGCTAAAGGGTGAGTTTCCTGGCCTCCGTTGGAAAGGAGAAGCAGAGGGAACTGCCGAACGGAGACGCCACAAGCCGGTGAGTGTCAGGGGGGACGCATGTATACCAAGCGCTCCTACAAAAATATACTGAATACCGGTAGCGGAAACAATGCTTATTCAATACCAAATTAAATAAACTTTATAAATCGGGCATAACAATATTTCTTAAATACCAAATTAAATGGAACTTCAAAATCAAGCATAACAATGCTTCTTGAATACCGAATTAAATGGAACTTTAAAAATCAAATGAAACTAATGTGTGTTGAATACCAAATCAAATGGAACTTTAAACACAGCAAAACCAATGCATATTGAATGACGTATTGAATGGAACTTTACAATTAAGCAGTATGAATGCTTAACGGACACTACATTAACGAAAACCCTGGAATTAAGCAAAGCTAGCAACTGAAGTGAAAATCCGAAATGCCCAGCGAAGAACGAACTACAGAAAAAGGGCATAAGTGTGATAGAAAGTTCTTAGTCTTGGGTCTCCCATAAGGCAAACAGGAATTCTACATTCTTGCTGGTTGGCATTTAGTGCTGCAACTTTCAGGAGCTAAGTACGTCGACCAACAGTAAGAAGAAGTTGACTATATTGAACTCAAGAAAGATCCACCGGTGAGTGAGACACTCCCTTACAAGAAATTTGGCACTTGGGCAGTAAATCCTTTTGAGGATAGTTGCTTTGGGCTCAGATGTTATGGCCTGTATACAGACAGTCCACCTTTTCACTTACCGTGGCACTCCTCCATTCTGAAACAATTTGCCCTTGTGATCCCTGTTTGAATGTATCCCTGCCTCATCCATCCCCTCCTTGTGTCAAATAAAAGCTGTTTAAACTTGAAATCCAAGACTCAAGTGTTGTGTTGATGCTACACCATCACAACACTCAAACATTCCATCCACAAAGGATTAAGCTAATTCCGAGTTGTTTTCCCTTGTATCAATTCTAAAAGCAGACCATCATTCACCCTACTGGGATGTGGCCACAAATTGTCAATCACTTCCTCCCAATTCAAAACTCTGACCAAAGCTAGCTTATTAGATTGTTTAACAATTCACTCCTTGCAAATTCTTAAAAATCCCACTAGAGCTGCATGGTGAGTTCCTTTGTTGCTCGACCCAATGGTAACACAATATTTACCAGGGCTTTCTGTAAAATGGTGCATGTGTTACATCTCTACGTCCCTGCATCTTTGCCTCTAGCTGGCGCTGTCTGCAGACCATGGGGCATTGTCAACCATCACCAGAGAAGCCCCATAATCGTTATTTAATATTTCCTTTAAAAAAATGTGTATTTCTGAAAACATGGACTTCCATTCCCATAATGTACCTGCAAGATATCTGGAAAACTTCACAGTCCTGAAACTCTTTGAGAATCTGACTTGCATGCACACTGGTTTCACTGTGACTGGAAGCAGATGGGCTTGTTTCAATGGACTGCAATATTCAAAACACCACATCAATTATTGTGCTTTTGTTTCTATTTAAAAACTCCTACTGGATCCTCTGCCAAAGGTCATGCCAGAGATTTCCATTAACAGCACCTGTGACTGCTTGTGTGCCCAATCATACAGCTCCACCCTGGCTTTCATCCTTGCTAGCACTGCTCCGTCAAACTCCCTGTTCTTGCATTGCATTCTAAACTCGTGCAGCTGCGACCATTTGGAATCTATGCCTTACTGACTATTCTGCTTTCTGCTTTGCCTGTGACTTTTCCCTGCTCCTCTGCAGCTTTACTCCAATTCCTAAAGCCTTGCTTTGCAGGCTCAGTCCTGTACCCTCTGCCTGGTACCATTGTGTTTGCTTCTTCCCTTTGTACTGTGGCCCTGCAGCAATTAACCCCTGTTTCTTGTCATGATTTCCTGCAGCGTCCAGGCCCTGTAGTGTGTCGCTGGAGCTTTCAGCCTCTGTTACTTGTGATCTTTCCATTCAGTCTCCTTTTCTGCTCTCTATTCCACGCTTCTCTTGCTTTCCAGTCTATTTACTATCAAGCTTGACCCCATTAGTCAGTCTCTGTTTATCTTGCTTCTGTTTTTACACTTACCCCTTAGTTCTAGTCCTGTTTTCCACAGTAATGCCTTGTATAGTTCGTGTGTTTCCAGTCCAGCTTTCCAGCCTGCTTTTGTTACATAGATCGTTACCTTGTACCAGTACCTTGTCTCTGTTACCTTGTACGAGCACCATGCCACTGTTACCCTGTGCCAGTTCCTCATCTCTATTACCTTATACCAGTTACATGCTACAGTTTTCTGTATTTATAGTTCCTCCTTTCCTGTACTGAACTCTTGTTTCCCTTTTTGGGCTCTTAGTGTCTGATAAGTGTGTTATGGTGTCTGCACCTGTGTTCTCTTTGTATTCCTTTGTACAGAGATTGTCTCCTTTACCCTACGAGGCAATCTCTGCCCCTTCCTTTGTCTCGTTTTACCTGTAGTTTGTAGTGTATTTCATGTAACAGTGTGTTGCGTTCTGTTCCCACAGAAGGCATCTACTGAATGTACTGGCTGAACCCACATCAGCTTGTTTCGTGTAAGTACACTGTTTGTGCCTTACTTGTCCAGATACAGAAGCCACTCTTGCTGCTCCGTTTTACGGGCTAGCAGGGTGTGGAGCCTTTAAGAGTAACTTTCATTGAGCTTCCCTTATTTATGTGGGTAGTCTCAAGTCCAACCTGTGTACTTCCCTGTTGGGGTTCCTCATTGTTTCTCCAGTACATGGTTCCCATCCCTTCTTGTTCATCATCAAGGTCTGCCCTTACTTCCTGCTCGGTTGTTCTGATTTACCTTGTCTGTTCTTCCTTCTTGTTTACCCCCTTATTGCAAAGCTTGCCTGTCCCCTTATATTAGCATAGCCACCTGAAACCTACCACAGTGCCCTGTGTATCTCCTGACAGCAGGTCACCATAAGCACACTTCATATTTGGTGCAATAATGCCACCCAAAGGCCAGTCATGCCCAATTAAACGTTTATTTGCCATTTACAGTAAACAACGTTTGTTTGCAGTAAATGGCAAATAAGTTTCATATATCCCCCTCCTCACCAGCAAGGTCGAGTACCATGCAAATGATACTTGCCCTTTATAAAATCTCCTCATCAATGCCCTGCAATTCTACTTCCAACTATTAGCCTTTAGGTACATTGCACATCTTGTCATTAACTTTCCCATGTCTGATTAATTAAAAGCTGCATACCATTGTTGGTAAATATTGGGTGATCATTCCAGACTGAAAATTCGCTCCAAATCCTCAATCATAATCATTGTAGAAATGTTAGCCCCCTGCAAACCATTCCGTTGAATAGCAAATTTTTACTAGGGCATACATTCGTTTTCTGCCCAAGGTAAATTATGGTCTGTCAATTTCCAGATAAAGCTTCTCCTAAGCACTATGAGCCCCAAACCCCAAGAATGTATTGCACTTTGTTTTGACCATGCACTCTTTCTCCTGGCAAAAGTCACGCACTCCAGTACACCCTTGACCACCAATATATTTCTCCCACCTTTCTCTTAGTTACACTCATTCACAGATTATCTAAATGAGCAATCCTCATAGTACTTACCCTCACACCCTCAGTGGAATCAAGCATTCACTTCTCCAAACAACCCATAAGCCCAGCATAAGTTAATTTTTCACATATCTATACTCATCAGCTTCTTTGTACTCACCGTGCTAGACTTTGATATGTTCAAGACCAACATACTGTTTGTCTTCTTCATAGTCCAAATTCCATTCTTCAGCAATCCATATCTTTAGCAAAGGTTATTAGGTTACTCCAGATATCATAAACACATCTTCTGCTATTTCTAATGGATTACCTTAAAGATAATCGGTCACACCATTGCAAACACCAGGTATAAATTATCTTAAATATAAGTCTCTTAACCATGTCAAGCATCATACAATGCAAAGTATAGCATTTTCCAAGTGTCTGCCATCATCCAGAGACCAATGCTTTATAGTTGGTTCTTAATTTTTATGGAATCCCCCGTGGGTGCACCCTAACATGCCAACACCCCAAGCACAGCCATGCATTTCCAGTTCTGTGTCAGAATAATGCACCTTTGCACAGAGAAGCATACACGATGATCACTTCCTCACCTTTGCATGCCCAGCTTTGTGCACTTGCCTTAACCTTTAGGATTTTATTATCCCCTGATCAAAATTAAGCAAATACATTTTTGCTAACAATCTTCCCAATGTACAAACAATTATCAACACTGCCATGCATTATCCACATTTGTTTTCTGAAACAAAAACCCATTTCTATTTTATTTTAGCAAATGATGCAATGAATTTAGAACACTATTCCATTAGGGCCAGACATGATGTCAATAGATTTTTATTTGGGAGATGATTGGTTTCTACCATGGCTTTGATAAAATGATCTGTAGATTGTAAACCTCTTCTGGGTTACGAACCCACAATGTTTACATAGCCAAAATTCAGTCAAATTAGCCCCCTCCTCCCTTCCAGATTTATGAGCAACAGCTTTTGAGATTGAATGCAATTGCCAGAGCATAGCAGCCAATCCAAGTAGGCACCCTCAGTTACCCAACCACAGGAAGACTACCATGCTCCAAAAGTAGCTCCTTTTATTGCCTGTAGGAATTATAAACAAGCCTTTTTGGACAGGCCTTTGTCAAACAAACATCGCAAAATCTCCAAATGCGCACATAACTCCCGATCGAAGAAACAATTCAGCTAATCTCATGGAACACGCAAGGGCTCAAACATTTTATTAATTCCAACAGTGCTGACCTACCTGGATATTATATCGTCATGCTCCAGGAGACATGGCTTGTGACAGCACCAGTATGGGATGGCTATACCATACTAACAGTGCCAGCCATAACTCAACCTAGGGGTCGACCTATGGCCCGTCTCTTAATAGCTATGAAAAATTCAAGAAACTTTAATATTCAAACATGTATCTCACCAACTCTATATATACACGTTGCCAAATTTAGAAGGGACATCTATACTATTGCAATAATAAATATTTCTGATGTTTGTTAATCTGCTTAGAATCACATGCTGTGCATAGTCTGACATCCAGTGGTCACTGCGGAGTATTGCATTTTGTTTTTCGTAGTCGAAAAGGGAACATCGACAAGGCGTGTCTGTAACACTATCCCTATAGTGACGTGCAGTGTACCCACAATCCCTCACACGTCGAGGTCCCTCAGATTGTTTTTTCTGCCCAGATATTGGTCGCCTTTACGCGGAGCTCCTCGAGAGAAATTGCAAATACATTTACTCGACCCTTTAGTCGTTATTTAAGACTATACATTAGAACCCTCCTTCGACATTGTAGCTGAGAATCTGTTTCACCGCCGAATAAGAACTTCAGCGGCGGTGACTTCGACGGAGGAGATCCTTCGGTGCTGCCGAACATGTGGCCTAGCCTCGCCGGCCTAAGACAGTAGGGAGAGTGGGGTCGTGGGACATTTCTTGTTCTTTCTGAGAATGCCTTTCTCTTTACCCTCCCTTTCCTTCGGGGTCGTTATCACATTTAACTGTATCCTCAGCTATGGAGAGGAATCCCTTTAGATTTTGCCTGCGCTGCAAGGGCAAATTCACTTGGAAAGACAAGCACAAACAGTGTAACCGTTGCTTGCCCCTCGACAACAAAAAGGACGGCTGTGCGGCCTGTAAGCTTCTTAAGCCAAAGATTTTAAAGGACCGCAGGGTCAAAAGGTGGGCAGCCTACGCTATGTGTAGGTCTGATTCCTCACCCGCCGCCGCTGAGTGTGACGAGGATAGTGATAACCCGACCTCCGCGTCGGAGGTTGTAGACCTCTCTAGGGAGCGTTCCCGCTCCTCGTCGTCTCACGCCCTGCTTATGGGGATGAACACCCCGGCGACACGGATGAACACAGAAAACACAAACGCAACCCACGGCACATCTTCGTCGAAGACGAAGACAGCCCTAGCGTCAACGGAGACGCCGGACGTACCGGCGACCTCCACCGACCATAAGGGTCGCAAGCCCTCGCCGCCACCGCAGCCGTGACTAGCGACTGGGCTACCTGCAGACAAGGGCGCTACCACCAAAACATCAGGCGACGCGTCTCGTAAGAGCGCTATCGTCGCCGAAAAAGACTCGGCACCGCCCAGCATAACGCCAGACAAACCCTCGACGGAGAAACTATTCGTCGAGAGCTTGGCGCGTATAGTTTCTAAGGACGGCCAGAAACGGACGGCGAGTGACATGCCGAAAACCGCTCACAAGGCCTGGGAAGCGCAGAGGATGCCAGAAGGAAGGCAGGGATCGCTCCCGCCGTCGAAAGAAGGCCCTAGCCTGCGAGAAGGTTTATCAGAAGGCGAAGGGACCTTATCCTCGACGTTATGGGACAGACCTAGATGGATACAGACAGAGGGACCTCCTTTTTCTCCCCCAGACCATTCTGGTTTACCATACTGGACTGTTGAGAGATTCCAGTCATGTATGGACAAGCTGGACAGATTCATGTCCACTCCTGAAAATAAAACACCTAAGAGACCAAGGGAGGCGCTTCAGGAGGACCCTAGGACTAAATATCCTAGATTATTTAACCCGCTCTAAGAGGAGATGAATACTTATGACCTTACTGAAGAAGACTCTCACTCCAGGAAGATGAGGAGTTCTTAAATAGTGAAGACCAACAAAACCTAGGAACAGAAGAAGGTTTTGAGTAAAACATTGACATGGGTGGGGGGAGGGCTTCGAGGAAGACCCAGATGAAGGTGGCTCACAGCCCTGGCAGTCACCAACAGAGTCTACAGACCCTGACATCTTAAACCTTCCCTCTCCTCAGACCACACCGGTCAGGAATCCATCACCAATAGATGATAAACCCACCTTCAATGCGCTACTTCGAAAGGCAGCAGCACATTTTGAGATTGAAACTGGTGAAATTACCCCTGATACTGATTTTGTGGAAAAGATCATTAAAGAAAAACCTCCCACTAGTCAAACCATTCCCCTCCTCGCCTCAGTTAAGAGACGAATAACTTCATCGCTGTCCACACCTGCACTGGTAAGAGGTGTCAATCCCAGAATTGACAAATTGTTTACTCCCTCTCAGTCAGACCCATTATACATTAGGGGTCACTCAATTTTGGACTCCTTGGTGGTAACTACCACAAGGAAAAGAGCGGGGGTTCCACTGTCAACCAGCGAAGCACCCCCAGACAAAGAAGGAAAGAAGCTCTATGCCCTGGGTAAAAGAATTACAGCCTCGGCAGCTTTTTCAACCAGAATTGCCAATAATAATACACTACTGGCAAGTTATGCTGATGCCCAATGGGGAAAATTACGGCAAGACCTCGAGGAAGTTCCTGAGCCCTTAAGAACTCGCTTATTGGCCACAGTAACAGAAGGAACTCTGGTTAACCAGAGCATCATTAAAAACACTCTTGATTCTGCAGAAACGGCTAGCCGTTCTTTAGTGCAGGGAATTCTTCTGAAGCGTCACGTCTGGCTCCGCAATTCCGGTTTTAAGCCAGAAACACAGGCGTCACTCATTGACAAACCAATAGAGGAGTCTAACCTCTTTGGGAAGGCAGTGGACGACGCACTGGAGACTGCGAAGAAAGAGTTCGACACCCTCAAGACCTTAGACCAAATCTCAAGGCCTCCCAATAAGCGAGGATTTGGCAACAAACACTTTTTTCGAGGGCAACGCCAACAACAGCAGCAACAACAGTAGTACACTACAGGCAACTGGTCCTCTACTCGGGGAACCAGTGGCCAGTACACGCAAAGAGGACAGCGCCGTGGCAAGGGCAGAGGTCGGGGCCCCACTCCCAGAGGTTCCCCAGCTACCAACACCAAATGACCCGAAGATCCGAGTCCCTCCCATGCATCACCGGTCGGGGGCCGGTCAACATCTTGCCTACCAGCATGGGAGGGAATAACATCAGACTGATGGGTATTGTCAACTATAGCCCACGGGTACTGTATAGAATTCAGTCGGTCCCCCAAGTACAGACCCCCAAAGGGACGACGCCTGTCATTGGAACACCTCGCCATTCTTCTTCAAGAAGTGGAACTACTGCTACTAAAAGGAGCAGTAGAGGTTGTGCCTCTATCACAGGTAATGGAAGGTATTTATTCAGTGTACTTCCTTGTACCCTAAAAGGACTTAACTATGCGCCCTGTACTAGATCTGCAGCCAGCGAACAAATTTGTCAAACCTCAAAAATTTCGCATGGTGACCCTACAGGAAGTAATCCCCCTACTTTCGCAGGGAGATTACATGACAAACAACTTGTGGGGGACCTTTTTCGTCACTCTTAGACCTCCGCGACTCAAAATATAATACCAGCTTTTTTGTGTCGCAATGGTGCATGCAGAAAACGAAGACACAGATTTCCCCTACTTCGTTTGTCAGTACAGAAAAAAAGAGGGTTTCTGCACACATCTATTACTGCGCCACACACAGATTTTGCTTTGATTCAGAATTTATTGAGTAGCCCATAGTGATTACACGTGTTTCGGCACCTTTAACGTGCCTTTCTCAAATCTGGGCAATAAAGTGCAATTTACTATTATTTGGTGTTCAAGAAATAACTTTAATAATGTTATTTCGATAACGAGAGCTCTCAGAAGGGACACGATGCGAGACGCAGGACACATGAATTTGTAGCACTGGCTACGGTACGAGTCTAATGGGACTCCACTCATTCGAATACGTTATTAAAGTTATTTCTTGAACACCAAATAATAGTAAATTGCACTTTATTGCCAAGATTTGAGAAAGGTGCCGAAACACATGTAATCACTATGGGCTACTTCTAAATTCTGAACCAAAGCAAAATCCGTGTGTGGCGCAGTAATAGATGTGTGCAGAAACCCTCTTATTTTTAGATTACATGACAACACTGGACATGAAAGATGCATACTTTCATATTTTAATGTTCCCAGCGCACAGACGAACTCAGCAGAGACTTCTCTCTGCCCGCAGAGTACGAATGGCGGTTACAAGAAGACATTGTCTTCAACGTCTTCACACAATGGGGATTCCCAGAAATAGATCTGTTTGCAACTCTGGAGAACTCCCAATGCCAAGATTACGCCTCCAGGTACCCCCAGAACCAATCCAAGGGGAACGGTCTATCGATACCATGGTCAGGGAAATTTGTTTACGCTTTTCCCCCGACTCCCCTTCTCAACAAGATAGTGCACAAGATGCACCAGGAACCAGTTACCATGATACTAGTGGCCCCTGTGTAGGCCCGGCAGCCATGGTTCGCTCACTTGATGGAAATGTCTCTATCTCCTCCAGTGAAACTTGCCTGCCCATACAACATGCTGTCACAGGACAAGGGCAGAACACTACACCCATGCCCACAGACCCTGAACTTAGCAGCCTGGCTCCTGAGGTCATAGAATTTGGACATTTACAACTTCCTCAAAGATGCCTGGACATTCTTAAACAGGCTAGAAAACCTAACACTCGTTACTGCTGTTCCAGCAAATGGAAAAGATTTGTCATCTGGTGTAGAGATAAGAACATCAACCCAGTTGACTGCTCTCCCACACAGATTGTTCTTTACCTGACTCACCTATTAGACTCAGGTCTGGTCTTTAATTCCATTAAAGTTAATCTAGCTGCACTTTCCACATACACCACTTCATGTGGAAAGTCCCAGTTATTAAGGCCTTCATGGAGGGAGTAAAGAGAATACACCCTCCTATAGCTAACCCAGCTCCCGGATGGGACCTAAATGTGGTACTTACCAGGCTTATGGGCTCACCCTTTGAACCCATGCACAAAGCATCCCTTAAGAACCTCACTCTTAAAACTACTTTCTTAATAGCTATCACCTCCATTAGGAGAGTGAGTGAACTACAAGCACTCTCTATACTAGACCCCTTTGTAACAGTTCACAAGGATAAGGTGGTTCTATGCACACATCCTAGGTTTGCACCAAAATTAATTTCGAAATTTCAGAACCCTTCAAGTTTGGGAGAAAAGAGCCTGCATACACTAGATGTACGTAGGGCTGTCATGTTTTACATGGAAAAAACTAGACCTCTGAGAAAGACTAATCCGTTCTTTGTCTTGGTGGCAGCAAGAAGAGAAGGAGATGCAGTTTCAAAATCCACTATTTCTAGATGGATTGTCCAATGCATCACTCTCTGTTACACTCTTGCTAAGAGAGAACTACCCTTCAAGCCAAGAGCACATTCTACTCGAGGCACTGGGGCTTCCATAGCATTCATTGCAAATGTCCCTCTGGAGTCCATTTGCAAAGTGGCAACCTGGAGTTCAGTACACACCTTCACAAAACACTACTGTCTAGATGCCCACTCTAGATCTGATTCCCAGGTGGGACAAGCAGTGTTAAGACATCTATTTTCTACTGTTCCTTCTCACAACCCACCTCCAACTCCGGGTACTGCTCGCTAGTATATGCACAGCATGTGATTCTAAGCAGATTAACAAACATCAGAAGACAATGCATTACTGTCATGATGCCTACCCTCGGGGACCCAGACCACGTCCAGCAACCCCGGAAGCAGGCATCAAGTTATCCTAAGCAAGCCCAACAACCCCTGCTAGGGGCTATTTGGGTCCAGTCCTGGCGCCTATGGCGCCAGGCTCAATGGAGAGTCAGTCCTGGCGCCATAGGCGCCAGGCTCATAGATTAAAACTTATCTGATGCAGACCATGCTGCAAGAGCTCCAAGCCAAAAGAGGCTTGGAAGGGACTACTTTACATAGGGACTATTTTTTACTCGGGCGGGGCTGGGGAGGAATACTTACCTAGGACTACTTTGGAGGCTATTTAAACCACGCCCGAAGAGCAGCACACACTTTGCGTTATTCTGCATCCAGCAGCGTAACGCTCACAGTGCCTGCAAGTCTGCATCCAGCCTTCTGCCATGCCCGCCTCGAGTTTGGAGCTCCTAGTAAAAGGGAGAAAGAAGGAGAAAAGGTTAGAACAAGAGCAATACCTTTAATCCTTACCTGAATTCCCGATCCATCGCGCCTTCGAGCTGGAAGAAAGAAGTTATTTTATGCGCGTCGCCTCGCCTGCTGCAGCGCCGCGCTGAACTCACCGGCCTTCGCAGCATCTTCACATTCCACCGCATCCTCCTGCATGTTCCTGCCGCACTCCGGCACCTAAGGAGAAGACAAGAACAGCAAGGTGAGCCAAGAGAATATGCAGTATTAGTTACCCCCATAGACTTACCTGATTTTACCACCGGGGGTACTATTCCTCTTCACGGGTCGGCGCAGCTGCCACTGCATCTTCGCCGAACCCCGGCCCCTAAGGGGAAACAAAAGGACAGCAAGGTGAAACAAAGGGACTAACAAGGGGAACCCTCATCACCACAATAGACTTACCTGATTTTACTGCCGGAGGTATTATTCCCCAAGATTTCATACTTTCTCTCAGCGCCTGAATAAGGAAGAAAGCAACAGGTTAGATATTGAAATTATTTTATCGAACTGTGTTGGAAAATACAAATCCTTACTAGAATACTATCGGTTGCCACGAGTAACTATTCATTAGGGTCAAGCTGCAACCTGCAAGGAATCGGACAAGAGTGAAAGTCAGGCATTTGAACTCTTACGAACTTTATACTTACGGCGTCTTGCCGGGAATCTCTGAGTCAATATTGTTCTGGAACTCACCAATTCCTTCGAGCCAGTGAAGCAACTGGTTATCAACGCGCCCCTGCGCTCAATGCAGGATGGAGAGCTCATCTTTTCAAACCATCAGGTGAGACTATAAGAGGGGACATCAAAGGCGATCTGTGGGGAGAACAGCGGGGGTGGGGGGATTTACGCTCAACTTCACGGGTGGTTAATTCCCTTTCTCCATTTGCAGAAGAATATTCCTACGGGCCAAGCAAACGAAGCTAGGTGGGCCAGTCCAGTCCATCATCTCGGCCCTACGCGTCACATTGGTGGAGACCGCAGCTGTCCAGTTCCGATCGACGCCTTTGTGGGAGCCAGGTGAACGTAACAATTACTTACCGTAAAAGCATTTCTGATGGTTGTATCTGCTTAGATTCACATGCGCCCACCCTTCCTCCCCGCTCGGATGGAAGGAACATAGACATCCTTACCTTTCTCTCTTTTCTGTACTCACTCACATCAGAAAAAATACAAACAGAGGGACCTCGACGCGTGAGGGATTGTGGGTACACTGCACGTCATTATAGGGATAGTGTTACAGACACGCCTTGTCGACGTCCCCTTTTCGACTACGAAAAACAAAATGCAATACTCCGCAGTGACCACTGGATGTCGGACTATGCACAGCATGTGAATCTAAGCAGATACAACCATCAGAAATGCTTTTACGGTAAATAATGCATTGTCATATTGGGGTAGGTCGAACTTGCCTTATAATGCATTTGTTTAATATATATCTACTGTCCTGGACACATTGGCCCTTGAAAGTAATATAAATCACACTTTAATTGAAGGAGATTTAAATCTCCATCTTCTGCCTGATATGCCTCAGCAGAGAAATACTGAACAGTTCCGCTGGATTAAGCTAATGTCCGAGAGGCAATTTGTCATGCTCAATGGTGCCATTTATGGTAATGTACCATCTCAATCTACATGGCAAGGTGAAAAATCACAGGCCTCCATCGATTATGTATACACCGATCGTAGCTTCATGAACATGGTGACTTCATTGGTCATAACGCCCACTGAATTCAGTGACCATAGCCAACTGTGCTTACAATGGTCTTGGAGGTTAGATCAAAAAATTATTTTGCAGTCCAATTACAATGGAAGTGTTATTATTAATAAAAGAAGGAATCGCCTATAATGGAATGATGACTCCTTACTAGACTTTACAAAGTATTTAGGAACTCAGCTTTGCAAACAGATCAATCAATATGACTTTTGCTATGTGACATCTATGCAAAAATATACACACATGTTAACGAATAACCAACAGTGGGGCTTTAAGCATCTCCACGCCTTAGGAAAGAAAGCTCCCATAAGGCGGAATATATGTAATTTGGATCATTTACCCCAATTAGAGAAAATCTCCCAATCTAAACATCTGAAATTAACCTTTAAAAAAACTGGATACGAGCGAGAAGGGCTTGGCAACAACAATTGGATGGAGAACAAATGCTAAAAAAAAATTCCCTCTAAAACTCCGGCAGGAGTCTGATCTTTGTTAGATGGGTGAACTCACAAATCTCAATTGGCAGTTCAAACAAATACCATTAATGAAACAGTTTGGATTGAATATTATCATCAGATTTATCAGACCCCTTTGCCAGAATGTAAAATAAACACCCTTCTCATCAAGCACGATCATACAATAAATGTTCATCGTGATGATATATTATCTTGCAAATTGAGTGCATCTAAAGCACCTGGACCAGATGGCCTCAATAACTCCATGTTAAAGAAAAATCTGCAGGCCTGGGCAACAATATTGCATCTTAGATTTATCCAAATAATGAGCACCGGAACAATTGCAGCCTCCTGGAAAAAATTGGTTATTGTAGCAATTTTCAAAAAGGGGGACAGAACGAATCAGATTTCGTACAGACCAATAGCTTTACTCGATTGCCCTGGCAACATTTTTGCCCGCCTGATATTATGGGAACTCAATGCATGGTTATCTGAACAAAATTTAAGAGATCCATACCAGACAGGATTCATCCCTGGCATCGGCAGAAGTGTCAACCTTCTAACTTTAAATGCGATTATAGCTCGCGAGGAACAAAGGAAACAGCTGCTGTACATGGCCTTCGTGGACTTCCGTACAGCCTTTGATTCACTACCAAGAGAACTTCTTTTTAACAAGTTAAGGAAATCTAACTGCCCATGGCATATACTGAAATGGCTGTACGAACTCCACGATGGAAGAACAATTCAAATACGTCTAAGCCTGGACGGTGCCTTGTCAATACCAGTATCGACTGCGCGAGGACTGAAGCAAGGATGCACACTGGCTTCAGCCCTTTTCAATTTCTTTATCTTTGATATGGGTTAAAGCTTTGTAGATGTAGTGACTGACTCTACTATGTTAAATGGTCATAAAATCAAGTGGTTGTTTTACACGGACGACGTAGTCCTTATCTCAAAAACACTGAGAGGCTTGAAAAACATGTTAGCAGCCCTAGATAAATAGACTCAAACCAACTGTATTACTATAAATACAAAAAAAACCTCAAGTAGTACAATTTGGTAAAGTTGGGCGTCGGGGCAAAACTGGCTGCTGGCATCTCGATATTAAGTTACATGTAGTTTCTAGTTACATTTATCTTGGGGTCAATATAAACAATCACTTGACAGATCAACCTGATCACACAAGCCTGCAAAATAAACTGGCCATGGCCATATCCCAAGCATGTGTGATCAATGGCAGATACTGCACATTTTCAATATGTCCAATATTGACATATTATAAACCGATATTAACCCCAATTTTGTTCTATGGTGCAGATACAAAACAATGGAAGGCTCCAATGTATTGAGACAAAATTTAATGCAGATATTGGAAGACTCTATTAAAACTGCCACCAGAAGTACCTATTGCCATGCTTGGGTATGAGTTGGGGTTGATATCGCTATATGCTCAGTATAAATGGAAATTGTAAAGGATAAAGAGGTTAGGGGTTTGTCTAAAGAACACCAGTGTGCTAGTCTCACCACCTTTGGAATTTGTTGTGACAAATTGTTGTGAAAAGAAGGCCCGCTGCGTTGGGACTTCCACTGGGATCCCCCTAACAGAGCCCAGATCTGTTACAGGTTTGATAGATTAGTTGCTGGAAGTAACAGACAATGCGCATGTCCTGGGAGTAATAGTCGGTCCGATAATCAAGAATAAAGTTCAATTCGGTAATGTAAAGAAAATGTAATGCTAGAGTGAACAGCCGACACGTGTTTCGACCACGTGAGTCGTTCTCAAGGCTGTACAGTGCAAAGAACAAAACAAAGATATTGGCATTAAACAAAATAAGTGCATAACAGCAAAATGATATGTTTTTGTTACAAAGAAAATAAAATAAAACAATTATCACTGACTAAATGATGATAAAGATGAACATGGGTAGCAACAAGTCAATCAAAAAGAGAGAAAGTTATAATAATACCAACATAAATTGATTGTCATCAAATCACATCCAAAAAATGTGAGAGAAAATTGGTAAATAATTGGTAGAAAATTGAGTGACACAACATACCACAGTTCAGGGGTTGAAGTTGGGTTGGACGGAGGCATAAATGAAAAGAAAAATAACACAGACCAAATGCTAAATCGAAAAAACATTTTTTAATAATGCATAGAGAAAGTCTCTTTACTGAAATAGTGAGACACCTAATTTGCCCAAGGAAAACACCTAAGTGGTGTGATCAGAATATTAGATGGTTTGAGATAAATGGGACAGCGTGCATGTTTTCCTGTGATGCTTTGTCTATCTTGTTCTACTGCTATGAGCAAGTTGTAATTATTATTTTTTAAGCCTTTTCTATTTTCATTAGGATATGATATGATCAATGGGTCAGAAACTGTTACTTTGTAACAACTATTAATTATTTGACATACTGCCATGTTTTACAACCAAAGCGTATCTAGTCATTTGAGTGTTAGAACATCTCTTTTGGCCAGAAATGTCACCTTTTACCAAATTCCTTGACAGAACTGTTATTAGTCTCCCTTTCTCTAAATTTGGTATTATACTTACACTTTTTGTGTAATTAGGTTTGTTTCATTTAGAGGGGATCTCACCCAAGACTCAATTTTATTAGACTGGATTCTTACCCTTTACTTCTTCTCAGAGTCCCTTCATTTCCTATCAGGCAACTATTAGTATGTTGATATTTTTCTGTATAATTTCTAATTTATTAGGCTTCTATCTTGGACTCTACAATTTTATATATTGTAGTATCCTTTCCAACGTATCAGCTGTTTATCCTGGAATCTACATTTTAGACCATCATTCACAATGTCCAATCCTTCGCTCACTTCATTCTTAAGGTCATCCAGTTAGTGATGTTCACATTTACTCTGTCAGGCTTCCAACTATTAATCCTTAACTTTCACAACTTTCGCTCAAGCTTTTTTTAGCTAGTTATGCCATCTCCAATTATGTTCAGATGATCGCGCTCTTGGTTTCCTAAGTGACGTCACGCACATGCCTTTACGCGTGACGTCATCACGTCTTTGTTTACCTATGACATCAAGTGCATGCCTCACGCGTGACGTCATTACCTTTTTGCATAGTACGCAGTATTCCTGATATGGTTCTTTCAATGCCGCCCTCTCTTAGATTCCGTGCCGCCGGGATTGATCCCCATTACTTCTTTGGTTTCCTCTATTTTATCACTTGCCATCAGAGGTGGCCCACTCTAACCCAAGTGTCTAACCCAACTGTCCCTATCTCTCACAACGTCCCCGATGTATCCTAAAGCAAGGTATCCCCTACTTTCCTTGTGTTCCCTATTCTGGGAGAGAATCCTAAAGGCTGTGGCCTTGTCTGTCAAACTCCCTTAGGGAATTTGTAAATGTTCCTCTGCCTTTTTTTCTGCAGACTAATTTCCCAGAGGTTTCTCCACAGTCTCTCCCCTCTTACACTTTCTCTCTCTTTTCGCCTCTATTTCTCCATCATCTCTCCTCCCTCCATTATTCCTCTCTCTTCCTTTCTCTCTACCTTTCCTTCTCTCATTTCTCTCCCTTCCCTCTCTCCTTCTCTCTGCTCCCCTCTCCTTCTTCTATCCACCTCCCCTTTCTCTCTACTTGCACCCCTCTCCTCTGACCCCTCTTCCTCAATATCCCCTGTCATCTCCTCTGTCCCCCGATCTTACACACTCCACTGCCTGTTTCTCCCCAATACCTTCCTCTTTCTTCTCTCCCCACCCCATTCCTGCTACCACCTTTCACTCTCACCCTACTCTCCTGCCACACTCTTCGTTGCTTACTCCTCTCACTCAAAACCACCCACAATTAATCTCTCTCTCCTTTCTCACACCCCATCATCACTCTAGTCACAACTGATACCACTCCCCGTACACACAGTACCTTACCTGCACCCTCTCAGAACACTGCCACAGTCTCTTCGGCACTCCGCTCCACTGTCTGTGCTCACCTGGCCTCTAGTTCCACCACTGCTCCAGCTGACCTCATCTACGCACCTACTCTCCATGCTGCTTGGGGTTTTATATATGGTCTCTCTGGTCACATCTTCCCCTTGACCAATCTCCGGCTAAGCTTTCCCTCTGAGGGTTGGGACTTCCTCTGGAAGGCGTTTAGCCCGACTCCCTTTTCAGTCGCCATTTGTGGGTTGCAGGCATGTGCTCAGGCTGCTCGTTTGCCTTGTGGTTTGCTTCAGGTGCTGGTGAGTTTTGTTCTCAATTTGGGGAGGAATTTTGTGTTTTCCTTCTGTTCCCCTGCAGTCCCTACTCACTCATAGTTTATTTTCTGTTGCTCAATTTCTGTTGCTCAACCATTCCCAGGAGGCCCATTTGGGGTTGGTGGGTCAGGTGTTGGGTGTCTCATCTCTTTTTGGCAGGAAAAATCCCAGTCCATGCCATGCCTGGTCTCGATTTCCATTCCTCTGGTTCCAGTCCAGGAGTTCCTGGTTTCACCCAGGTGCATTGTGGGGGTAGTGGTTCTGAAAAGGACAAAAAGAACTCTGGCCAGGAGAGATGCTGACAGACATTGTGGAAGAGACTGTGGTACCAGCAGTCATATACAATGCAGACTCCAATGGGGCAGGGAATGCCCCCCCTGCCCCAACTCCCTCTGTGAACCAGTTCTGGTATTCACCCTGGTAGGTCCCTGTTCTCATCCAGACGGGGTCATGACCCCGTCACATCTGGTACATAATATTTCCTGTCCCTCAACAAGTGCTGTCTGTGGAGGCAACCCTTCCCCTAGCAGGGTCACTTTAGTTTGCTTCTTGTTGTGTCGCAATTGTCTAAAGTTGTCTCCTACTGCATTCTATAATTTGCTCCAATTTCTGACAAAGAGTCATTGCCATTCAGTTCTATTGCCATTCCTAGCGGTTCGTTGTCTTTTGGACCGCCCTATGTTTCTCCAGTTGCAAATGTCCTTCATCTCCTCAATGCACAGCCCCCTCTGACTTCCCTTCCATGTTGGGGCCTTATTTACTTAATTTTTTTTTTAACTTTATTTTCAGCTGACGAGTACAATACAACAAAATCAAAATACAGAGTTCCATCCGCTTACATTTAAGTATATATATTATAGACATTAACATTTTTAAATACATGGTTTTAATTTCCTGGATGACAATCGTCTTCTTCCAACTCCTCCTGAAAAGCGTTCAGGTAATTCCTGAGGGGACCCCAAATGTCCTTTGGTCTGGAGGTGGTATTTATCCCCCTAATATAATTCTTTTCGCATTCGTGGACATACATTAGGTCTCTCAGCCATGCTTGCAACGTGGGGGGGAACCTTTGCTTTCTAATTCTTAAGTATGTTTCTATTAGCCACTGCTCCCGCCACGGCAAAGAATCTGCGGGTTTTTACTGACACCACGCCTATATCTCCCAGCAAATACTTCAGTGGTGTTGTTGGTATGTGAGTGTCCAGTCTGTCGCTAAGGGTAGTGGCTATTTCTTCCCAGAATTGTCTAATGGGCGGACATTCCCAATACATTTATAACAAATTTGCTACTGGAGCGTTGCATTTCGGTCATAATGCTAGTTTAGATGGGGTCAAATTTGGATACTTTACTGGGAGTGATGTGCAGATGATTCAGTATTTTAAATTGGATTCATCTAAAGTTGGCACATAAGGAGATGGATTTGGTGTAGTAACAGTATTTTGCCCATAGTTGATCTTCTATTGTGATGTCCAGGTCCCTTTCCCACTTTCGCCTTCATCTTATTACTGGACAAGGTATGTGATTATACCGTCTTATATAACGAGGATATGCTGCCTGTAAATCCCTCCTGTGTTAAGACGTCAGACAGAAACTGATGTGTGCTCGGGAACAATGTCCCTTTTATTTTTACATGCTGCCCTGTAATTAGTTCAAAAAAGGTAGCAGGCGCTCCTCTCCAGAAAGAACATGGCATGATAACCTGTTCTGAGATGAGAGTTTGCAGCACACACTTTTTGCTCACTGTACCTTTCACAGATGGGAAATATCCATTTGCATATCAGTCTTTGTCCCGCCCACATGGGCAGTCCAGCACTGAAATGCTATCGCAATTAGGCCTTCGCCCACCTTGTCTTGGGCTTCCTCCAGTGACACAAACCTCCCTTTTGGGTACAGGTCCCCAAGATGCATTTCCTTCCTGTATCCCATCTCCTCTGTAATGTAGTGTCTAATATGGGTTTGATGCCTGGGTAGTGCCATGGGGGGTGTAGGGGCCAGTACAGGTCCTTTCAATTCACTCTGCTAAATATTGTTGACCAGGCTCGTATCGTAGAGGTCAACAAGTCCACCCCTTCTTCCTCTTTCTTGTCCGTGGCAAATAACATGGTCTGTAGGCTTAAGGGGGCGGCTGCAAATTTCTCTGCTTGTATGTGGGCGAAGTGTTCTGTGCCGTTGGTCCAATACTTTGCAAAGTGCGCCTGTGCTGTGTAGTAGTAAAGCAGGAAATCTGGGGCGGCTAATCCACTTAAATCGTAGTTTTCATACAATTTGGGCCAGTTAAGTCTTACCGGGCCCCTCCCCATACGAAGCTAGTGGCTAATTTCTGTAGTTTGTCAAAGAATTTCTGACCGGGCCAGATAGGGATATTACTAAATAGAGATATCAGTTTCAGGACCACTACCGTTTTCAGTAGGGCTAATGGGCCATATGTGATAATGGGAGTTTGTTCCAGGTATTCAACTTACATTCCACCAGCATTACATATGGTTCATAATTATTAGCAAATAGGGTGCGTTTATTTGGAGCCATGATTATACTTAAGTATCGTGCTGTCGTCGGGGCCCAGTGGAACTTGGCGGTAGCATCTGATTGTGTTGTGGACTGAGTCAAGGGGATTATTTCAGATTTAGTTTGGTTTATTTTATACCCAGAGTACATAGCAAATTCGGATATCTCTTGCGTTACTGGGGGCAGGTTGGTCTCTGGGTCCCTGATATACAACATAGTATCATCTGCATATAGCGAAATGAATTGTGGGCTCCCCTGATACGGATTCCCCTCCAGGAGTGCTTGCACCTCAGTCTTGCCACCATGCCTTCTATCGCGAGTGCAAATATGAGGGGAGATAGTGGGCAGCCCTGTCTTGTGGCTCTTTGCAGTTTGAACCCTGCTGATAGGGTCTTTTTGGTTCGAATTCTGGCGGTGGGGTTTCTATATAATAGTTGTATGAAGCTCAGGAATCCCGGTCCAAATCCCATCTTTCGCAGTATGGCGTACATATAATTCCATGATACGGAATCAAAATATTTTTCCGCATCCAGTTCTACCGCCACTGTTTTAGCTTTAGGGTGTAATTGAGAGATGATAGAGAAGAATCTACGTAGGTTTAGGGCAGTGGATCGAGTGGGGATGAAACCTGATTGATCGGGGTGCACTAGTTTATTCATGTGAGGTAATAATTGATTGGCTATTGCTTTGGCAAATATTTTGGTATCTACGTTTATCAGGGACAGTGGTCGATATGAGGAAAGTTCGTGGGAGGGCTTATGGGGCTTAAGCAGGACCGTTGTTATGGCCTCTCTCATGGACGCTGGCAGGGTCCCATTGCCCAGAGCTTCTTCCCATACTTCCAACAATGTAGGGGCGAGTTCTGCATTAAATATTTTGTCTGTAGGGATACCATCCGACCAGGGCGCTTTGCCCGCCTGCAGGTCCTTGATAGCCTGTTCGATCTCCTCTAGCCTCTGGGGAAGGTCTAAGGCTTCTCTTTCCGCCAGCTCTAATAAGGAGAGGGGGAATGTATCCATGTATTAATGTAGCTCCTCCGGCAGGGCCAGGTCAGTATTTTCATACAATTTAGTGTAAAATTCTAAGAAAACATCATTCACCTCTCAGGCATCCGTGTGTGTCGCCCCATCCAGATCTGTTATGCTTGTGATGTGCTTTACCCTTTGCTGAGCTTTTATTTGGTTGGTCAAAGTTCTGCCCGCTTTGTTCTCCTCTCTGTATCTTCAAGCCATTATAGGTTGTGTCATATAGAACACCTCACGCTCCGCTAATGATCTAAATTTCGCTAATTGTGCCTGTAAGGGTGCCAATGTGTCAATCCCCGTTACTTGTGCATGTGACTCCTCCAGCTCTTTTAGTATATGTTCAGTTTGAGTCAGTTCTTTCCTTATACCTCAGAGAGTGCCATGTACTCTTGATATTAGATGTCCCCTCAACTGTATCTTAAAAGTTTCGCAACTGATCCCACCGATCCCATATTGTGCTTGCAGAACTCTATAATGTCTGTTCGTAGTGGCTCTGTCGTTGTTTCGACCCTCAGTAATCCAGGTGCCATTCACCAGGTGCATGGGGGTTGATCAGAGTCTATCAACTGTAGATCTAGCCGGATTGGGGAGTGGTCCGATAGGGTACGTGGTAGTACGTTACATTTCACTATCTTCGATACGTATTCAGGGGAGCACAGTCAGTAGTCAATGCGCGAACTGGATGCGTGCACATGCGAGTGGTATGTTTATTCCTGTTGTAGGGGGTGCAGTTCCCTCCAAGCATCTGCTAAGGGTAATGTGGTCATGGCTTGGAGGATAGTGAGTGCTGATTTGGCATGGTTTCTGTTCCCTTTGCACGACCTATCTTTCGAAGGGTCCAGGATTGTATTTAGGTTGCGCCTCCATATTACTCACATCTCCCACTGGTGAAATTAGTGCCAGAATCTGTAGGTAGAATTCCGGAGCGTCCACGTTCGGACCGTATGTATTGATGAGAATCAGTTCCTGGCCGTGTATTGACCCCCCATACAATTGCATATCTCCCTTTTGTGTCCAATTTTGAACTAGTTATCTGGAAACCGATGCGTCGATGGATCAATATTAGTACCCCTCTAGCTTGCCAGGAGTAGTCGTCGCTATTCTTAGCTGACCCCAATTCCGGGCAAATGATTCATTGACTGTTTTGACGTTGTGTGTTTCTTGTAGCAGAAGGATGTCAGTCCTGTGTCTGTTGGCGTAAGCCAGAGTTTTCCTGGCTTTTATGGGGTTTGCCAAGCTCTGATGTTACAGGATAGGAGTCTAATACCTTGGGTCATCCCAGGAGTTCTCATTCACATTGTGCATCAGCTTCAGTTCTGGTAACATAGTCTTGTCTGGAACTTCTCACGTACCTTGTATTCGTCCGTATTATAAAACACACAATTAACCCAACAAATCCCCCCCACAGCCTTTCGCATTCCTTGCAGGCCTCTAGTCTTCTCAGTTTCATTCCCCCTATTTGGCAACTGGCCTGTCCCCTCAAACTACCCCCCACCCTCAACACCCCCCCCAACTGGATAATGTAGCCCCATTTTCAAATTGCAACTTCTGCAAAGGTGGGCAGCTCTGCATGGTCACCTCCAAAATGTACTGCGGTAACTGCTGGCGGCTTGGGCCTTATGAAATTGTGGCCTTCGTTCGGCATCTGTGTCCCTGTTCAAGTTTGGGTCGTGACGACAGATCCTTTCCGTTTGGGGGCAGTGGTTTGTTTCGTTCTATGTACCCCATTGCTTCTTCAGGTGTTGTGAAAAAATGTGTTCTTCAGGAGTATTGCAGGCAGAGCTTCGCCAGGAACAACATGGCATATGGTATTGATCTAGCTTTAAGTGCTCTTTTGACTTGATCAAATGTACGGCGGGCTGCCTGGACTACATTAGAGCAGTCCGGATATATGTGGACTCTTGCAGAATCATATGTTAGCGTTCCTTTTTCGCAGGAGAGGCGGAGGATCAGGTCTCTATCCTGGTAGTTGAGTAAGCGTGCAACAATTGTTTGTGGCGGTGAACCCGGCTTGGGTGGTGGGGCAAGGGATCTCTGTGCTCTCTCAATGAGAAATTGCTGGGAAAACTGAGCTTCTGGGAGCATGGTGCTTATCACTTCCTACATAAAGAGCTCCATTGGCACATTTAGGGGGTTTTCCGTCAGGCCCACCCCTCTGATGTTAATCCGGCGTGATCTTGACTCCAAATCATCGAATTTGGATTGAACCACCTTCAAGCTCTTCTTAATATCCTCAATATCTTTGCCTTGTACAGCGGATGTGTCTTCCAGTGTCCCGATTCTGGTCTCGGCTTCACTTCTGCAAATCCGTCCTGAAGTGCCGTCATGTAGGGGTCAGTGTCACCTTCTCCCGGTGCTGTTGTATTCGAGGAGCGCATCTGCGAGGCCCCCACTCCATCTTCCGCCATGTTAGAGCTGGTGAATATGTCCATGGGGCCTTTCCTGCTCACATTGTTGCCCTTCGTCATGTCCTGATTCGGCGGTGTACCACATGTTGTTACGTATACGTTGACTGAGACTGGGTATGGATCACCCACCTCTGTATGATGCTGGTCTGTTTTTCTGGGAATAGGTCTATGGAGCGCGAGTTGGCTATTGAGTAAACAGGATGCTCCTTTAATTTATCCGCATATTGTGTTATCACTACACGTCGCCTCTCATTGTATGAGACATGGGGCTCCCTCTTTGTATAGTTGCCTTAGGAGGATAAGAACTGCGAGTGTGTGGCAGCTGCCCATCACCAGCCTTGGATCAGCTGTTTCCGGCACGTATTCTCCATACTATAGCCCATACTATTACGCTCTGTTGGGACCTTTTTATGTTTTCGGCTCAGAGTGATATTGCCTGTATAACTATGGCTCCTGCTGCTTATGTATAGACTTTAGTAGTCTGTGTGTCCGGTAAACGCCCTGTATGTGCTTTCTGAAATACAGGATATGACTGGAAGGCGGAGTAATACAGCCTGCTGGCAAAGAGGATATTTCCAACTGCTCATGCTTACTGACGGATTCCTGGAGCAGGGTCTCTAATTGGGGGCCACTCCAGTGGTAGGAGGTCTTCCTTCCTCCCTCTTCGTGTTCCTACGGGGCTTATCGATACAGGCCTGCCGGGGGTCTGCAGTGTGTTAGAGGCAGGTGTCGGATTGCATGCGCAGGCCAGTGGACTCCTTCACCCCACGGATCGTGTTGCATGGGCTGTGTGAGTGTCACATGTACCTTATTCTCGCTGCAAACCGCCTCTGTAATGGCCTGTGGTCTCCCTCAACCCGTACGGGCAAGCTGCTTGCTCCCAGTGCACACGGCAGCCCGTAGGGGAGGGTCCCACACCTTTATTGCAGGATATTGTTATGGCCGCCAGGCTTCCGTCTCTTCGTTACAGGTGAATGGTTTGACTTCCTCCTCCGCCTTGTATACAATTGCGCTCCTCTGGTCTGCTGAGTGTTGTGCTCACATAGTGTCACAGATATGTTCTCACTGTCGGGCGTCGAGCCACGTTGCAGCCGGGGGACAGGGAGGAACGCTGAGTTTCCAGCTCCCAGCCGTTTCTCTGTGCCGCGTGCAGTCCGCTCCCAATGGTCGTTTCGGAGGATATACTGCTCGGTTCTGCTCATCTGTGGTTCCTATGGCGCCTCAGCCTTTCCGCCGACTGTATCTGGCGTGGGCTTCTTCCCATATTGTCCCGAACTACAGGATATTGTTCAAAGGATTTCTGAAAGTGCACAGCTCAACCTTTAGGCAGCCATTTTAGATGGCGTCCAACATCGCCCCCCCACATTTACTTAATTTGATACTTTTGGGAAAGATGGTTCACTTTATAGAAGGAATTACAAGCTTTTTGCACTTCCGGTGTGTAATCAGGAAGCACCTATACTGAGGATGAGCCCTAAGCATTGGTTCGGATCGTTCTTTCCTATTTCAAAATAGTCTCCGATAGCTAAGGATTTTAGCAATGATCGCACGCAGAGGCACAGAAGGACCAATGCTCTATGAGCTCACTTTATTGTAAAATTCAAACAAATGTAACCCCCCTATGCCTTAAGCAATCGTTTCTTAATAAAGCCTGTTGGATTCTTCCCTTTTTCCCTCTCTGCAATGCCCACAATCCTGATGTTGCTTTGTCTGGCCCTCCCCTTTGCATCCTCGTAACGTCTCTCAAGGGTGGTGGATTATGTATTCAAATCAAGTGGCTGTGTATAAAGAACCTTGACCTTTATTTCCACTTCAGCCACCTTAGACTCAGCATCCATCATGCTCTCTGAAACATGTCTCAAATCCTGTCCCAGCAATGACACGTCCATGCCAATAACATCTATTTTCTTTCCCAATAGAGTCGCGTATTCCTATATCGCCTCCAAAACGTTCTGAGCTAAGTACTTATTGCATCACGGCTCCTGACTCTTGTGAAGATTCTGTGGGCTATGTCAATGATCTGGACATGTACCCAAACGTTTTAGCCTCCTTTCTTTCTTTGTGATTTCCTCCCAGTCTCACACCTACTTCACAGTGCAAATCACTAGACACCACTGATATATGTCCAGTAAAGGTGATCCAACAGGATGACACTTATTGGTTTTCCAACTGTAATGGCAGTAGGCTTTCAATTCTCTACTCTTAAGATATGTCTGTAACACAGCTCACCTCTTCCTCATACCTCAGCATTAAACTTGAGAAACATTTCTTTCATAACTGCAGTGGCTCAGTAAAACAATGCCCATTATGTTCACACACTGCTTTCACTCTAGGCTAGGTGCACAACTTGACCTCAATCCTGCACCCATCTCTGTTTTCTAGTCACTTCTTGTGTTGTTGTATTGCACTTTGGTCATCAGGGATACGCAAATCCGTCACTTTTGTTTCTTGTGACATCAGTAACCAGCGCAGTTCTATCCAGTACGCTGCTTTGCAGCCGTTCACCTGCGTTGCCACAGCTTCTACTGAAAAGACTGTGTACTCTTTGCGGCTGCTCAGCTTGCACTGCTTTGCCAGTATTTGCCGCAGTTTTACGGGCCATTGTAATTCGTGGAATAAAAGCCTGTTTCTGACAGTCCTCCTCTACACACCATTCATGTCTATCTTTTGAGTTGCGCAGTCTGAGAAGGATCACAGGGCACTTTACTGCAATTACTGACTGCAGCAAATGCTTTCGGTAGGAGCTGGATTTATTAACTGCACCCCATACACCTGTTTCTGTGCTTTGAGCGCCGCAAAATTAGTCACAAACGAGGATCTCAAGGATTGTGGCATGGAGCTCCTTTCAGATGTGGCCACTCTTCATGGCTGCTATCCCTGCACCATTTTTTGGGTTATGTGTGGCATGGATAACTTATTTTCTCACTTTGACTTGGCCTCTGATCGCTTAAATGGTTGGGCCCTTTTTATCCAAATTTGACAGAACAAAGTGTAACCTAATGTCACATTCTACTTCTTACTAGTTTTCAAAGTTTTGTCTTTAAAGGTTTGGCATATGTCAGACACTATACAGTCAAAAAGGTTTCCAGAGGCTCCTATCTGCATCCCACAGAGTGATCAAAGAACAGTGCTGGAATACAATCTCCTTGCCTGGTCTTGGACTAAGGTCACCGGTATCTGACTTAGTCATTTAATGGTTTAATGGGCGAATAAACCATACCCAAGTGCTTCGGCACTGAGCCTGACTCCTTAGGGCCGTTGCACAGAAATATTGGGAGTTGCACCTTTAGGAAAGAAAAAACTTCAGAAAAATTATCAAAATCATGGTAGTTGCCGAGTCACATTACTATTTATGTAATCTGTGAGCACAAACTGAGTAAGTACAAACTGTGAATGTATATGTTTTCAGAAAGAAATCTATGTAATTGTGGGATGTTTAACTGGTCTGGAGTCTCCATTGAGTTAGCACCAATACTTTCAAAGGATTATTAAACATCTGAGTAGTTGATTAGAGTGTAGAAAGAAATGTGTATCTGGGATACTGATGGCTTTTGTCTGCCTTTTGATTATTTATTTTTTGTAACTTCTTTTTTATTGATTTTACAACACAGAAACGAAAGAAACAAGAACATTGAAAGAGGTGATTTCCCCAACCCCTCCCCACCCTCCCTGCCCCCAAAGGCAGCTGCTTTGTGTCCGTAGCCCATTAGCGTCATGGACCAGTCACTCCAAGTTGTCAAATTACATAAGTGACAATCATTACTCCCCAACGATCCCCCCCTCCCTTGCTCCCAAAGCGGCTCCTCCTTGTCCGCGGTCCTTTACCTCCAAGGGTCACCAGCCGACTCTCAGCACAAATCCAATAAGCGCAGGCGCTGGGGGCCCCACCCAATCCGAAAGTCGTCCTTAAGAAAAAACAAAGTTTCCTCCCAGTCCCTTGCAAAGGCCTGCAAATTGTTATCCATCGCATATGTTGCCCATTCGAGTGCCACAATTTCCCAGAGTTTTCGCAGCAGGTCCTGCAGAAGAGGAACTTCCTTGCTCTTCCACCTCTGTGCTATTACTGTCATAGCTGCGATTGTAAGGATCGCCCTTGCTTTCCCCTGGGATTTAGGCTCCCCCGCACGGTTGACCCGTTCTACTCCCAAGAGGACCTCCTCAGGAGGACTGCTACTTCCTGGCCCATATGCTTGTTCCTGGGCCCTCTGAACTTCTAACCAAAAGGGCCTAATTTTGGGACATGTCCACCAGATGTGCTGCGCCGTGCCCTCCATTCCATATCCCCGCCAACAGTTCCCAGAAGTAGCAGGATACATCTCCCAAAGACGTGCTGGCGTGTAATGCCACCCAGACAGGAGTTTATACCACATTTCCTGCAACTGAGATGCTTTGACCAGCTTGGGAATTTTCCTCCACAGACTTTCCCACTCTTCTCGCTCTATCGCCCTTCCCAGGAGTTGTTCCCAACTCCCCATATACGACCATTGACTTCTGGCCGTGGCGTCATCCAGAATCTTATAAAGATTAGATATTAGACCCTTGGACCCATCATTTGACAAAAGGAACCTTTCAAACAGTGTCTTTTCCCTCGTCCCAACCTGTTTATTCACGGGGTGCAGAACCCAGTGGCGCAGCTGCGCGTATCTGAGTCTTTCCCCCTCCTTCACCCCGTATTCCCTCTTACACTCCTCAAAAGAAAGAATCCTTCCCCCCCGAAACATATCGCCCAAACACTTACAACCCCTCCCCCCCTTGCCATTGCTTAAATGCTCCTCCATCTCTGGGGTGAAGTCCCCTTTGTGAAACAGGGTTGTGAAAGGAGATGGGAAGGTCGTGATTCCCCTGTTCCTCACCAATTTGTCCCAGTTCTCTGCCATCAATTTCGTGATGGTGCTTTCATATACATGCTTGGGCCTCTGCTGTTTTGGAAGCCACAATATTTCCGCTAACCTTCAATGTGCCACTGCTCTATCCATCACCACCCATTGCTTGTCTTGTGTGGCCTCTCCCTCCTGTAGCCAGTCCCCAACTACCTGTAACTGGGTTGCCTCATAGTATTGTTGATAGTTCGGCAATGCCAGACCGCCCTCTCGCCTAGGGGCCATCAACAAATGTCTACTAACCCGCGCTTTCTTCCCTTCCCACAAGAAGTCTCCAGTCAAGGAACTCAATTCCCTGAGGAAGCTCCCAGGAATTGCCTGAGGTATAGCCTGAAAAAGATATAACAACCGCGGGAGTGTTACCATTTTGACCGCGGCCACCCTACCTAGCCATGAGATCCGAAGCCCCCTCCAACTGCGAAAGTCCTGTTTAATTTCCTTCAATAGTGGTGGGTAATTAGCTTGGTACCAACCTGTCAAGGTCGGCGTAATCTTTACACCTAAGTATCTAATTCCCCCCGGGCTCCATATGAATGGGGTAGCCTTCCTCAGGGATTCCCGATCCTCCGCCCCTAGAGTCAAATTCAAGAGCTCTGATTTGCCAAAGTTAATCTTGAGGCCGGAAGCCTCCCCGAACTCTTCCAGTAAGACCCTGCTTAGTCGAATGGATTCCATTGGTACCATCAGGGTTATTAACATGTCATCGGCAAATGCCGCCACTTTTTGTTCTACTCCCCCAAATGGAATACCTTTTATCCCCTCTGCCTCCCTAATCGCCTGCAATAAGGGCTCAAGATAAATTGCGTAGAGCATGGGAGACAGGGGGCATCCCTGTTTAGTACCCCTACTCACTCTAAAGGGTCTGGACATGACCCCGTTCACGGCTATTCTCATAGTGGGCGTCTAGTAGTTGGCCTGTATCATGCGTAAGAAGTTCCCTCCAATACCCATCTTCCGCATTACCTTAAACAGAAAGGACCACTCCACGCAGTCGAACGCTTTTTCTACATCAAGAGACAGGAGGACCGTGGGAGTGTCCATTCTGTGAGTCTTCTCCACCAAGCGGGCCACCCTCCTTATATTGTCTCCTGTCTGCCGACCTCGTATGAATCCGCCTGATTCGGGTGGATCAGGCCCAGAAGCAGACTCTCCAACCTATTCGCCAATAGTTTTGTGAAGATCTTGGCGTCGATGTTAATCAGTGCTATTGGTCTATAAGATGATCTCTCCTCAAGGTTCTTATTAGGCTTCAGAACAAGGGTCAATCTAGCCTCTTCCATAGATGGAGATATTTTCCCTGTCTTCCTGAATTCGTTAAAAAGATAAGTTAGGTGCGGGACCAGCACTACTGCAAAGGTTTTATAGAAAGCCGCTGTATAACCATCGGGCCCTGGTGCCTTATTCAAAGGTAACCCTCTGATCACCTTCATTACTTCTTCCTCAGTAATCTCCCCATCTAATTATTCCGATGCCTCCTTCCCAATCCCTTCCAACTCCACCTTGTCTAGGAACTCTAACTGCAAGCTATCCCAGGGGCACTGTGACGCATATAGGGATTTGTAGAAAGCCACTAGCGACTCTTGTATCTCCCTTGTCTCTGTAATTCTTTCCCCCGATCCTGTTTGTAGGGCCGTGATCGCGTTTCTGGCTTTCGCTCCCCTTAATAAACGTGCAAGGAGAGTACCTGCCTTGTTAGCTTTAGCGTAGAATTGCTGGCGGACCCTCAAGAGGGCTCCCTCAGCTTTTTTAGTGCGGAGGACCTCCAGTTACCCTAGCGCTCTGCGATACTCCCTCATGGATGCTCTTGTTGGAGTCACCCCCGCGTTCCGCCTTGCGGTCTCAACTTCCTCTTCCAACCGCATTTCCAGCCCTTTCAATTGTATTTCCCTTTGAGACATTGCCGCTATTAGTTCCCCCCGCAACGTAGCCTTGAAGGCGTCCCATCTTATCTCTTCCCCCGTGTCACCCCTTTGGTTAATTACAAAGAAATTCCTAATCTTTTCTATTTCTTGCCTAATTATCGGGTCTCTAAGGAGGTGTCCTGGGTATCTCCACGTCCATACCCCTCTTTCCCTAGGACCCAAATCCATTGTCATCGACACCACCTTATGATCCGCTATGCCAACCGGGCCCGTCGTCCACCTTTTGAACCCGGCCCACTATACTCGAGGTCACCCAGATGTAGTCGATTCTAGATTGAGATCCATGGACCTCTGATAAGTAAGTATACCCTTCCTCCTCCCCCTTAACCTCCCGCCATACATCCCTCAACCCTATTCCGCGCATTCTGTCTTTTAGGGTTGTCGACATCACTGCTCCTCCTCCCCCCATTAGGCATCCCAACCTATCTTGTTCCCTTTCCCAGGCTATGTTGAGATCCCCCAACAGTATAATTGCCGCCCGGGCTCTCTCCTCCAGCTTGTCCAGAATACGTGCTATAAATTGCTCCTGGCCCACATTTGGTGCATACACTACAGCCAAAGTATATGGGCTGTTCTGGCGCATCCCGATCGCTATAATGTACCTGCCCTCCTTGTCCCTTATAATTTCAGAGGTCCTAAATCCCACTGAGCTTTTGATAGCTAGAGCTACCCCTGCTGACCTGCTCCCGCCCGAGGCATGTAGGATCCGATCAAACCCCCGCAACTTGAGGCGCTCCTGGTCTTTGGGTCTAAGATGCGTTTCTTGCAGTCCCAGAATATCCGGGTTTTCCTTTCTCGTAAATCGCTCTAATTTTTTCCTCTTGGGTGTGTTCAGACCCCTCACATTATGCATTAGCCACTTGAAGGTGAGTTAGTATATCTCCACTTCCCTAACCCCGCACATCCCCCCCAGGTCTCCCCCTCTATGGGTGCCCCAGCAGCGGAGCGGTCTAGCTGTCCTCCCCGATACCTCCCTTCCTCACCTAGTGCTGAAAAGGATTTTTGGTCTCCGTACCCTGGCCCCTGCATGAAACCTCTGCTGGCCCCCCAACCCTCCCCATCCAGCATCCTCCCTCCGCCCACCCCCAGAAGGGCGTGCCCTTCCCGCTTCCCCCTCCCCCCCACTCATCGGATATACCCTATATTCCGATTCATAGATTCATAGATTCATAGATGGATGCTCTCCTCCCTGCCAAATTGCTCCCTTTAGTGACCCACCACCCTTATAGCATTAATATTGAATTCAAGTCTCTGCTTGCTCATCCCCTTCTACTGCCGCAGAGCTTTCCTTACTGTTTTCCTTGCTAGTTTTGTTGCTCACCTTCATTTTCCTTCTATTCTCTCCCACTGTCGACCAGGCCCACGGCCTTGAATCTGACCCAGCGGTTGTGGTCAGCTTCCTAGATCCCAAGGGGACATCGTCCAAGTCCAGACGTAGAGTGCTTGCCCCTTCCTGTACCGTAGTTATGCGCCTCTGAGACCCCTCCCACGTAAACATCAGACCAAATGGGAAGGTCCACCTGTATTTAATCCCCCTCTCGTTTAACACCTTGAGCACCGGTCCAATTAGGCGCCTCTTCACTAGGGTACTGCTTGCTAAATCCTGAAACAGTGCGATGTGGTGCTCGCGGAACATGATTGGCTCTTGCTTCCTTGCTTCCCGTAGGACCTCCTCCTGTTGCGCATACCTAGTGAAAGCCGCCAAAACATCTCTAGGCCTTGACTGTGGTCCTGCGCCTCCTCTGCCCACTCTATGGACCCTATCGAGCTCAATCTTTTCCGAAGGTGAGACTCCCAGGATCTCTGCAAAGATAGATTGTATCACCCCTTTTAGGTCTTTGTTGTGGACGGTTTCCGGTAGCATTTTGAATCCTATGTTGATCTGACGGGACCTGTTTTCCATGTCCTCCATTTGAATCTCCAAGTTATGTGTGGCTATGTCTAACCTTTCGACTGCCTCACTGTTGGCCGTCACCTCCTTGTCCAATTCTTGCAAGCCTCTCTCCAGCAGGTCCGTCCGCTCACCCTGCTGCCGCAACTCCTGTTTTATTTCCCCTAAGGCCGAGCTGAGATCAGCCCGAAGGAGCTGGAACTGATCCTGGAATGTCTTTGTAAGACTTGTCTGCAGGGCGTGCATCTCCCCCCTAAAGTCCTGCCAGGACAGCGTGGCTGTGCTCTCCCCTTCAATTGGTGAGGCACTTCTCCCTAGGTCCTCCTTTGCGACCCTAGTCGTCTCCCTTGCCTCTTGCATTGGCCATATGGTAGGAAGGGTGCCCGGGGCCTCCCCCGAGGTTGGCAGTGCTCTCGCACTCTTCCCCTTAGCTTTCATAGCCATATCCGTGCCGGGTTTGACCATGCGGTGTTCTCCTCGCTGCACCACTCAGTTTGATGCTCATCTGCCCGGCTCCCTGGGCTGCTATGCGGCGTGCCCTGCCCTGATGATAATCCAACAGTCACCCATCCATGGAGGGCGGGGCTACCCTCGCTTAACGGTTCTCTTAGTGAAGACCCGGGGGGTCAGCGGGGTCCTGTGGCATCGGGGGTTATATCTCCCCTCGGCGCTATTTAGGTGATTCTCCTCTGGGACTTGGGCCTTATGGAATTTCCCAGGCCAGCGCTCCTCCAAGCCCCCCCCAATTGTGTCTCGCAGCCCTCCTCTTGGCAGCCTGGCCAATGCTGCTCTGGTCGAGTTTGGGCCCCCACGGGGCTAGTCCAGCCGGTCCGGACAACAACACTGCTCCGTACCTTGAGCAGCCCCCGATGGTACAGCTCTGCAGCTCTCCAATGCCTTCCGACGCCTCTTCCTCCGCTCTTCGCCGCGCGGCAGTAGCACAACACTGGGCCCCTTCTCCACACCACCGAAGGGGACACGCTGTTCGCCGGGCCTGCTGCTCCTCACGGGGCACCCCTTGCCTGGATATCCCGGCCTACCGGCACTCCCCTCGGGCCTTCTCGGGTGCCGGCGCCGCCGCAAATCGCCCCACCTTGTCCCGGGCCCGCCGGACCCGGGCCTGGCTCTCTCACCGCGGGCTCCGGAATCCTGCTGGTGGCTGCGATCCGCTCTTTCTCTTTGCCGCCTTGCCCTCGCCGGAATCCAACGCGGCTCCTCCTCCCTCAGCTTCAGCGCCCGACAAGGCGCCGCGCCTCCAGATCGCCGCTGGCTGCCTTGTCCTTAGCCACTCCGGCCCGCTTCTGCCGCACCTACGCCACGGCGATCGCTGGGGATGAGCCGCCGCACCGTTCCTCCTCAGTTTGCGCTACCAGGAGACTGCACAGTATGTGTACCTCCGTTCCGCCGCCACTATTCCGATCCCTGTGACTGGGTGGAGGGCATTCCCCAGTGCCGGGACTCGGAGGCACCTCCGGCACGTCTATCCCCTGCGGGCGGCCATCTTGAATCCCTGCCTTTTGATTATTAACTGTTATTAATGCATACTACTGGCCTGACCTTGATGGAGGGTGTAGGGGGGGTTGCGGGGAGTGGGGGGGCATGTATAAAAATGGATTGGGTGCTTGGAGGCAGAGATAATGGAAGTTGAAACATTAATTCATGAAGGAACAAACCCACATGGGGTTTTCTTGTCTGACTCACCTGAGAGCCCGCTTAACAGCTTCCACTGGGGTGCTGTATCCCCCTTTGGCACTTGTTATGGGTCCTGCTACTCAAGTTGAGGCTATTATATTAAGTTAGACACCTCTACCCAAATTATCTGATCTATCTAAGACTACTACATTAAAAAGGAAAGTTGGAAATTCTCAAAATGTAAAGGGGCCAGTAAACCTAAAAAAAGATTATACCAACAAATGGGACCCATTAATGAGACTTCAGGGCTACACAATGCCATCGGCTATTAAGACTGGTGTCTACTGGAAAAAGTAAAACCACTTCTATGATGGAGTTTATGAAGGATGGCCAGCCAATTGACAACATCACTACTAAATCATTGCAATTGGTGCTTTCAGTTCTGATGACTGTCAGTGAATAAATTATAAACTTAACCAATAATTCGAGAGTATTACAAAGGTAGCGGGCGCCCCTCTCTCGCAAGAACAGACATGATAACCTGTTCAGTGGTTATTAACCACTTGAGAGTTCGCAGCCACTGCTTTTACTCACTGTGCCTTTCACAGATGGGAAATATCCATTTGCATATCAGTCTTTGTCCTGCCCAGGGGCAGTCCAGCACCGAAATACAATGGCAATTCCAATCTGAACGAGAGTACCACCAGCAACCCCATACACGTGTTTCACCCTTGTTGGGGATCATCAGTGAGGTGAAGCTGATGCCTCTCTAAGCACAGTGAGAGGGAGACCACGTCTGGTTGCCCCCAGGAGACCTAGGGTTACCAATCCCAGGTTCCTTAACAAATAGTATTACAAAGGTAGCGGGCGCCCCTCTCTCGCAAGAACAGACATGATAACCTGTTCAGTGGTTATTAACCACTTGAGAGTTCGCAGCCACTGCTTTTACTCACTGTGCCTTTCACAGATGGGAAATATCCATTTGCATATCAGTCTTTGTCCTGCCCAGGGGCAGTCCAGCACCGAAATACAATGGCAATTCCAATCTGAACGAGAGTACCACCAGCAACCCCATACACGTGTTTCACCCTTGTTGGGGATCATCAGTGAGGTGAAGCTGATGCCTCTCTAAGCACAGTGAGAGGGAGACCACGTCTGGTTGCCCCCAGGAGACCTAGGGTTACCAATCCCAGGTTCCTTAACAAATAGTATTACAAAGGTAGCGGGCGCCCCTCTCTCGCAAGAACAGACATGATAACCTGTTCAGTGGTTATTAACCACTTGAGAGTTCGCAGCCACTGCTTTTACTCACTGTGCCTTTCACAGATGGGAAATATCCATTTGCATATCAGTCTTTGTCCTGCCCAGGGGCAGTCCAGCACCGAAATACAATGGCAATTCCAATCTGAACGAGAGTACCACCAGCAACCCCATACACGTGTTTCACCCTTGTTGGGGATCATCAGTGAGGTGAAGCTGATGCCTCTCTAAGCACAGTGAGAGGGAGACCACGTCTGGTTGCCCCCAGGAGACCTAGGGTTACCAATCCCAGGTTCCTTAACAAATAGTATTACAAAGGTAGCGGGCGCCCCTCTCTCGCAAGAACAGACATGATAACCTGTTCAGTGGTTATTAACCACTTGAGAGTTCGCAGCCACTGCTTTTACTCACTGTGCCTTTCACAGATGGGAAATATCCATTTGCATATCAGTCTTTGTCCTGCCCAGGGGCAGTCCAGCACCGAAATACAATGGCAATTCCAATCTGAACGAGAGTACCACCAGCAACCCCATACACGTGTTTCACCCTTGTTGGGGATCATCAGTGAGGTGAAGCTGATGCCTCTCTAAGCACAGTGAGAGGGAGACCACGTCTGGTTGCCCCCAGGAGACCTAGGGTTACCAATCCCAGGTTCCTTAACAAATAGTATTACAAAGGTAGCGGGCGCCCCTCTCTCGCAAGAACAGACATGATAACCTGTTCAGTGGTTATTAACCACTTGAGAGTTCGCAGCCACTGCTTTTACTCACTGTGCCTTTCACAGATGGGAAATATCCATTTGCATATCAGTCTTTGTCCTGCCCAGGGGCAGTCCAGCACCGAAATACAATGGCAATTCCAATCTGAACGAGAGTACCACCAGCAACCCCATACACGTGTTTCACCCTTGTTGGGGATCATCAGTGAGGTGAAGCTGATGCCTCTCTAAGCACAGTGAGAGGGAGACCACGTCTGGTTGCCCCCAGGAGACCTAGGGTTACCAATCCCAGGTTCCTTAACAAATAGTATTACAAAGGTAGCGGGCGCCCCTCTCTCGCAAGAACAGACATGATAACCTGTTCAGTGGTTATTAACCACTTGAGAGTTCGCAGCCACTGCTTTTACTCACTGTGCCTTTCACAGATGGGAAATATCCATTTGCATATCAGTCTTTGTCCTGCCCAGGGGCAGTCCAGCACCGAAATACAATGGCAATTCCAATCTGAACGAGAGTACCACCAGCAACCCCATACACGTGTTTCACCCTTGTTGGGGATCATTTCGGTGCTGGACTGCCCCTGGGCAGGACAAAGACTGATATGCAAATGGATATTTCCCATCTGTGAAAGGCACAGTGAGTAAAAGCAGTGGCTGCGAACTCTCAAGTGGTTAATAACCACTGAACAGGTTATCATGTCTGTTCTTGCGAGAGAGGGGCGCCCGCTACCTTTGTAAAACTATTTGTTAAGGAACCTGGGATTGGTAACCCTAGGTCTCCTGGGGGCAACCAGACGTGGTCTCCCTCTCACTGTGCTTAGAGAGGCATCAGCTTCACCTCACTGATGATCCCCAACAAGGGTGAAACACGTGTATGGGGTTGCTGGTGGTACTCTCGTTCAGATTGGAATTGCCATTGTATTTCGGTGCTGGACTGCCCCTGGGCAGGACAAAGACTGATATGCAAATGGATATTTCCCATCTGTGAAAGGCACAGTGAGTAAAAGCAGTGGCTGCGAACTCTCAAGTGGTTAATAACCACTGAACAGGTTATCATGTCTGTTCTTGCGAGAGAGGGGCGCCCGCTACCTTTGTAAAACTATTTGTTAAGGAACCTGGGATTGGTAACCCTAGGTCTCCTGGGGGCAACCAGACGTGGTCTCCCTCTCACTGTGCTTAGAGAGGCATCAGCTTCACCTCACTGATGATCCCCAACAAGGGTGAAACACGTGTATGGGGTTGCTGGTGGTACTCTCGTTCAGATTGGAATTGCCATTGTATTTCGGTGCTGGACTGCCCCTGGGCAGGACAAAGACTGATATGCAAATGGATATTTCCCATCTGTGAAAGGCACAGTGAGTAAAAGCAGTGGCTGCGAACTCTCAAGTGGTTAATAACCACTGAACAGGTTATCATGTCTGTTCTTGCGAGAGAGGGGCGCCCGCTACCTTTGTAAAACTATTTGTTAAGGAACCTGGGATTGGTAACCCTAGGTCTCCTGGGGGCAACCAGACGTGGTCTCCCTCTCACTGTGCTTAGAGAGGCATCAGCTTCACCTCACTGATGATCCCCAACAAGGGTGAAACACGTGTATGGGGTTGCTGGTGGTACTCTCGTTCAGATTGGAATTGCCATTGTATTTCGGTGCTGGACTGCCCCTGGGCAGGACAAAGACTGATATGCAAATGGATATTTCCCATCTGTGAAAGGCACAGTGAGTAAAAGCAGTGGCTGCGAACTCTCAAGTGGTTAATAACCACTGAACAGGTTATCATGTCTGTTCTTGCGAGAGAGGGGCGCCCGCTACCTTTGTAAAACTATTTGTTAAGGAACCTGGGATTGGTAACCCTAGGTCTCCTGGGGGCAACCAGACGTGGTCTCCCTCTCACTGTGCTTAGAGAGGCATCAGCTTCACCTCACTGATGATCCCCAACAAGGGTGAAACACGTGTATGGGGTTGCTGGTGGTACTCTCGTTCAGATTGGAATTGCCATTGTATTTCGGTGCTGGACTGCCCCTGGGCAGGACAAAGACTGATATGCAAATGGATATTTCCCATCTGTGAAAGGCACAGTGAGTAAAAGCAGTGGCTGCGAACTCTCAAGTGGTTAATAACCACTGAACAGGTTATCATGTCTGTTCTTGCGAGAGAGGGGCGCCCGCTACCTTTGCAAAACAATAATTCGAGAGGACATCACTTGTAACATTTGGCCTTTTAAACAAAAAAAATAATATCTGCAGATCCTAGGATGGGATCAGGCCAACTCAGACAGTTCTCCCCTAAGAGCAATTTGCAAGGCTTGACAATAAAGACCCGCTTAAGGACCAAGAGTGGAGTGTCCCAAAGTACTCATTACGACACCAAAAGAAGTTGAAGCAACCAGGTCGAGATACAGGTTCTAATCTGGCCTTCCCCAAGATAAAAGATTGTACCTACCTCCTGCTGTGCAATCATCTCAAGAAATTGTGAGAAGAATTAGCTCTCTTTCCAGATGATATATGCTCACAGTTGGTTTAACGCAAGTTCCAAGGAATCAAGCCGTCTTGGTTAGGGCTTCGAACCCAAACATTGCACACATCCATGCTCTTCACAGCACCAGCCAGGCCCCACATCACAAGCCACAACACCTTCCACAGGGTTCACATTTGCCACCTCCAGGGATCCTTTTAAAAAACGCTTTTGTAAGTCAGGTTCTGGTACACACTTGCGACCCAGTTGGGCAACCCTAGTGCGTAGTTGTAGGTGGGCTCAATGCTCAAGGCTATTGGTGGCTGGCAAGCTCAAAATCCCACGAGAACACAAAGGGCCTCATTACGAGGTTGGCGGTAAGGGAAAAACGATGCCGGTAAAGGATTACCGGCATCGCTTACCGCTCCGGTGTATTATGACCCAGCAACCCGTTATTAGCGGCATCCTAAATAACGGTGCCACTAATAGCGGCATGGGCACGTACACGCTCCCCTTCGTGGAGCAAATACCGGCATGCCGGTAATAGGAAGACATCCCAACCCACGCGGACATGCAAATACCGGCATTGAGAAGCCGGTAATCATGGCTGCACGATGCCGGCCAAACAGGCATCGCGGACCACCGCAAACAGCAATCAAGCCAACTGCCACAGGTGCACATAATCCCCACAGGTGGAGTTAATGGAGGCTCGGCCAGTATAAAATGAGCACACACCACACCCCTTCCAACACCAAAATACTACTACTAGCTGTTACAATCATGGCGCTGGAGGACATACCAATACTGCTACAACTACAGCAACAACACCAACTACAACAACTACAGCAGCAACAACAGGCAGCCCAGAGGAGATGCAGGAGGAGAAGGAGGGTGAGACAGGCCCAGCAATTACCACCAGCGCAGCCAGCAGTGCCTTGTAGGCAGCCACCAATCCCTCGCATCAGACCCAGGCCATTCAACCTAACCCCTGAGCAGATCCACACCCTGTACCGGTTGGACCGGGACACCATCACGACCATAGTGGACCTGATACACAACGACATTGCCAGCCTCATAGAAATACGCACTGACATCCCCCCGCTACTAAAGGTGGTGTCCGTGCTCCACTTCCTGGCCACAGGCACCTATCAACACACAGTGGGGCAGCTGCATGGCATTTCACAACCACTTTTTTCACGTATGTTGAACCAAGCGCTGGATGCCCTCCTGAAGCACGCAAGCACCCACATATCCCTACCACGGACTGCCCAGGAGATAGCCGACACCAAAGTAGGCTTCCATGCACTGGCAGGCATGCCCAATTGTGTTGGTGCCCTGGACTGCACCCATGTGGAATTGGTAGTCCCCCATGCTATAGAGGCGGTGTACCGCAGTCGCAAGCAATAACACTCCATCAATGTGCAAATGGTATGTGACTCCAGCAAGATCATCCCACATTGCTGCGCCCGATTTCCTGGATCAACACATGATGCCATGGTGCTGCGCAACTCAACGCTACCCTGTCACATGGAGCGACATGCTGGACCACGTGCCTGGCTGCTTGGTGAGTTGCCCAACTGGCCCATGGCAGTGCTTTGGGGCACTGATGTGTAGGGATGCATACACCACCTCGGTGGGATAGGGGTGGGGATGCATACTCCACCTGTGTGGGAAAGGGGGGTGATGCATACTCCACTTGGGTGGCATATGTCAGTGATTGGAGAATGCATGCAGAGCTAAACACTCCTGACCTGAACCTCCCAAACGGAACATGACACTTCACTGGCGCACATTTTACCAATTATGCATATCGATGACCACAAGTAAGAGGAACAGCCAGGCCACCATGGTGATGGCAAGCAATGCATGACTGAACAGGATTGCAACTGTGCCAATGTGGCTAGTGTGACCATGCACACTGTAGAATACACAGCATGAATGGGAGGCTAAACATTGTCGTACTACCACAGTACATCCGCCTCAGCATGCATTATTACACCCTGCATCATCTATTGAACGCCATCCAGACTACCACACCTCATAACAGTATAGTATGCATCTAGGTAACAATTTTGCATACGTACAGGGACATGTGCATGTCCACACCAAATAGCTGCGGCCATGACTGTGCTTCCTGAAGGTGGCAGATCAGAGTGACACACACCTATTTGTATTTGCTTGCAGGTGATGGAGGATATCCCTTGAGGCCGTGGCTACTTACCCCTGTGCGGAACCCGCAGAACAGCCATGAAGAGGAGTACAATTGTGTGCACACCCGTACCCGTGTTGTGATTGAGCAGACCTTTGGCCTGTTGAAGGCGCGTGTTCGCTGCCTAAGCAGGTCTGGTGGGGCACTCCTATATAGTCCTGAGAGGTTGGCAAAGATCACCATGGCCTGTGTCATGCTGCACAACATGTGCGTCCGGAGAAATGTACCACTGCCACCTGACATTGACATGCATGCCCTGGGTGAGGATGATGAGGATAGAGACGGAGGTGAAGTAGCCCCCCTGCCAGTACGTGATGCACGGGATGGCCATGCTGTACGCCAAGCACTGATTCACGAATACTTCTGAACCACAGGGACTATGATAGACATGTGTCAGTGACACACTGGCTCCATGTGGACATGCACACTGGGATTGTTGGGAGTTGGGCCCTGAACACCATCACACATTAAATGGATATACACAAAAATAACAATGTCCAGCCATTGAATTTTTTTGCACACAATGGGTGTATTTTTTCAAATAGGGAAAAATGTGCCCACTCCCTCCCCCAAACCCCAGTGAACTCCCTAACCCACCCTACAAACCCCAAAAACCCCCAGTGAACTCCCTAACCCACCCTACAAACCCCAAAAACCCCCAGTGAACTCCATAACCCACCCTACAAACCCCAAGTCCCCAAATGTACTCCATGAAATGGTTCCCTTCAACCACAACCATGTGTCCCACTCCCATTGTCTGGGCACTCTACTTCCTGGACTTTTTGTTGTCCAGGGGTGGCATCTCTGAGTGCCGTGCACTCCTCCGGGTCTTCCGCACAGGGCTTGCGGGGACTGGGGTGCAGGTGTTGTGGCAATGGATGTGTCCGAGGCAGGTTCCACGCCTGCTCCAAGGCGTGGCCGCTGCATATGGAGCAGGATGGAAGTTAGGACTTTGGTTACTGCCCCCAGACAGTCCCTCGTGGGCACAGTCGACGCATTCACGGCAGCTGTGTTCGCTGCGATGGCCGCTGTGGTCCCCGCAATGGCAGTTGCAGTGCCCCTCCTTGTCTCCTCCCCATCGGCAATATACTGCCGCAGGAGTTCCAGCATTGCCTCCTGTCGTGCCTCCACCCTCGACAGGCGTGACTCCAGGGTGTTGGTGGGAGCTGGAGTGGTGGGAGCTGGAGTGGTTGGAGCTGGAGTGGTGGATGGTGCATGCACCGGGCCTACATCCTGGGTTCTGTCCTCCTCGAAGGGGCACAGGTCCGAATCCCTCAGGTAAGAGTCACGGAGGCAGGGATCATCACTGCCGTAGGGCTCCATATGGGGTGGGGGCTTGGGCAGGGGGCTTGGGGTGGGTGTAGAAGTCACTACTGTGACTCCCTCGGGGTCCACATTGGCAGGCATCCGAAGCGTCCTCAGTGGTGAGTGACGCAGAAAGGGACACCCCTCCGACTGTTGTGGGTGTGTGCTGCTGGTCCTGATGTGTGTCGGGCACACTGGCAGCAGGTGTTGTCTGGCTTTCCACCCGGTCAGGCACACTGCCTGTGGGTCTGGCCTGTTTGTCTGGCTGGGGGGTGGTGGTGGCAGTGGCCCTTGTCTTATGCCGTGATGTGGATGCCCTTGCGGTCCTCTCCTGACTGGCATCTTCCTCATCGGTGCCTGGGGGTTAGAAGAGATGCAGGTCATCAGTGATGGTGTCACATGCCAGCGGCATACAATTGTGCTGTTCAATATTCATACATTCATGCATCCATGTCTTACAGGTGTGTGGCACTTAGTGTTCTGAGGGGGCATATTGGCTATCACTGCATGGCAGGTGGCATGCCGTTGATATGGGGTTTGTGTGATGGGTTACATGGGCACGGTCCTGGTGTGTTGCCCGTGTGTTGGTTATGGGATTGACACTCAGCATGCATTTCTGTGTGGCAGGGTTTGGGCCGCAATCTGGACTTGGATATGTTGATGTGGGTGTAGGGACATGCATTGCCTTGCCTAGTCTCACTTCCACGTCAATTGTGCTATGTCATGGTTTCCCCTACAGGGATGTGCAGGGTCACTCACCTCCTTCTGGGGATGATGCCGCACCCATCTCCATCTCTCCAGATACCTCAATCGACTCAGGATCGATGAATGAGCTGGCAGTCTCCTCCCAGGGCATCAGCTTTGCAGGTGAGTGGGGACTCCCGCCTGTCGCCATGGTCGCCCTCCTGTTGCTTGAAAGGATGTTTCCCACCCTCAAGCGGGAGGTTGTCCCACCTCTTGCGGCAGTCACGCACAGTACGTGGGGTGCTCCCCACGGCCGACACCTTCCGGGCAACCTCCTGCCAAATGGGCATCACGCTTCATGTAATTGGCTTTCATTATGTCTGCATGTGCAGCCAGAGTGTCCAGCAGCATATTTAGCTCTGTGTCAGAGAAACGCTGTTTCCGCTGCCGGGGGGTCGTCTTCCGGGTGGCCTTGGACATCCTCAGGGTTTTTTAACACAGCACAGCACAAATAGACTGGTGGTTTTGGAGGATTGCAATGGATTGTGTTTTTTACGAGCCCGGTATTAGCATGTTGGTATTACCGGGTCGGTATTTAGGGGTTCCTCCTAGGCGGTGCCGGTATCGGCGGGTCCCGTGATGCCGCTATCTGGGGGTTGGAGGGCCTTTTGCGGCATGCCGGTGTGACCATTACCGGCATGGGGGCTTGCGCACTAGTAATCACCCGCTATTAGCGGCATCATACGAGCACGGACCCGCTCTTACCTCCATGCTGGTAATGACCCCGTTTTTACCATGCTACTCATAATGAGGCCCAAAGTCTTGTAGGATCTTCTGAGATTGCATGCTCCATTTTGGATGGGCTAGGCTATTTGAACCACGCCCATCCGGAGACACGTGCATAGCGTTCTGTGCATCAACGCTGTACCTGCATGCAGGAATCTCCAGGCTCCACAAAATGAACTCCCCAGAAGCCATCACATACCTAAGAATACCGCCACACCTCCACAACGTTCAAGGATAGCTGCAACACCAGGATTGGAGGTTTAGATGCCAAGCAGGAAGGCACAAACACAGAACAGGGTCAAAGTGACTGAAGGACATCTTATCTTGTTCCCTTAGAGCCATACCGCAATGTGGGATTCCTGCACACCGGAACTATCATGAGCACCTTAAAAACAAAGGGAAAGAGTGATAAGCAATCATGAATATCTAAGACCAGCAGAAAGCACAATAGCTGTAAGACGAGCATTGCACACATGGCAAGGAACTACTAATGAAACCCTGATTACGTATTGAAAAGGATCTCAGCAAGTCAAGAGACTATAGCCGTTCGGCCGGGAGCATTGGGACTGAGCACAACCATTTGGCTGATAGCCTTGGTAACACTACTGACTCGTACAAACTACAAATACCCCCACTGAAGGCATCAGAAGCCAATTGCAGCTGGCCTGAGTCTTTGGTCCAGTGAAGGAACTGGCCTAAGACTACCGATGGCCAGCCTGATACCTCACCTACACTCTTGCCAAATTGGATGGTTCGTAGCCAACCCCAGGAAGTTATGCAGAGCCAGCAGTCTGTGCTGGCAGGACCTGAGACCGAAGGCCCATAAGAAAGGCCAACACATGTCTGGGCTGGACCGGAAAACAGGCAAGCCCCCTAGCTCTCCTCCCTCTGCCTATCCCATAGCTCACCTCCCTCCTCACGCCAAATCTAATGACCTGCATCCCCCCAGCAGATACCACATGTACTGCCAGAAACAGCACACCACGACCTATTCCAAGATGGCTGTCGCTTAATCACAGGTACCTGCCGGCACATGATTTCCACCACCTTTCCCCACCAAAGAGTTACTGCTGCTGCCGACCCGCCATCACCTATAAAAAGGTAAACCATCGCTCAGGCCACCTGCCTCTACTCTGGTATCACCAGGCAATCTATTGATCATGAATAGAATGATTATATCCCACTTGCCAACACCCACCCTGTTCTTACCCACGCTCCACCGCTATTCCTCAAACACGACCAGCTCCCCCTCTCCATCGTCAGGAAACCCTATGTCTGGTTACGTGCTGCAGCTCACTTGGTTCCTACCCGCGCTGCGTTTACCCACATCCAGCACACCTCCTCTTCCTCTAGCTGACCTGCCAGCGCGCTGTGCGCCTCCCTCCTTTCCATACCTAGCAAAGGCACCTTGCTCTGGCTGCCTACTTCACAAGAAACCTACTCTGTTGATCCTGGCAGCTGTAACCTGCCGTGCTCGCCATCAAGCTGGCACTACAGCTCCTCACCTAGAACTAGTGCAGGCAAGGGAATACACAACTTCTGCATGTAGTGTGAGAAAACTCAGGGTATTCTCACTCCTAGAGCCCTTGGATCCTTTGCGCAGGTGGCCAGGGAAAAGCCATTGCTATTGGATCCTTACCCGGCGGGTAGAGAAGCGAGGGAGGAGGTCACCTGGGTGGAGGATCCTTGGGAACTGGGAGCGGGATACCCTTGGGCGAGACATGGTATCCCCCTATTCATAGGGATAACCAACCCAGCCCTTCAACCAACCTTTATTGGCTATTGTAAGCCAGTACCCCTCATTTCTCCTCAATTGACTTGACAGTACTGGGATGAAGAAAAGGCAACTAAGAGCAATGAAGACTATACTCGTTTACCACTCTAATACTGGGAAGAGGAAGATGCCTGCGAAGAGTAGTTGAAGGTTAGGCATGTCCCTTTAATGAGAGTCAGGCAAGGCTAAATAAGCATCCACGCCTGCAGCCTGACAAGGGGATGCAGGTGTATAAATGGAGCCCAACCAAGTGGCAGGCGGAATCGATAGAAGAAGGACAAGGAGGTTAATGCAGGCAGCGGAGGACCGAACTGCATAGCATGGGAGTGGGGACTCCTTGGAGCAGATTAGGAAAGCTGAAGGGAGCCGTGCAGAAAGGATGACCCGTTCCTTTCAATTAAACGGGCTCATTCCCTTGTGTTGGAGGACCACCCCAGGAGTGTGTGAGTGGCAGGAATTGGAGCCCCGACACAGAATGAAGAAGGCTGTGTGATCTGCGCTGCAGCACAAACATTCAAAGCGACCAATGAGTTTCTAGTGCTCGAGAAACCCGGTGCGTGTGTGTGAACTGAAGGATTTCCTGAATTACATTGTATTGGAGTGGTCGCGTGTAGCAAGAAGCACTTTTTCGAAGGTCTCCGAACATTGAATTGCTCAATTAAGGGGAAATTAACAACTATATCTATTAACTATATGACAAAGGGAAATACTTTGTATCAGAGTGGTCTTGTCTGGCAAAGAACACATTTTCAATGTCTCTGAACACTGAACTATTAAATTAAAGTACAACGAACAATTACATTTGTTCAATATTAAATAAAAGGGAATATCCTGCATTGGAGTGGTCGAATGTGGCAAGAAACACGTTGTCGAAGGTCTTTGCACGTTGTACTGTGCATTTAAAGTGAAACAAACAATTATTAAACTCCATATGAAGGGAAAATGAAGCTTAAACCAGCGGTTTAATTATTGAATGCCAAATTGACTTAAGACTTTGCTGTTAAACAGAACTGCGACTTTGCTACTAATCAGAATTAAACAGTTGAAATATAAAGGAGGAAAGAAAGTTGAAATCTATACAAATCATCACATATTGAAGTACTGTAAACCCATCACTGTATCCTGCAATATAACAAGAGGTTAAAGAACAGGCAAACAAAGGATACTGAAGCCCGATTTACAATTACATTTTCAAAAGGTCGGAAAGCTACAAACCTATTTGAACTATACATTTGAAAACCAAAATCAAACTATTGAAGGCGAGGACATTGTGTGTTTCTTTTGGAATTGTGGCCTTTGGAACTTGGAAAAGGGAAACCTGAGTCCTGACTGGAAGCCTTTGATTTCTAGGTCATTTAAATTGTCTGATTTGGAACTTGGGGAAGGGAAACCCGGGTCTTGAAGAGACTATTCCATTTTAATTCACAGAAAGGGAATTTTGAGACTTTACTTTGTTGAACTGTTTCACACTCGGAGAAGGGAGCTGCCAGACAGCTGCGAGCTGGAAGAAGCTCAGGATTTTGTGTTGAACACTGTTTTCCTTTTGGTTGCTGACATCTCTACACATTGTATAGTTATCGTTGTGTGTGCAGCAAGCAAAGGTTTTGAACACAGAGAGATTCCTCAGACTTTCCGTGGTTTTATTTAGGTAGGGAAATCCCACCTCAGTATAGGGCAAGTTAGGTCTTCTTCTAGCCTGACATTTAAATGAATACATTTGTTTATTTTGAATTTGGAATCACTTGTCTGTGTCCTTCTTCATGATACCTTCACAGTTGACACAATGGCCTCTATTGCCAAATCAACTGGACTCCCATTGCGCCTTTCCATAGATGCCCCATACCTGCACCAACACCAGCAAGGCACCCTAAACGCCTCCCAGCCACTGCCACACCCTGTGCTGTACTTCCACCAGTGCTAGCTTCAATTGACCACCCTGTTGGTCACTGGGCAGCCTTACCATTGGGCATAAGACAAGACAACCCCACACCCAGCTCCAGTAACCCGCCTTGCTGCCTGCCTGTTAGCCCACTTACAGTGGCACCTAGGTATAGACAAATTCATGCCCACTTGACCCCAAACCAGCATCATCCTACCAGTGCTAGCTCCTGCAAGCTACCTCGCCTGCGATGTGCCTACTATCATGCCGTGCCTTGGATGGGGCTGCCTTCTCCACCTTGGAGCCTGTACTCAAACACAAGCCAACCCTACAGGGTAATTCTCCACTGGCACCCTAACATGCAACTCCTTTCTGTGTAACTGCACCCAATTCCTCAGACGACTGAAAATTCCTACTGTTCGAAGCTGCACTGCGCTAACAACCTTACCTTACACAAAGCCAAGCTGCCCTTCACCACCCACCTCTTTTGTATGCATCCTGATTAACGGTAGGTCCTTTGTTGCCCATACACTCAACATCTACCATCTTATAATTGCCAACAACATAGACATCCTGGTCATCACTGAAACATGGCTTCACCCATCCGCTGGCCCTGCCCTATCCATTGCAGTTCCCCCTAGATACGCTATACTTGGAGAAGACAGGACCTCCAGCAAGGGAGGTGGTGTAGCCTTTATCTACAACAACTCCATCCCACTTAGATTGACTGCTACTACCCCAGTCCCGCACTGTAAATCCATCTCTACCAAATTCAACTGCTCACCTAACACTCCATCTCACTTCACCTCCACTAACGAGAACCCCGAGTCCCATTGACAACTTTGAAGATGACAAGATCCAAGTAATCTTTGCCAACCTCAAACCTACCACCTAGCTCATTATCCTAGAAGTCTTTAATCTGGGCTTCAATGACCCTCTAGACATCGATGCTGCAGCCCTCACCAAAGCTACCGCTGCCCTTGGCTGCACCCAACGTATCCTCAGCCCCACCCACTCACATGGCCACACCCTAAACTGGATCCTAAACCACAATTGCAATATAGACATACTCTCCAATGTATCGTACCCAGGGTCCGACCACCATTGTATAACCTTCACCATCCCCATTTCAAATCAAGATACCAAAACACCCACTCTCTTACACCCTACTTTAGCACGCAGCACCCAAAATCTAGCTAGGGACTGTCTACTCCCGCTGCTCAACACCCAATGTTGACCACTATATTAACTCTCTGGTGGAGCACCACAATTCCCTGCTGGCCAACGCTGTTGACTCCCTGGCCCTTCTCAAGCCACGCAACTCAAACAATACCAAACTTTAAAATACCTGGTTTACCTCAGGGCAGAAGAACAAGCAGCAAAAGCTGCCTGGCAGATGGCTCCCACTACAGCCAACAAAGCCTTCTTTTAGACTGATCCTTGAATTACAAACAAGCCATCCATGCAACCAAAGCAGCATCATACAATAACAGGATAGTGGAGGCCTCCTTGTGCTCCCAAGAATTATTCTCTATCCTTTGCAAATTAGAATCTCCAATCGTACTCCCCTCGATAGTCACAAGATAATACCCAGTGTAGTGAGGTCCAAGATGCCCTTACCGGCAAAATCACACAACTGCAATGCAAAATCAAAGTCAAATCAGGCACCCTCAAACAGCCCACCACTCAACCCCTAGAACATCTCATCCACCTATACACATCTCTTCAACTTCAAACCTATTTCCGAGCCCGACATGGCCACCATTGTGAAGGAACTCAACCCTCCTGCTGCAAAGGTGATATCTGGCCAGCCACCATGGTTAAACAATGCATAGATCTGCTTCTCCCACTCATCACATTCATCGTCAATGCCTCCTTTACCGCAGGCACTGCCCCCTCCTCCCTTAAAGAGTCCTGGATTACCCCCTTGCTTAAAAAACCCTCCCAAATACTTGAACTACCGGCTTATTACGACCGTCCATTTCCTCCTGAAAATCCTCGACAGTCGCCTACACCCAAATTCAAGAATTCCTGGAAGCACACCTCATTCTCAGCCCTCTTGACCTAAAGAACCAACTTGATGACGCCAACGACTCAGGAAAGCTTTCCCTCCTTTTCTTACTTGACCTATCAGCAGCGTTTTATCTCGTCGATTATAAGACCTTATGCCACCATCGGACCTCTCTAGCGTGCCCTCTCCTGAAGCCGACAGCTGGATCGCCACCTTCCTTGACAACAGAACATCCCGAGTCTTCGCAGGTGATGCTGCAGATCCCACTACTCCTAAAGCTTGTGGGGTCCTGCAAGGCTCCTGTGTGTCCCCCACCCTCTGCAAAACCGCAGTTTGACCACCTTGATGCACTAGGGGTCTCTGTGAGAAACCTGCAGTGTTTCTGCCAGGTTATTCCCGAGGATCCTTTGTTCAGGTGGGCAGAGGAGGGCCATCGCTCTTGGATCCCAACCCCGGGGGCGGACGAGCAAGGGAGGATCACCTGGGCAGGGGATCCTTGGAGACTGCGAGAGGAGCGCCCTTGGGCGAGTTGAAGTATTCCAGTTTTTCCAATGCACCCCTAACCGATATCCCAGCAGTCTTTACGGGACATTGTCACCAAACTCCCACCCCACCCCCAGCACTTTCCCTTACGGAAAAGACAGAGAAAACAGGTGAACACCAAATTACCTCTAAAACTCAACACAAATTTTACCTCTCCACAACACTACAACTCCCATAATCCCATTCCCCCATTGAAATCCACAAGGACTGGGACGAGGAAGGGGCAGATGTGAGTCATGAGGATTACCCATAGGAATCAGTGGGCAATGGATTCCTATTGGCAGTCTCCATGTTGTCCTGATAAGGTCAGGCAGAGTCAGGCAGGGAGTGACACCTATTCACACTTGACTCCAATTAACTAGCTGGGAGTATAAAAGCAGCAGCTAGGAACAGCATTGTGAGCGAGACAGGGATGCTGGAAGGTACCGGAGAGCAGGAGAGAGCCCTAGTGAGCTGGAGAGACCCTGGGAGACATGGAGGAGAAGGATAAAACCTCTCAAACACTGGCCCTGCTACCAGAGAGGAGATTGCAGTATGGAGGAGGAAACCATCCCTCCAGAAGGCAAGACCAGGGGCAGCTGGGTTTGCGTGGCGGTACCAACAGTTCAACTCCTCCCCTGGCCTCGGCAGACAAACCCAGATCTCTGAGGGGCAGAAGGAGAGACCCTGAGCTCCTACAAACATCCCATTTTGGCGCCTGCAACTCTCTATGACAAAGAGCGGGAGCAAAGGAAGTGGGAGCAACATCAGCCAAGTGTATTCTGAGACTAGAAGTCCCACAACCCTTTTTTCTTAAAATTGTGACTTCTGCGAATAGGGTCCATCCCGGAAGAGGGAGGCCTTTGTGAACCTAAAAAGGGGTCTGAGCCCCACCAAGGGAGATCCTTGAGGAGCATCAAGAAGGTTCTGAGCCTGAGAGAGGGCGACCCAGTAGTGAAACTATAAGACACCCAAATCAAACCTTCAAGACCAGCTGCAGTGTGTTCCGGCACCGCGTGGGAGCTCATATTAAAGGCTCTGGCTGATCCCCCCCTTTATTCTACATTGAAACTACAGATACCAGAAGGCTGTAGGAGAGTCAACAAAACAGGTCAAAGTGGTCATACAGGAGGTCTAGCAAAATCCCCTTACAATCGAAAGACTTTGATCTACAAACTCTGTGAAAATAAGGGAAGTGAATCCTGCAAACCTTAAGAAGCAAAAAGCAAAGGTGAAGTGGCAAGAGTGAACCCGGCGGAGGGATGCCAGTAAAGAGGATCGAAGTCTAAACCCCCAAGAAACGGTGTGTTGACAAGAGTGAACCTGGCGGAGGGATGTCCACTATGAACTGTTTGAAAAGACATTGATATTCGAGAGGGGTTTGCGCACGGAAGAGGGGAACCCCGAGGTGAGGAACCATCACCTCAAGTGCAATCCAATTGCAACTTTTTGTTTGTTGTTTTGTGAACCTATCAGACCCTTGGAACTAGGAGACTCAACCAGCGAAGGCCCCTGATATTGATAGGTACTGTTTTGAGATTAGAGAAGGGTCAGCGCCCAGATGAGGGGGACCCAAGCCATAGTGAACCCAGTGGCGGGAGGCTGAAAGATCCGAGATGGATCAGCACCCAGAAGAGGCGGACTCAAGCCATAGTGAACCCGGTGGAGGGAGGCTGAAAGAATCGGAAAGGGTCTACGCCCAGAAGAGGGAGATCCAGGGGTGAATCATTGCCGCTGCAGTACAGTGTGAATGAAACTGTACATTGAGGTAACAAGAAGGGTCACCGCCCGGAAGAGAGGGACCCACGGGTGAACCATTATCACCTTAAAGAACTTTCATTTGGTTAAAGGAACTTTGTTTTGTTGTTTGAATAAGTCAGGCTCTCGAAGGCAAGAGACTTTCAAGAGAAACCAGACTTGGTCATCGACGGTCCTAAGAACCTGATACTTGCAAAGGAACTCTCAACTTGTGCTGGGAAAGCTCAAGTGTGTGCTGTGCACCGGACTGCCACCTTTTCCCGTGCGTGGGGAAAAGGAGACCACTGGCTAAAGCCCATCCTGGCATATTATTTGAGAACACTTCTTTCTTTATTGAAAACCCTATCCCTCACTCTATCTTTAATTAGCGTAAGGATTGGCAATAGGTTTTTCTTAGAATTGGGCCTTTTTATTTGTCGAGATGCCACAAGGACTGCCTTATTATTATTTGATAGTCATAGCTTGCTCCCATCTTAGATTTAGGTTTAGATTAGGTGTTTTTCCAACCTACCTACAGTTTAATAAACACCCTTGAACTATGATCACTTGTGTCTGTTGTCTTACTGTTGCCACCATGAGTTCCTCACGATCTCCTTCACAAACTATGTAGACGACACCCAAATGTCATCCCTCCAACAGGATCCCACGCACAGGACTGCACCAGTGTCAACACTGTTTACGAAACGATCCAAACCTGAATGGCCCAGCACAGTCTCTGCTTGAACAATGAGAAAACAGAGCTCCTTTTAGTCGGCACGCCTACTCGCCTTGCAAACCTGGACCCTGCGTACCACTTCATCAACATCGATGGCCACGAAATCCCTGTATCCTCTTCAGTGAAAACTTTGGGCATCTACCTTCACACCTCGCTCAGCATGCCCCGCCAAATTAACCATATTACTGCCAAAGCTGCCTACACCACAAAACTCATACGTGCAAGCAAACCATTCCTCTCCACTGACAACCGCCTCACGGTGGCCTGAGCCCTTGTTGGATCAAAGCTGGACTATTGTAATGCCCTGCTCTGCAGCAACTCTGAAAGAAACTTGAATAAGCTCCAAGTTCTCCAAAACAATGCTCTCTCTGCTGCGCTGGACCTGAGTAAGTTTGACCACATCTCCAAAGCTAGGAGATCTGTCCACTGGTTCGCTGTCCGGGAAATAATCAAATTTAAAACCCTATCAATCACCCATTGTTTCCTGTTTAACAACACCCCTTTATTTTTGTCTAGAGACACAAAAAACACACTCCTGCCAGAGCGCTCAGCTCTTGAAACTGTCACTGCCTCCCCATTCCGAGATTCAGACGCAAAAGATCCAGGGGGGTCCAGATTCCCAGTGGTGGCAACCAAACTCTGGAACAATCTTCCACTGCACCTACAATCCTAACCTTCCTATCAGCTGTTCAGGAAAAAGCTCAAGATACACTTGTTGAATGAACCCTATACATCATATGTACCTACTGTCCTCATGTCTGTAACCAGCACCTAGATGCCTGAGGGCTTAGTGTGCTTCTACAAATGGAAATTAAATATCAAATAAAAATCAATAAGACAACTTTGTGCTACCAGCCCCAGTGACGAGTGCACAGCCTCGCGTGTTCACCTATCCCTTCCACCTCAAGCACGCCAGTGCATCTTAAGAGTGGCATCCGTGTTTGGGCTGAAAGTGGTGGGGACTTTCCTCTGATCACCACGGTGCCCCCGCAAGACCCCGGCATGTAAGCATTACACAAACGGATCGAGAAGAGAACATGGTTTCTTTGATGAACTGTGAAATGCACTGTATCATTACTAACCTTAAAGATCCGAGTCTAAATCCTCAATCACTATTAATGGCGAGATGGGTTACTTGGGTTGGCCTAACCTAAAGTACTGATAGGAGACTATAATAGCGAGTGTCAGTAGCTCAAATATTGTTTTCAATCTACTAAACTCTAATTTAGTAATACCTTTTCGAAGTTCTAGAATTGTGTCTGTTAAGCACCTCTACCCTAACGCTGGTCTGAAAGTGAACCTGTTGGTGGCAACAAAGCTGTGAGGACACTAGCATTTCACAACAGATTTACAGTCTTAAAATCATTAGAGGAGGTTGTTTGACTGGTTCCGTATGAATCTTAACCAGTACATTTTGCTATCCATCTGAAGCCTAATTCCGCTCACCTATGAAGAGAGGGCACTCTACCTCTGATGGCTAAAGAGTCTTCTCAATGTAAGCTCTCTTTCTATATGGTTCTACTCAATTCCTTTAGAAAGATTTTATCCCCAGTAACTCATGTTACAGGGTCTCTCCTAATATTGCACTTAAATTCTTATTGCAGAATATAGCTGGGATTGGAATGAAAATGGAGGCTCCTTATACAAAGTGCTTTCTTCAAAAAGACAATGTGATAATGTTACAAGACATTTCGTCTGTTTTACCACCATACCTTGTTGGTTACATAACTTTAAATAGTTCTGCAACAGTAGGCTAACGATGGAGAAATACAAATTCCGAATGACTACTTGCCCCACTTGTACATGTATTGGCAATACTGCTGAATATCTAGCTTCCAAATGGTTTGAATGGTCCAGGAAAAGAATTTTAAATAATTGCTATAATTTGCCTGTTAGGTTAAAACAAAAGGTTTTCTTTGGCGATTTTCGACTGTTGATAGAGGAGATAAATGAAAGGAATTATTCTATTAACACAATGTTGGTGATTGGGGCGATTTTAATTCTAAAATAGGGACTTCTCAATCCGAAGGTCTTTTCGATCTTAATGATGATATTGCCTTGGGCATACCTGTTTCAGTGACCGATGACGATAGGATCGATACAAGTGAACTGGTTCTATATAATATAATGCATGAATGGAGTGTGCATGGACGTTTTCATTGATAGCAACATTTGCTGGCCGTCACTGTAACTCCATAATTTATTTCTTTTTAGTTGTCAGTGAAAGATTGGCTCTCCAAAAGAGATGTTGAGGTCATTGTAAGGGTACAATGTCATTTCATCGCGGGATGTTTTTTCGCAGGGTTTTTTACCGCTGATTTTATTTTTCAAAAAAACTCATGGAATTTTTTTGGGGGGGTTAAAAAAATTATATGAATGGGGTGTGGGTGTACGGGAATATAAAAAAAAAAATAAAGGGGATGGGAGTTTTGGGGGTACCCCCCAAAAATAAAAAAAATAAAACATTCGATGAGTTTTTCAAAAAAAAATTCCCTGGTAAAAAAACCCGCGAAAAAACATCCCGCGATGAAATGACATGGAATCATTGTAAGACCCAACAGTGATCAATCTGCTTTAAAGTTAACAATACAGTCCCATTCAAATTGTACACATTCTCTTTGGGTGGCTATTGTAGTTGATGGGAGCGGGCCATCGCAGAATTAATTGCGACTAAGTGTTCAAGAAAAATCCACTACCATGACAATATGAGTGAAACTATCAAATGTTTCTCTGATTCTGATATCCCTCTAAATATAATGACACATTTTTCTGCTCGATGTGTACCGTCTCGGTCATCTTGGCTAGATACAGATTGTAAAAAGCGAGACATGACTTTTTATCTGAATTAAAATCAAAAGTTAGGGACTCAAGTAGGGTATCGCTACTGAGAAACAATATACGATCCTCATTACCCAGAGGAAGCAACCAGTGATAGGAACTGTCTGGGGAACATCTCCTGTAGCGGTTAAGGAAATGAACTTCAGAACTTTCTGGTAGCTTATTGTTAAAGATCCAAAATCTAATAATACTTTCAAAATGTTAAACCATATAAATTGGATAAAAATGTTTTCATCCATTTACGGGGCATTCATTCACCTCCTGAAGATAGCAGTACAAAAAGTACCAGCAATGGCTGATAATTTTTTGTGATCTGGAATTCGCACCTTTGGAAGTGAAAGACAGCGTTATGTCTGTGAAGTCAAATAGATCCCTGGGACGGGACTAGATTTAATTCCAGCAGATCAATTTAAATACCAGGTAGACTAATGGGGCCCATTATGTAATGCAATAATCTATCCCAATTTTAAGAAAGTGGATAGAGGGAGTCTAGCATGTTACGGGCCAATATCCTTTTTAGATTCACATTTCACATTAACAATTTTTGGAAAAATGGTACTGAATAAAATAATGTATTGAATCAACAACCATAACATCTTGTCAGAAACGAAACTGGGTTTAGAGAAACTTTGGGCACAGAATATCAATCGTTGAATTATATTTACTAGCAGCTAAATAGATTTTTATAAGGTAAGTATTACGATTATCTGGGTATGCAATATGCTCCTAATCTTAACCCTCAAATAATTAAACAGGCCTCTAAAATGAGTCAGGTAATGTTTTCAGTTTCCATATGTGCCAACTTTCACAAGGTACAACCTATGGAATGAATGCTTAGAATATACAAAAAGCAAAGGCTAAAACAACTGCATCAAATGGCATTGGGATTTTATGTTATGGAAATCCAAAGGAATTATAAGGTATCGAAAATGCTGTCAGAGAACTGAACTTGCCTTTTATTGAGGATGCACTTTGTACTTCCCCCGAGTTGACTCTGCTTCTCGATCTGTAACAACCAAAAAGCAGTTTTAAGTAACTATTGAAAGGGTTTTTGAGATCTCTTCGCAGAAAAAGCAGAGAAGGGATTAAATAGGGTATATACGTCTATCTCAGGTAGCGTTAGTTTTCCGCATAGGAAAAGCACATTATTGGGTTGGAAAACCTTGCTACTTCACAGATATTCATCTGACCGATATCTGTTGGAAATGATCAAATCGACTAACAGACACATAGCGATGTTATCAATTACAGAAACTATGGTGCCTTAGTTACATCTTCGTCTGTATATATCATATTTTAATAACCAAAGAACGTTTTAATAATTGAAAGTTTAATGCAATATATGGGGTTTGTTATAATGCTAGCTGTGAGGATAGGTTCTGCTAATTTCATCCCACTGCCTTTGAGACCGGTACCCTTTTACATTTTATATTGTTTTGTCTTAAATCGTCTTCCCTCAGGAAACAATTTTTAGTGTCCATTTTGAACAAAAATGGTTTTCCACAATGTCCAGCCTTTATTTATTTTTCTTATGTGGACAAACACATTAGCGTCAGCCTGTGCACTCATGAAGTTTCTTCAAGGTGCAGTGAAACAGAGGGAGAAAAATCTTAAATTAATAAAGTAGGCCTTGGATAATTCTGCTTATATGGGTGTCGCCATTATTGACCCACGAGTAATCATTCTTATTCATTTTACTGACTTTTACATTCGATTGAGTTTACTAGTAGTCATGTTTTGATTTTGATATGAGACAAAACTATTGTATTATTATGTATACAATTTGGTAGGATTAATATATTTATCACCATTTTAAATTGTTTTGTATAGTTAAGATGGAATCTTGTCCTTTCATTACATTGTATGTACTTTTATGGGATTATGTATGTAACCTGACTTCTCAGCTTTATCGTGGGCTTATGCAGATTACTACAATACCTTCTACACACTCATTCATATCTTTCTTAGGATTAACATACTTCACAGAATGTACTTTCAAAATTCACAGTGGTCTGTCTTTATTGCTTCTTTCAGCATTGGGTTTCTAGCCAACCACATGTCTCTTTCATCATGGCATTACAAGTCTTCATCATTTATTGATTCCAAATGAGCTTCACATCTTTATCTATAAACTAACATGAGGCCATCGACCCTGAAATATATTGTCCATCTACTGCGCTGTTGGCCTTACCGTCCTCTGTTCATCTCCACACTCATCCTGTGCATACACATGTTCGAATAACATCCCACATGCTAGCAAAAGAAACTTTAAATGTATCCTTCCATTTGGCTTGTAATTGTATCCCCTGCTAAATGTACAAAACTAGGTTGTGTAATGTAGGCCATGAAACCACCAAAATACACATGTTACATCTCTAAATCACAAACAGGATACCTAGAGACAAACTGAGTAAGTGGAGCAAATGTATGTGAATACCATAAATTATATTAACAAAAGACTGAGCCAAAAAGAAAAAAGAAAACAAGCTGCATGTACTTAACCTTGTTCAGTGTGCACTTATTACTGCCAGCACCTAAAAAAGGCTGTTTCTTAGAATTCTGGGAAAAACAAAAAAGAAGCCGGGAAAAACAAGCAGGAGTTGCAATAGGGGATTACAAAAGGAGCAAATACTGTCAACTGACTAAGTCAGTATCCTTGAATGCCGGGCTGAGATTGATTCAATTCAAGGTTCTGAACCAACTGCACTACACCCCTGCCAGAATGGCCAAGTTCTCTCCAGATTGCACGGGCGAATGCTTGAAATGTGGGAGCCCGCAAGCGGATACCTTTCACATGTATTGGTCGTGCCCCCTGATCTTGTTATTTCAGGGTTAGTTGGGTCTCTGGTGCTATAGAGGACATGTTATGTTATGTTATTTGGCATTTATATAGCGCTCTATATATCATTGGTATGACCTCAAAGGGCTGGCATGTTGAACGCCCTTGAGGACCGTAGTCCAGGTCAGTTGAGAGAATAATGGTGTTGTAGGGTGCTTGGGTGCACCAGTCATGTGTGCAGCTGGTGTAACTGCCTGATGGTAGCTGCATCCTAGCATTTAGGTGTGGTGTTATTGATATCTTTTGAATGTGTGCAGTCTGGTGGGTGGACACCAAGACTGGGTTTTGGCTGCATTAGGCCTGTACAACGCTTATGTGTGCAGCTAGGCCGGTTTGTCATGGTATATAGCTGCGTTTTATTGGAATGATGAGGTGTTTATGGGGTAATGTTCGTATGTGAGCAGCTAGGCCGAATTTGATCGAGGGTATAGCTGTACTCTAAATGAGTGATAGTGTAGAGAGTAGGCATAGTGATATGGGGGTGCGAGTTTGGGTTATGATCTAAGACATAGGTAAGTTACATTTACAATCCTATCCAGGTGTGGCACATGCTGACACTCACAACTCCACCCGAGTGCGGCACCTGCGAGCACTCAGAATCCTATCTAGGTGCGACTCAGTTCACGATTCCATCAAGTGTGGCTCATGCCATCATTCACTATTCCATCTAAGTGTGGTACCTGCTATCATTCACAATTTTACCTAAGATGTAGCATTTGCTAACATTCATAATCCCATCTAGATGCAGCGCAGTCCAATGTTCACGATTCCATCTAATCGTGAACATTAATGCATTAATGCCATCATTCACAACTTAATCAAAGTGTGACGCAATGTTCAGCATTCACATCTCTATCCAGATGCGACTCAGGCTAATGTTCATGACTCCATTTAAACTTGGCACATGCTATCATTCACAATTCCATCCAAGTGTGGGGCATGCTAACATCCACATTTCTATCTAGATGCGACTCATGCCAATGTTCACGATTCTATCTAATCGTGAACATGAATGCATTAATGTTATTCACAATTTCATCTAAGCGTGACGCATGCTAGCATTCACATCTCTATCCAGGTGCGACTCATGCCATTGTTTACGATTCCATCTAAGTGTGGCACATGCTCTCATTCACAATTCCATCTAAGTGTGGGGCATGCTAGCATTCACATTTCTATCTAGATGTGACGCAGGCTGATGTTCACGATTCCATCTAAGTGTGGCACATGCTATCATTCACAATTTCATATAAGTGTAATCTGCTTCTAGATAGTGCCCAAACAACATTGAGCTTCCTCTAAGGGTTTCACTGTGTTGAATTTTACATCTGGATAGTGTGGCCAGACAACATTGAGCATGACTCTATCCCACCCATCTAGATCCAGGGTGAGAGCTTCACTCTGGTGCGCCTCACACCTCCCTCCCCTAAAATCCACCCCTCCCGTCCCAAACAAACCCACGGCTCCCAACTCACCGTCCACCATGAACTTGCCAGTAACCCTCACCGTACCACCCTACCCCCTCCCGTCCCAAACAAACTCACTGCTCCCAACCCACCCTCCACCGTCCATCATGAACTTGCCAGTAACCCTCACCGTACCACCCCACCCCCTATCCAACTCGATGGCGCTCCAATCATCCGAAAGCCTCTGCATCTTCCATCCCTTCCACCACTTCCCTGCGAGCATACCTCCCCCATCTCACCCCCCTTTACCCCAAAGTCTGCACTCCCATCCCATCACTGAACCACCCTCCCGCCCGTGCAGACCCACCCCCTCCTCCCCCCTGCCCTATCCTCCCATCGACACCAACTAACATCCTCCTCCCGCCATATCCCTTCCCCTCCCTAAAAACTGCACGTCTCGCCCTGGCAAGAACAGTGGCCTCATCTCCATCACCATCCGACCCCCCCCACCCTCTCTCACACACCGACTGCACTGAAAACCCTGAAAAGGAGAAAACATGCCTGGTCCCCTTCTATCTCTCTCTACTCCTCACCCCTCCTTCCTCGACCCATTCCCACAATCTCTCACCCCCCACCATCAACACCCTCCCCCTACCCTCACCCTGCTTCCAACCCCTCTCCCTCGACTTCTCGCCCAGCACACCTGACATCCCCAGCCCCATGAGATTCACTCATGAATCCCCAGTCCCTCATCCCTGACCAACTGCCCACCCTCACCCACCCGCCCAACTCTGTCCTCCCCCCGCTCACACCCTCCTCCGCCCACCTACCCTTCCAAACCTCCATCAACCAGTCTGCAACATTCACCAACCAGTACCTGCTGCCACCCTACCCCATCCCTTTCCTTCCTACCCCTGACCCACACCCGCCACCCTCCCCTGCAACTCCCCACACCCCTACCACCTCCAGGACACCTCCCCACTCCGAATGTCAGATGCACCCTTTTTAATGCCCACTCTGTAGCAAAAAACAAACATAGGATCTTCAACCTCCATTCCTCTGACAATCCCAACCTAGTCTTTATCACAGAAACCTGGTTCTCTGACGACTTTGCCCTGGTTGCTCACGAAGCCTCCCCCCCGAACACTCCCTCATCCCACTCAACAGACCCTCTAGAGGAGGCAGAGTGGCAGTCGTTTTCAAATCTCACTTCCCCGTCTTACTCGTAGACTCCCAGACATGCATTCCTTCTTGCGAATCCCTTCTCGTTAAACTCTCACTGCCCCCGACATTCTCCCATAACTTCCTAATCATCTACAGACCCTCCTGTTATAACAGAAATTTCACAACCAACCTCTTTGACTCTATAGCCACCATACAAGTAAACCACCATTCTCTGACTCTTCTTGGAGATTTCATTATCTGGCTAGACGTTCCCACCAACCCCATGACCCACTCACTGGTCGGCTGCCTTGATGCGCTTAACCTCTCCCTTCACATGAACGGCCCAACTCATTCTAAAGGACACACTCTTGATGCCATCTTCAGCTCCCATGACCAGATACATCTAGCCCCCCCCCACACCTCTCATCTGGTCTGATCATTTCATCGTCCCTTTCTCCATCCGCTCCCCTGCCTCTGCGCCCAGCCCTGAGCCAACCGCCCCCCTCCACCGCAAATGCTGGAAGAAACTAAAAATCCTCCTGGACTTAGCCGAAGCCCTGCTTCACAGACCCCCCCACAACCATCCCCCAGGATGAACCCTTAACCATCGGGCTCAATAACTCACTAATCCCGCTCACCCCCTCATGCTGCCCCTCCTCACGCCATGGTCCTTATCCCAAATGGTTTACTCCTAAACTGAAGATTGCAAAACAACTAAATAAATCCCTGGAACACAAATGGCGGAAAAGAACAACCAACCAGAGTAGATACGCCTTCGCCTTGCACCATTGCTACTATAAAGCCGAAATCCAGAAAGCCAAAAAAGCCCACTACAACAATCGAATTCTTAACTGTGGAAACCCCAGCAAGGAACTCCACAAAATAATTTCTAAGTTTGTCAAACCAACCTGTACCTCAGCCCAATCTACCCCATCTCAATCACTCTGTGACTCACTCTCGTCCCACTTCTACACCACTGCTCTCGGCAAAACGACTTCTCTTAACAAACTGGCCCTCCTCCCACCACCACAAAACCCGTCCGCCCTACCAACCACTCTCCCGCCCGCCACCGCAACAACAACGCCACCCACTTTCGACTCCTTCAAACCAATCTCCAGAGATGAATTTCTCGACCTTCTCTCTGCTCGAAAACCCTCTGGCTTCCCCCTTGACACCTGCCCCGCCTCAGTACTCAAAGAAATATTCTCATCCACCTGCACAGGAGAGTATGCAAGAAACATCCTAAACGACTCCCTCAGCACTGGAATTTTCCCCGACGTCTTCAAAATTGCACATCAAACCCGTTCTAAAAAACCCATGCCTCGACCTCCCTCGACCCCAAAAACTACTGCCACATGTCGAACACCATTTCTTGCAAAACTCATCGATCGAACCGCATACTCCCAACTGAACACCTTTGTCGAATCCAACAACCTCCTGGAACCCACCCAATCAGGCTTCAGACCACGACACAGAACCGAAACCACTCCGGCCTCAATCTGTGACGATCGCTGCTGACTCTGCAGGATGCGCTGCACTAATCGTTCTAGACCTCTCTGCAGCGTTCGACACAATTACCCACTAAATCCGACTGAACCGCCTCAACTCCATAGGAATCCGTGAAACCGCTCTCAAATGGATCACCTCCTTCCTCAACAACAGGAAACAAAATAACCCTCCTCTCCACTTTTGCCTCGGCCGCTCGCCCAGTCAATACTGGAGTACCACAAGGAGCATGCCAATCAGCCCTCCTATTCAACCTCTATATGTCCACCCTTCCTGGAATCATCCGCCCACACAATATCCTGTGCTACAATGACGCTGATGATAACACAAATCATCCTGAAACTCCTCAACTCAGACCCCAACTCCCAGCGCGACCTTGCAACCTGCCTCCTTGACATCGACCGATGGATGACTACAAACCACCTCCTCCTAAACCCCACTAAAACCAAAATCATGGTGTGCAGCAACACTGAGCTCCACCCCCTCTCCCACAGTAAAAAGCCTTGGATGCACTCTTGACTCTGACCTAACCCTCTCTCGTCAAATTAGTGTTTCTACGTCTTATCATTACCATCTGAGATGAATTTTTCCCTACGTCTCCTTTCCTAGTATACTAGCCGGTGTTATGTCTATTATAATATCAAGACTGGACTATGCCAACTCCCTTTACCTCAGTGTCTGGGCATACCACCTTACTAAACTGCAAAGAGTGCAAAAAGCTGCCGCCAAAATGCTACTAGCACTAGGCCCAAGAGACCACACCTCTCCAGCTCTCAGAATACTCCAGTAGCTTCCAGTTGGACAAAGGGCCACTTTCAAGACCCTATGCATCACTCACCGTGCAGTGCACAAGACCTGTCCTCCATACCTGCAAAACAAGCTAAAACCTTACGTCCCACCGTGAACCCAAAGATCAAGCTCCGCCCTCCTTTTAGTGATTCCAACCACCAACCTCGGTCAGGATTGGAGGATCCTCGTTCTCAGCCTTGGCACCCACTCTACGGAACTCGCTTCCACCTCACATCCGACACACCGAAGACTATTTGTCATTCCGCAAATTACTAAAAACATGGCTCTTCCCATAACACCAATGACCACCCAATGATGAAACACTCAATGAGGCTATTCTACCTGGTGTTCAAAACCTCCGATCCTACCCACGGGATAGGAGGGAGTGGATGGAATGACACAGCTGATGGAGTGGAGGAATAAAGGAGTAAATGGAGTGGCTGGAGCAGATAGAACCCGATGAGTAGATATAATTGGACGGTGTGGAAGGAATATATGGTGTGGACGGAGTTAGATGGAGTGGATCAAGTGAATGGATGAAGTGCGTGGAATGGATGGAATCGGATAGAGTGGATGGAACAGACAGAATGTATGGAACGGATAGAGTGGATGGAACGGATAGAGTGGATGGAACAGACACAATGTATGGAACGGACAGAATGTATGGAACGGACAGAATGTATGGAACGGACAGAGTGGATGCAATGGACAGAGTGGATGCAATGGACAGAGTGGAGGCAAAATGGACAGAGTGGATGAAACGGATAGAGTAAATGGAACGGACGGAGTGGATGGAACGGACGGAGTGGATGGAACGGACGGAGTGGATGCAACGGACGGAGTGGATGCAACGGACGGAGTGGATGCAACGGACGGAGTGGATGCAACGGACGGAGTGGATGCAACGGACGGAGTGGATGCAACGGACGGAGTGGATGCAACGGACGGAGTGGATGAACATGGACAGTGTGGATGGAATTGGACAGAACTGGAAAGAGTGGATGGATTTGGACAGAGTGGATGGAATTGGACTGAGTGGATGTACCACACGTTGTATCACTGTGCACCTGTTCCCATGCTGTTGCCATATATATGCTATATATCTCTATCCCCATATATTTCTGGTTCCCCGATATACCTTTATCGACCCCTGTCACTATATATCTGTGTCATGATATGATATGATATGGCATTTGTAACGCGCCTATACACAAGTGTTTCAAGGCGCGACGAGGCGGGGGGGGGAACAAGGAGAGACAGACTACGATCCTACTAGGCCAGGTGTCATTCAGATCGCGCAAGTGCAAGGGTAGAGGGGAAGGGAAAGTGCAAAAGGGAGGTGGAGAGGGGAGAGTGCAGTACAGGGTTAAGAGCATACATGATAAATAACAAGGGCCAGCTAGTGGCAAGTGCGAGATAAGTGCAGAAAAGTGCTGGGAAGGGGGGCTGTAGAGATACAGACACAGTCCCGCGGTGCAGGGGGTTGCCAGGGAGGCAGTGCAGGGGAGAGTGGCTGGGCCACGGACCGAGGGCGGTGAGTGGCCCAGTTGCAGATTCAGTGCAGTTTCAGTAAGTTTAGCAGGGGAGAGGGGGAGAGAAGGAGAGAAGGCGGAGGCAAAGAGGAAGGTTTTGAGGTGCTTCCGGAACCGGAGATGGTTCTCCTCGAGTTTCAGGGAGGCAGGAAGGCTGTTCCAGAGGGAGGCTCCTGCAGCGGAGAAAGATCTGCCCCCAACTCGTTGTTTGGAGAAGCGGCTGACCCTGAGGGAGTTGGAGGCGATGGGCGAAGAGCTCGAGGAGGAAGATATTTAGGAAGAGAGAGTTGAAGGTATTTTGGCCCAAGGCCCCAGAAGGCCTTGTGGGCAATGCAGTGGGTTTTGAACTTGATCCTCGCAGTCACTGGGAGCCAGTGTAGTGATTTCAGTCCTGGAGAGATACGGTCCCTGGGCTTGAGGCCAAGGACAAGTCTTGCAGTCCTGTTCTGGACGAGTTGCAAAGGGCAGAGAGAAGAGGCAGGCAGAATTAGATAGAGGCTGTTACAGTAGTCCAGCTTCGAGAGAACCAGGGCTCTAGAGACAGTGAGCTTCTGGGGGAAGGAGAGGAAAGGAAGGATACCACGGAGGAGGTGGAGCTGGTAGTGTGACTTCTTAGAGACGTCCGATATGTGAGGAGAGGAGGAGAGTGTGGAATCGAAGATGACCCCAAGGTTTTTTGCCTTGCAGGTAGGAGCAGGAAGAGGGCCAAGAGAGGCGAGCCAGAGAGCTGCAGGGAAGGAGGGAGTGGGTGTGCCGATGAGTAGAATCTCAGTCTTACTGGCATTAAGGCAGAGGTCGTTGGCGGCACACCATTCCTGGATAGCAGAAAGACAGTCAGAGATGAGGGAAGGAGAAGAGGAGGCCGAGGGTAGCCTGAAAATGAGCTGGGTATCATCCGCATAGCACTGAAAGTTGGGGCAGAGAGCGGCGATGCGGTGGGCGAGGAGTGCCAGATACTGGTTAAACAGCCAAGGAGAGAGGTTAGATCCCTGGGGGACACCACAGGTAGAGAAAAAGATGTCAGAGAGGAAAGACCCCAGTTGGACCTGAGAGGGTCGATTGGAGAGGAAAGAGGACAGCCACGCCAGAGCCTGACCAGTGATACCCAGGTTATCACGGAGACGGTTGAGCAGGATGGGATGGTTGACGGTGTCAAAGGCAGAAGAGAGATCAAGCAAAATGAGAACACATGGAGTGTTAGAATCAAGATTCGAGAGCAGGTCCTGACGGATGTTCAGGAGAGCAGTTTCCGTGCTTCTGGCGGCTCTGAAGCCAGACTGATGGTCATGAAAACTACCAACAGATTCAGCATGGAGATTAAGCTGGGAGATGGCCAGTTTCTCCGAGCTTTCCCAGGAAGGGAGTGATAGAGATTGGGCGATAGTTAGCAGGACAGGAGGGGTCAGAAGAGGGTTTCTTAAGAAGGGGGTGCACAAGGGAGTGCTTGAGAGGGGATGGGAAGACTCCAGAGACGAAGGAGTGATTGCAGAAGTCAGCAAGGGCATGAGCCAAGGAGTCGATGTGGTCCTTGATAGTTTTGGAGGAACAGGGGTGGACCTGTTTTGACGAGACTTTCATAGATCGGACTTGTCTCGAAACCTTGTCAGCAGAAAACAGGGGAAAGGCAGAGAAGGAGAGAGGAGGGGTGGCTGCAGAAGGGCCAGAGGTAGAGCAGGGAATAGAGGGGTGGGGAGGTTATAGGAGGAGCGTGAGGACAGGATGTGCTGAGTTTTTGAGATGAAGTGAGCGGCCAGTGCCGTGCACAGGGCCTGGGAGGGGACAGGAGAAGTAGAGACAGCAGCAGGGTTGGCCAGCTCCTTGCAGATTTTAAAGAGTTCGGCCGAATTATTAGATGTCGCAGAGATGCGGGATTGGATAAGGGCTCTCTTCTTGGTGAGAACGGAGAGCCGGTATTGCCTTTGGAGCAGGCGACAGGCCTGTTTGTCAGAGGATGAACATGAAGCACGCCATTTCCTCTCTGCCACCCTGCATTTGCGTTTAAGGGTGACGAGATCCGAGTCATACCAGGAGTTACATTTGGCTTTTGGCTTCGGGCGGATTCTCATGACAGGGGCAAGGATATCAAGAGTATCAGATATAGCAGAGTGGAGAGGGCTGTGTCAAGGTGGGAGTCACCCGAAGGCGGAGGAGGGGGCGAGAAGGTGGCAGCGAAAGCTTCAACTGACACGTGCTTCATGGGTCGGATGACCGAGAAGGAAGGTGGCAGTGATGAGGGTGGCTTTGCCTGTGGGGTAGGGAGGGTGAGGTGGGAGGAGAGGAGAAAGTGATCACTCCAGAAGAGAGGAGTGGAGAGAGGGACAGAGCGGGGAAGGTCGGAAGAGATCAGAGCATCGAGGTGTGCCCTGCAGAATGAGTCGGCCCAGATGAGAGAATAGAGAGTGAGAGAGAGTCGCAGAGGTTGCAAAAAGAGTCCAGAGGGGGGACAGGAGGCATCCAGGTGGATGTTGAAGTCTCCAAGAAAGAGGAGTTGAGTAGTTGAGGACAGGAGAGAGGAGGAGAGGTCCGCCCACTCGGAGAGGAAGCAGGAAATTTGACCAGGTGGCCGATAGATAGTGGCCACGGTAAGGGAATGGCCAGGAGAGAGAGAGAGAGAGAGAGAGAGAGAGTCGGCAGACAAGACATTCAAAAGAGGAGTAGGTCTGCGTGGGACTAACAGTGGCAGGAATCCACTCAGGGAACATAAGGCCACACCCCCTCAGCACGGTTGGGCCTGGGCACGGAGAGGATCTTGTAACCGTCCGGTAGGAGTGTGTCAAAGCTGGTGACAGAGCTGGCCATGAACCATGTCTCGGTGAGACAGAGTACGTCAAGGTCCAGTGCCTCAAGAAGGTGGCAGATATCAGAGGAATGTTTGACGGCAGAGCGAGAGTTAAGAGTAGCAATGTGGAGAAGGTTGCCATCTTTGAAGGACTTCAGGGGAGGGGTACAGATCAGAGGTACGCCCTGCGGAGGTGAAGAAGGACCACGTGAGGGGGCAGGGAGGGAGGCTAGAGGCAGGGTAGTAGAGGACAGAGGAGGGAGGACAGCAGGAGAGGAAAGGAAGTTGATGAGGCACGGGAAGCGTCTATCAAAGAGGTGAAGGTTGGCCTGAGGGCCTTGAACCAAGACAGTCCCATTAGCGTAGACATTAATGATGGCCTTAGAGGAGTGGAAGGAGGCCAAGAGGACGTCCGAACGGGTGCCACCATTAATGAGAGAAGAGGAAAAAGGAGAGAGCACAGAGACCATATGAAGGGTCCATAGGTCAGGTGAAGGTACGAAAAAGAGGATGTTGGTGAGAGTTTCCTTGGAGGAGGCATTAGTGTAGGTGTCAGCGATAGGGAGGCCTGGGTTGGAGACCAGGATGTCCTTTTTAAACTTTTTCCTACCAGATTTAGTGAGGAGAGCAGGATAGTCAATGGAGAAGCAGTTAGAAAAGAGAGGAGAAACAGAGAGCACCATGGAATAGGAGGGAGTGGGGGGAGGAGACAGGATGAGTGCAAGCGGACAGGAAGAGAGCGGCAGCCCTAGTTAACCACAATATCAGAACACAGTGAACACAGTAATGCGTGTAAGGTAACAGTGGAGAGGCCACCTAAGTTTGAGATCCTGCAAGGGGAGAAAACCCTAGTTTACCACAATTTCAGAACACAGTAATGCGTGTAAGGTACCAGTGGAGAGGCCACCTAAGTTTGAGAATCCTGCAAGGGGAGAAGACCCTAGTTTACCACAATTTCAGAACACAATGAAGTTGGACACCCAGCGAAAGAGTGAACAGGTGGGGGGGGTGGGCCGGGGGTGCAGGTGGTGCTCACAAGATGGAGCCGCGGAGTGGCGCCTGGCGTCCCCTGCCGACACCTGCAGACACAAAGGGAACCGCAGCCGTAGGAGCCGCCCTTTGCCTAAGGGGCCCTTAGCCGATGGGGGCTGCCGGGTAGGGGGGCTGCCCAGAAGGGAGCAGTTTTAATGCAGAGGGAGGAGAGGAAGGGGAGGGGGGTGTGGGCGGGCAGGGAGGCGGGAAGGGAGAGGAGGACCAGGAAGTGGAAGGGGGGAGCAGGCACAATAACACACTCAGAGCACGAACCCCAAATAAACAAAGGAATTCACGATTTCACTCACGGAGGCCCGCAGGGCCAGGCAGGGCTTCACTTGGCCTGCAGTTTCCTCGGGGCTACCGGCGACTGCTCTCTCCCGCTCAGCTGAACAAAGAAGCGAACGGGGGAGCAGCCGTCGAGCAGCCCAGAAGGGACCAGCCAATCAGAGGGGGGGGGGGTGGGCGGGCAGGGAGGAGGGAAGGGAGAGGAGGACCAGGAAGTGGGAGGGTGGAGCAGGCACAACGCGCTCAGGGCACTAACCCCAAATAAACAAAGGAATTCACGATTTCACTCACGGAGGCCCGCAGGGCCAGGCAGGGCTTCACTTGGCCTGCAGTTTCCTCAGGGCTACCGGCGACTGCTCTCTCCCGCTCAGCTGAACAAAGAGAACACAGTCCCCATATATACCTGTATCCACCCCTGTCGCTATATATCCGTATGTCGCTATGTAGGCCCCCACCGTCCTGTCCACGTGCCAGGTCTAACGTCTAAGGCGCTTTTACAGATAACCACCATATCACACCACTACGCTTACTTTCTACTATACACCATCACTCAACTAGAACACAGCTATACCCCTGATAATTCATCCTAGCTGTTCACATACGAATATGACCCCATGACCACCTCATCTCCCTAATAAATTTCAGCTAGCTGAGCACATTCCGGCTAGCTGTTCACATAGGCGTTCCTCAGGCCTAACGCAGCCAGAACCCAGTCTGGGTGTCCACTCACCAGACTGCACACATCCAACTGATATCTTCAGCACCACACCTATCGCTAGGAAGCAGCTATCACCCAACGACCACACCAGCTGCACACATATCCGGTGCACCAATGCACCATACAACACTATCTCTCTCTAGTAACTTGAACTAGGGTTCCCGAGGACGTTTAACCTACCAGCGCTTTGAGGTTTATACCTATGATATATAAAGCGCTATATAAATGCCACGTAACATAACATGCTACTATTCACAATTCCATTTTAGTGTGGCACATGCTATTATTCACAATTCCATCCAAGTGTGGCACATCCTATCATTTGCAATTTCATCTATATGTGGGGTATGCTAATATTTGCATTTCTATCTAGATGCGACGCAGGCTAATGTTCATGATTCCGTCAAACTGTGGTACATGCTATTAATCACAATTCTATCTAAGTTGTAGCATTTGCAACCATTCACAGTCCTATCTAGATGCGACTCTGGCTAATATCCACAATTCTATATAGTGAGGTACTTAATAACTCTCAAATTGTATGTAAATGTGGAACTTGCTAACATGAACATATGTGTCTAGATGCGATGCAAGGCATAAATTACAATCCTGTCTTGGCTAGACGTGTGCTGATGGTAACAGTTCTATCTAAGTAGGAGTGTTGTAAGAGATGTTCGCCTGGGAGTCTATGTTTTGGTAGGATAATGTAGAGTTGCAGGGCTTTCTGTAGTAGAGTGATTGCTTTACTCCCCACCCATGCCACACTTACTTTTTTAGTTGCTGTCTTCACTGGCTTCCCCTGCTGATACCTGCAGACACACCTGGGAGCCACCTCCGTAGGAGTCGCCCTTTGCTTTGGAGCCCTTCGCCACAGGGGCTGCCGGGCAGAGGGCTGCCTGCCAAGGTGCGTTAAAAGAGCCTAGGCAACCAATCGCGAATGTTGGGAGGTCAGGAGAGATGGGACAAAGGAAGAACAAGGAAGTGGGAGCAGGCTGGGGAGGGAGTGCGGAGGGCGTGCAGCAGGGCTGGGGGCATATTTTAAATGCATACAGTGGGAAAATGGCCCAGGAGGGTCAGGATGGACAAAAGACACCCCCCTGGGGCATATTTCAAATGGAGCCCACTTTGAGCAGCGCGGCTCCGTAGCATACCAGTGAAGCAACAGGGCAACCAATCACAGACGTTGGGAGGGCAGGGGAGGCGGGACAAAGAAAGAACAAGGAAGTGGGAGCGGGCTGGGGAGGGAGTGCAGAGGGCGCGCTGCAGGGCTGAGGACAACTTTTAAATGCATACAGTGGGAAAATGGCCCAGGAGGGTCAGGATGGACAAAAGACACTAGCCTGCGGCATATTTGAAAATGCATAGTGAACATCCCGTCTTCACTCGCTCCACTTAAATACTTGTTTGGGGATATTGGGAAGATTGTTTAATTTTGCATGTGCAATTGCAAAAAAGCATATTAAAATGTTGGAAGTCTAAGAATGCACCCAATCTTGAGAACTGGTTGTACGAATTAACCTATGTCAATGAATGTGAAGAGAACTTTGTTTGGGCTGTGTCCCCGACAAGCCGCCCCAAAGACGTCTGGGCCCCATTCAGACTGTAATTGAGTGAGACTAATTTTGAGACTGGTAGCACTGGATCTCCCAACATAGCTCACCTGTAAATATAACTGTTGTTGTTCAATTACGGAAATGCTCTGCACCGAAAACATGTAATTGTGAACGACTGTGCTTAATACATGACCATTGAATAAATAAAGTAAAAAAATAAAACTATGGCACACATACAGTACTAGACACTTTTAGGTTTGGGCTTAATACCAGCTGTTCTATCACGCGCAATAACGTAGGTGGTTCCACCCAGCTTGTGTAAGAATCAACACTTTATTGAACTTGCCTCTGCCACAGCAGGATAATAAGGTACCCCACTCAAGGTGACAATGTGTATGACTTCCGTAGTAATTCATACTTGTCCTTTTAGGGACAGGAAAAGGTCCCAAAGCTAAGCACAGCAACATGTGCCTTAAACATCAAAATTACCAGCCTGATACCATCCTCATAGAGATACTGAAATCCAGTTCACATCATAGCTTTGGGAGTGAGGAGATTGGAGAATCCTCTTGTGTTCCACACTACTAGGGTGCATGAATGTAATTGTTGATTCACAGTGCGATGCTGGTTGTCTGATCGCTTGGTCGCCTGTATGTCTTTAGATACCTACGTCCACCTTGATTTTGGGGAGCGGAGGGAAGGATACATATAATCATACTTACACTTGCCACATCTCAGCTGTGCTGGGTGCAATTCAAGTCTTATTATCGTGAAGCAGCTTGGGCTGGTGTGGATGATCTTTGTCAATCTGGTTCAAGGGAGGTGGTTTTGAACTTGTAAAAACAGCCCATGCAATTTGAGTTCATCCCTGGTATGCCATACTAAGTTTTTAACAATTGTTCACTTCTACTTTGTCATAATTTGGGGGGGGGGTCACGGTATGTGATTGACTCAATGTCATCCGTGCCAATTTGTTCTAGTCCAGAGATAGACTGGAAGATTGTAAGTAGAGTTGATCTATTAGGATACGCATCTGTTCATTGTTATAAGTAGGCTGTCTGTGTGCTGAATAGTAATCTCTGTAGGGTGAGAGGTGCTGGGGGCTCAGTGTAACGCTCACCTGATTCCCGTAGAGGCGCCGGTCTTGACTGGGCGTATACCGTATCTTCAAAGGTGATGTGTAACACACGGCTGGCTCTTTGGGCTGGACCTCTGTGCACTGTATGTTTGACTCGAAGGGTAAGATGTCTGCAGATAGAAAATATGGGATTAATGAACTGGGTTATTGAATGTCTCTCTCTTCTTCCCTTTCTCTTCTCCTGTAGAACCCCGAAGGTTAACGCTCTCACCTTAGGTAAGAGAACGCCGTGCTCTCCATCTGCCTCGGGGCAGGGTGCTGTAACCAGTTTCTTCACTGGATAAGGGGAGCAGGCCTCTTGACTTCAGAGGACTGCTGTCCGTCGTTTACTGCACGAACGGTAAGTTTCGAGTAATTCTAATGTCTTTAAAGTCTTTAGTAATGATGTCTCTTGTTTTGCAGGGTTCCGGCGATGGTGGATGACGGGCTGAAGTGAGTTGAAGATGGAGCCCGTGTGATGAATAGAAGCGCCTGGAAGCACGTAAGTAAGCGCTTGTTGCCTGCTTCACGATGCGCTCTAACTGTCTTTTTATTTTGCAGGTAGAAGTTCGGAGCGGCTGCAGGGTGCCGGAATACCCACTGGGTTAGATGTGGAAAGGAGTAATGGCACGTGAGTATTAAAGTTCCCCAATGTCTTTAAACGCACCTTGTTTTGTCTTTCAGATGCGGGATGCAGCGCCGAAGGCCTCCGGAGCGTGCGAAGAGTTGGTAAGCTTTTGTCTTTCAGATGCCGGAATGCAGTGTGAAGACCTCCGGAGCGCACGAAGAGTAGGTAAGCCTTGGTCTTTCAGAATGCAGCGCGAGGCGTTGGTGACAGCCGATGGCCCAGGTAAGTGAAGAGCTGTCACTGAAGACCGTAATGCTAACCTGTTCTTTCTTGTCTTTATAGGTGTTGCTGAAGACTGGATTCAGGATGGTAAGCCTTTTTCCTTAGGCCCAGGATCAGATGCAGAAGACACGATGAGCGTTCTGCTGCAGAGGATGCAGAATAACGCAAAGCAAGATTCATCCATCGGGTGTGGTTTAAATAGCCTCCTGTAGTGCTTAGGTGTCTCCTTCCACAGCCACGCCTAGGTAAGAAAAGAGTTCCTGCTTTCCAGAAGAGTTCCAGTGTTCTGAACCTAGGGAGTGGCTCCTGCCCCACCCAACAGGAAAAGTAGTTCCAAACAGAAGAGGATCAGAGGCTCAACTGGCAGGCAAGTAAGCAGCATGGTCTGCTGCAGGTAAGTCCACCCAAGCATTATGAGCCCGGCGCTTCCAGCGCTGGGACTGGGCATATTTATGAGCCTGGTGCCACTGGCGCCAGGACTGGGTCCAAAAGGTCCCAATTGGGACTGGTTGGCACTCAGAACCTGGGTTATGAATCTGCTTCCAAGGGAGTTGGGAAAACCCTGACCTTTTGGAAGCAGAGATCATGACAGTACCCCCCCTCAAGGCCCCTCCCAAACCGGGCTTCTCCGGGGGTTTTGGCTTGTCAGGAAATGTTCGGTGAAATCTTTTGATTAGGCGAGGAGCGTGGACATATTCAGCAGGTTCCCAGGATCTCTCTTGGGGGCCGTAGCCTTTCCAGTCAATTAGGTAAAATAGTTTAGATTTGGAGATCTTGGAGTCCAGAATGCTTTTGACTTCAAACTCGAGTTCCCCATCAACTAGGATAGGTTTTGGAGATTTAGTTAGTCTGGTTTGAGGTTGCACGGGTTTTAATAGAGAGACGTGGAAGACCGGATGTATCTTCATGTGCTGGGGCAAGTCCAACTTGACCGCTACTGGGTTTACTATGGTAGTGATGGAATAGGGACCAAGGTATCTTGGGTTGAATGTGCGTGGCCCTTTTAGAGGTAGATATTTGGTGGATAACCAGACTTGATCCCCTACTCGATATTGAGGGGCTTCCTTCCGATGTTGATCTGCTCCTTTCTTGTATTGTTCTTTAGCCCTTTGAAGGTGAAAAACAGCTTCCTTAAAGGCTTGGGTGATTGTAGAATGCAGGTAGTCTACTGCTGGTGTTTCAAGATCTTGGAGGGGATCCAACTCCGAGGTTCGAGGGTGACTGCCGTACAAAAGAAAAAACGGGGTTTTCCCAGTTCCCGAATGGACAGAGTTATTGTAGGCATATTCGGCTATCCAAAGGATGTCTTTCCAAGTTTTTTCAGTTTGTTGCAGCATGCAGCGTAAATACTGTTCCAGAGTTTGATTGGTCCTCTCGGTTTGTCCGTCGGTCTGAGGGTGGTGACTGGTCGATAGTCTCACATCAATTTGAGCCGACCGACAGCAACTTCGCCAAAAATGAGAAATAAATTGACTACCTCGATCCGAAATTAGAACCGAAGGAAAACCGTGCAGTCGGACGATGTTTTCGAGAAATTCTCGGGCCAGAGTTGCTGCTGTTGGCAAGCCTTTGAGCGGAATGAAATGCGCCATCTTGGAGAATAAGTCCACGATTACTAGAATCGTATTGTATCCGGAGCATGGAGGTAGATCGGTGATGAAGTCCATAGAAAGCGTATGCCAAGGGCGAGGTGGGATGTCAATAGGGCGTAAGAGGCCTGCTGGTCTTTCCTTTTGACTCTTGTTTTGGGCGCATACTCCACAGGACATTATAAAGTATCTGATATCTTTTTTTCCAAGACGGCCACCAGAAGTAGCGCTTGATCTTTTCTGAGGTCTTGGCTATACCGGGATGTCCTTCCATTAAAGAATCGTGATAACAAGAGATTACTTCTTTCTGTAAATCTGTGCTGGGTAGGTATAATCGTTCTTGGAAATACAATAAGTTGTCCTTTACTGCAAAGTCCTTTCCTTGCAGATGCCAATTCTGTATGTCTGCTGGAGTTACAAGTTGCCTGGCTTTATCCTTAATTTCCTCTATGGATTGTGTGGCGATTACACCCAGAATTCTTTGTTCGGGAATGATTGGTACAGGTTTAGGGTTGATCAAGTGTTCTTCCACTCCCATCCGAGAAAGGGCATCAGCTTTACTGTTTTTTGTACCAGGTCGATAGGTAATTATGAAGTCAAACTCGGCAAAGAATAATGCCCAACGGAGTTGTCTAGAGGATTGGGCTTTTGCGGTTTTCAAATATTGCAGGTTTCGGTGATCCATAATCACAGTAACGGTGTGTCGGGCCCCCAGCAGATAATGCCGCCAAGCCTTAAAGGCAGACTTGATAGCCAGAAGTTCCTTGTCAGTAATCGTGTAATTGATTTCAGGAGGCGAGAATTTGCGGGACCAAAATGCCACGGGATGCAACTGATTGGTGACCGGGTCCTTTTGTGATAGAACTGCCCCCATGGCAAGGCTTGAAGCATCAGTTTCCACGATGTAGGGGAGTTCGGGGCGAGGGTGTTTTAAGATTGGTGCAGAGATAAATTTAGTCTTCAAATCCTGGAAAGCTTGTTCCGCCTCGGTAGACCATTCAAAACGTTTGTTTTTCTTTAACAAGGCAGTGATGGGCTGGACTATTCGAGAGAATTCGGGGATAAACCTGCGGTAAAAGTTAGCGAAGCCTAACATGCTTTGCACACCTTTTACGGAGGATGGTGATGGCCATTTGAGAACTGCATCGACCTTCTTTGAATCCATACGCACTCCGCCAGGTGATAATATGAATCCCAAGAATTCAACTTCAGCCACGTTGAAAACACATTTTTCCAATTTAGCGAAAAGTTTGTGTTGACGCAATCTTTCGAGGACCATTTTCACGTGTTTCCGATGTTCAGATTCCAATGAAGAATAAACGAGGATGTCGTCAATGTAAACAACAACACACACATCTATGAGCTCTCTGAGGACATCGTTCATAAAATATTGAAAGGCGGCCGGGGCATTGCAAAGTCCGAAGGGCATGACCGATATTCAAATAGCCCATACTTGGTGCGGAAGGCCGTCTTCCATTCATCGCCCTCTTTTACTCGTACCAAGTCGTAAGCTCCTCTAAGATCCAGCTTTGTATATATGCATGCTTTTCTGACTTGGTCCAGGAGTTCAGGGATCAAAGGTAACGGATATCTATTCTTAACGGTGATCTGGTTCTAAGGTCTCCTTCCTTTTTTGGAACGAAGAACAAAGCTGAAGAAGCAGGGGACTTGGAAGGACGAATAAACCCATTTGCCAGGTATTGATCCAGGTATTGTCGAAGGTGAAGGTTCTCAGGCTCGGTGAGGGCATAAATTCTACTACAAGGAGGAGTAGATCCAGGTATCAGGTCTATCTGGCAGTCATAAGACCTATGAGGAGGTAGAGAGTTAGCCTGATCCTTCCGGAAAACATCTTGGTATTCTAGGTATTCGGGAGGTAACTGGGGAGTCTCTGAAGAAATTGCTGCCAGTGCAACACCAGGTGGAGGGTGACAAGTAGAGACACATTCTGGAAACTGGACCGTTCTTGCTCGCCAATCGATCAGAGGATTGTGTTTCTCTAACCAAGGTATTCCTAGAATAATCTGAAACTGAGGGGCCTTGATCACATCGAACACGATCTTCTCATGGTGTCCATCTTGACTTATTAGCGTCACTTCTTGAGTGGTATGCGTTACTGGCCCGGAGGCTATCTCCGTACCATCCACCGTAGTAATGACGTCCTTTACAGCCTTGGGACAAAGAGTTAGATTCATCCTCAAAACCATTTCATGATCCACATAATTGCCGATGGCACCGCTGTCGACGTAAGCTTCAATTGCATGTAATCGATCCGGATTATCAGGGCTAATGAGGACCATAGGTATCACGAAATGCGAGGTCACGGAACTGGTTTTCACGCTCGGCAAGAGGACCTCTATTCTTGTCGGGCGAGGTCGTTTCCCTGCTCAGAGTTTGTAACTTTGGTAACTGCAGCTCCTACTGCCTTCTTAGCAGGTTTCACCGGACAGTCTCGAAGAAAGTGCCCTGAGTTTCCGCAATAGAGGCATAATTGCAACTGTTTTCTCCTTTCCCGCTCCTTTTGTGTTAGAGGACCTTTCAGACCCCCTATTTGCATGGGTTCCCCGGAGTCTACTCCTTTGGAAGGAGTTGGCGGTTTGGAAAATACTCGAGCATCAAACTTGGAACGATCGGCCTTCCTGTTCTGCAGTCTGTGATCTATTTGAACGACTAAGTCTATATAGTCCGAACAATCTTGTGGGGGATTCACTACTTGGGCTAACACATCTTTGAGCTCCCCACGTAGACCTCTATAAAACAGCGTAATCCTTTTGTCCTCAGGCCATTGAGTTTCCACTATCAGTCTGTTGAAAGACGCAATATAAGCCAAAAGGTCTTGATTACCTTGTCGCAACGAAAGAAGCTCATTGTCCAAGGCCTGCCCGTGTGAATGTCTTGCAAACAGTTTTTCCATACTGAGCTGAAAAGCTTGAAAATCATGGAGGACCGGATCATCTTGATTTACTAGAGGGATCGACCAGTCTGCCGCATTGCCACTAAGGTACGAAAGCACAAAAGCTACTTTAGCTTGATCAGTTGGAAAGGCTGCTGGCCGGCATAAGAAATGCAACCGGCACTGATTGATAAATACTGCAAACCTCTTTGGGTCACCAGAAAATCGTTCGGGCGGAGCCAGAGGTACATTCCCAGGTAGGTTGATCTGCACTGTATTCATAGAGGATGTAGAAGGAAGATTTCCCCCAGATGCGGGTAACTGGGTCTGTCCGGCTTGTGACTGTAGCAATTGTCTAGCGAGATCATCTGTTCGCTCCTTGGAAATAATCAGTTCCCTTCTTAGAGCATTCGTTTCCTGACGGGCTGCATGCACTTCTGCCCTTAGTTCCCCAAGTAACTGGGCTAGTTGGTCGGTATCCGAGGTTTCCATAGCGCCTGGACGGGAGTTTTGTGGTAGGCTTTGCGTTCTGTAATGCTCACCTGATTCCCGTAGAGGCGCCGGTCTTGACTGGGCGTATACCGTATCTTCAAAGGTGATGTGTAACACACGGCTGGCTCTTTGGGCTGGACCTCTGTGCACTGTATGTTTGACTCGAAGGGTAAGATGTCTGCAGATAGAAAATATGGGATTAATGAACTGGGTTATTGAATGTCTCTCTCTTCTGCCCTTTCTCTTCTCCTGTAGAACCCCGAAGGTTAACGCTCTCACCTTAGGTAAGAGAACGCCGTGCTCTCCATCTGCCTCGGGGCAGGGTGCTGTAACCAGTTTCTTCACTGGATAAGGGGAGCAGGCCTCTTGACTTCAGAGGACTGCTGTCCGTCGTTTACTGCACGAACGGTAAGTTTCGAGTAATTCTAATGTCTTTAAAGTCTTTAGTAATGATGTCTCTTGTTTTGCAGGGTTCCGGCGATGGTGGATGACGGGCTGAAGTGAGTTGAAGATGGAGCCCGTGTGATGAATAGAAGCGCCTGGAAGCACGTAAGTAAGCGCTTGTTGCCTGCTTCACGATGCGCTCTAACTGTCTTTTTATTTTGCAGGTACAAGTTCGGAGCGGCTGCAGGGTGCCGGAATACCCACTGGGTTAGATGTGGAAAGGAGTAATGGCACGTGAGTATTAAAGTTCCCCAATGTCTTTAAACGCACCTTGTTTTGTCTTTCAGATGCGGGATGCAGCGCCGAAGGCCTCCGGAGCATGCGAAGAGTTGGTAAGCTTTTGTCTTTCAGATGCCGGAATGCAGTGTGAAGACCTCCGGAGCGCACGAAGAGTAGGTAAGCCTTGGTCTTTCAGAATGCAGCGCGAGGCGTTGGTGACAGCCGATGGCCCAGGTAAGTGAAGAGCTGTCACTGAAGACCGTAATGCTAACCTGTTCTTTCTTGTCTTTATAGGTTTCCTGAAGACTGGATTCAGGATGGTAAGCCTTTTTCCTTAGGCCCAGGATCAGATGCAGAAGACACGATGAGCGTTCTGCTGCAGAGGATGCAGAATAACGCAAAGCAAGATTCATCCATCGGGTGTGGTTTAAATAGCCTCCTGTAGTGCTTAGATGTCTCCTTCCACAGCCACGCCTAGGTAAGAAAAGAGTTCCTGCTTTCCAGAAGAGTTCCAGTGTTCTGAACCTAGGGAGTGGCTCCTGCCCCACCCAACAGGAAAAGTAGTTCCAAACAGAAGAGGATCAGAGGCTCAACTGGCAGGCAAGTAAGCAGCATGGTCTGCTGCAGGTAAGTCCACCCAAGCATTATGAGCCCGGCGCTTCCAGCGCTGGGACTGGGCATATTTATGAGCCTGGTGCCACTGGCGCCAGGACTGGGTCCAAAAGGTCCCAATTGGGACTGGTTGGCACTCAGAACCTGGGTTATGAATCTGCTTCCAAGGGAGTTGGGAAAACCCTGACCTTTTGGAAGCAGAGATCATGACACTCAGGTAGAAGGACCGGTTTGATATTGAATAGCATTGGGGTGGGATGAATGTGTAGAACTCATCACATCTTCTTGCTGTTGTGATGCAATGTTATCTGTATTATCTTTCAAACGTATTGGTTCAGCCCGCTTCTGTGCTAGAGTTTTGAAATGTGGGAATTGGATGTCCAAGTAAACACAGAAGGTTTGCTTAGTTTTATTTGGCATTACTTTAGGGTAATGTAGACTCTGATGCACGATATCAAGTATAGGGAGGGAGGTGGTAGAGTAGACTGAAAGATCCATAAGGTTGAATATGTTATTAGGAAATTCTGTTGTAGCATTAATGACAGGTAATAAGGCATCATTGTTAGTAGAATAATCAACATTACCTTGATTTGCAGCCGGTTAACACGCTGGAGGGTGAGCTGGAGAGCGCGGTTGCGTGGGTGGGTTGTGGTGCTGAGTGTTTTTTTTATTTTCTTTTTTGCAGATTGTTTTTATGGTTTTTTTGTGCATCTAATTTGCTGTTAGGGAATTGTGTTTTTTAGATTTTTTTTTTTTACGTTGCCGTTTAGATTGGCCTACCGCCAGTATGGGCATTTCGTCATCATTGATCTTGGGGATCTCTGGTGTTGGTGACTGAAACCCATGGTGAACTCGTGGGTTGCTGGTAGGTGAGTTAAGCAAGATGATAGACTGCGACAGCGTCATATTGGGAATTAAGTCGCTCTCCGTCCCGGTCATCGGCTGGGACAAGGTAAGTTGATGAGAAACGGATTCAACTTGTTGGTTTGAGTTTCAAATGAAGGAGGTGATGTTAGGACCCGTAGCGTCACTTTTTCTACGAAGGATTGGAGAGTAGAATTCTGCTGGGTAGCCTTATTGTCTAAGAGACTCGTACAGTTTAGTTAATGTGAGAATACTTGTGTTAACAGCTGGTAGTGTTTTGTCAAATGTAAGCATGGATGGAGCCGGGAACCCAAAGGAAAGTCTCCGATTTGGTTTTGAAAAAGGGGCAACAATAGAGTATTCAGAAAACGAAGGGGATGCTGTAGCCTCTCTATTGGTGTAGAGGTTTGGGGAAGTCGATAGTCTGGTTGTGTGCCCAGTGTTGTTTTGTTGTAGAGTGGTGTTGACATCAGAATGTATACAGGAGCGGGGTGTTTGAGTAGTATCTTTGAGCGGAATGGGAGGAGGAATGAATGGCGGTCTGGACTCGTCACGCTGGGGCTGGAGGGAGTCACCCGTGGCGATTCCTTGTACTATTTGTGAGTACAAAGGTGGAATTTGGGCAGAGTCAGCAGTGTGCACGGTTGCATGGCCAAGGAGAGTTGTTGTAGGGTCTGGATATGCGTTTGGTATTTGGTATAGCTCGAAATCCTGATCTATTGCACTGGAAGTAGTGCAAGCTTGCATGGTGCGATCCAAAAGGCAGAGGGACGGGAGGTAGGATTTGCAGGAAGTGCGTTCAAGGCAAACTTAACCGAACTTGAGCTGTTAGCAAAATTGAATAGACTTGGAAGTTGCAGACCAGGCTTCGACCTTAGTTTCCAAATAAAACTTCCTGATGTCAGAGTTGCCGACTTGAGCATGCTTTTGGAATGAAGGATGCAGCATGTAATTTTTGGGTGCGTGTTGGGAGGGAAGTCTTGATTGCGGGATGCAGTTTTTTGCAACATGTTGTGACAGAGATTTAGCAAGATTATTGGCCTGGGCTGTTGCAGATTGTGGCATGCCGCTCGTCACCCGAAATGTTGCCATAACTGGGGATAATGGATGAGCCGTTGGGTAAAGGAAAGGAGAGGAATGGAAGTGAAAGTGACAAAGAGAAATAGCGACTGCGGTGCTTGGTTAGGCTAGATGGAGAGGCACACAGCGCAGAGATTTAGCGGACCAATGGTCAGCTTTCAGGCACTCATCAAGGCACTCCGCAGGTGCACGCGTTGGGGCGCGCACTGTGCTGTATTTGAGGCTGGTCATGCGTTTGGGGGCATGGCTAGATGTAAAGAAAGAAAATTGGAGTCAATTTGCAGTATTAACGAGGTTGTAAGTCCACAATTGTTCTAGGAAGTGGGTCTATATAGCCTGTAGGTAGTCCAAGTTGTTTAAGAATTAATCCAGGAGAGTTCATGCGATCTGAAGAACGAATGGCGAGCAGCAGGTCCAGCTGTCAGGCACACGGAGCACTCCGCAGTTGCTGTATTTGAGGCTGGTCATGCGTTTGGGGCGTGGCCTGTAGGTTGTCCAAGTTGTTTCTGAATTAATCCAGGAGAGTACATGCAATGGTTCTTCTTGCAACGCTTTGTAACATCTACGTCTCACATTGGGATATTTCTTAGCATTGCAGGAATGGTCCATAAGGTACGTTGGTCAGGATTTGACCTGGTAAAAAACAGAGTTTGTCCTAAAATGGCAAATCCCTGGTTATGGCTCCTATGATGAGGCAGGCTGGCCGGTCTGGCAAACACCAAGGTGGTGACTCAGCGGGGCTGGGTGACACCCCGAGCCGGGGGCTGGGTGCCACCCCGAGCCAGGGGCCGGTTTGGGGAGGATCTTCTGGTCACCCTACCTTGCTCCCCGTTACGATGGATTTTGAGAATCATCCCTGTGGACGGATTATGAGAGGCCACTGTGACGAATCATGGGAATTTGTCCCTTCTCCCCAAGAGGGAGCTCCCCTCCCCCCAGGAGGCTAGGGAGGTGAGCCAGTTCTGTAGCATCCTCACCAGGGACCGAGGCAAGTGGGACTTCACCAGGAGAGACTCCTCCTTTGGAGACAAGGACTCCCGTTCCCGTTAGGAACTCCCTGATGCCCTCTAAGTGATGGTTTATATGGACTTGTGTAATAAATCAGAATGTTATCAATTTCATGAAGATAAAGTCAACCTACATTATCGACAACAAGAAACTGAGGCTATCCTTTTAAATCAAAGACTTCAATAGACTGTGTCGAGGATACTGAAAAGGAATGATATGCCAAATGATCAGAGAAAAAGGGTAGAAAGCCAAGAGAGGGCAAGAGAATCAGGGGAAGCCCTCTGCGTGTAGCAGAACGGAGGGAGGCTGGGCTGTCGTAGAACGCAGAGCCCACGTAAACTAAAGTGATTACTGTGAAATGTTCGAAAATAAAATGTCTTATGCGAAATTACCATGGTCGAATTAATTTTTTTAATATTGCAGGAGGAGACCCCCCAATTTCCCTCTAGCCCCCCTTACCTTAACCTATACACTTACCCCACTAATTCACCCTAGGAATTCAGTCATTTTGCAGTAGGTATTGTAGTGGAGGCATGGTATCACAAGTATGACACTGATGCAAAAGATACAATTTGTAAAACCTTTATTAACTTCGTGGAGTTTGGAAAAACTCTTACTTTGCCCTATAACTAGGATGGGAGTAGTCTCGATCATCAAATAATAAAGAAAACGATTTTAATTGTGTCTGTCAAATCAAAATGGCCTATGCTAATAAAACCTAATGCCTGCCCTATGTCTTGTACAAAAAAGTGTGCAAAGGAGGTATGTATATAAAAGGAAAGTCAGTGTTCGACAAAAAAATTATTTGGCAGAATCAGCTCTCCTCCCCACATTTATACAGCACGTAATAAGGCAGTCTCTGTAGGCAGGATGACACACTCTGTCGCAGGCTTTAACACTGAAACAGTTTGGAACGTGGATCAAGGCCCGCCTGACCTTCCATGTTAAAGGCTCTTGTTCCATTCTTCCCCAAATAACTAAACAAAATGTCCACACTGGTCCCACTCTGTTGGGCTCAGACCTTGCACAGTTCAACGTTGGTCCCCTTCTGCTGGGCTCAGACCTTTCACAGTTCAACAACACATGCCGGGGCTCTCTTCCCCTAGCTTTATACACTTCAGGTCTCCCTCAGTCAGGCTCAGACCGCTTTTCAATGCCGAAGACTTTCAAATGTGTAGGCTTCCTTGACAGACCACCGCAGCACCACTTTGACTCAGAATTCAATGTTCACTTTCGCTTTTACAGTTAATTCACTTTTATTGCCTCAAGCAATGCACCTTTCACTGAGACTTTCGAGTGGGCTACTCCTTTTCGCCAGACCACTCTGTTACTCTGTATTGCTGATTCCATAACTGTCTTTATCTTAAAGTTCATTCACAGGTCTGCCTTTCCTCGTGTCTCATCCACACGCATGCAGCCTTCATTTGCGATATATTGTTGCAAACCTCAATCTTTCTTAGCACACACCGGCCTCTCAGGCCGCTTGCCAACTCAATGTCTGTGTGCTGTGCTTTCTTGCTTTTCGATTTTCAATTCACGAGTCAGGGTATAGTACCACAGGCTTGGCCTCGCCTCACCAACTCTGCCGTTAACCCAGGAGGGTCGCTGGTGTCCTTGGAACACAAGGCAGTCTTCAATATTGGGATCTGGCCTTCTCCACGTGTCTTTCGCGGCCTTGTGGAACCAACAACCTCCTGTAGGGAACTCTTGGCAGTTTCGACCCGCTGCGCTCAACCCTTAGTCCATCGCTGAGCTCCAGTAAGTTTGTCTTCATCCCGGAAGTTCTGCTCGTACTTGTGTTCCACCTTGCTCAGAGTGTGTCCCTATGTTCTGCCTTTTATCCGTGCGAGGAGAGCTAATTGGATTCAGGTGTATGCACCTGAAGTCAAATGCCTGATTTTGTCTGACCTGATTAGCACGACATGTCCAGAACAATGTATAAGAGTTAGTCTTGTAACTCTCAGTCACCCTCTTCCTTGGCCTAGTGTTTGTGAAGAAAGTTGTGGGAGGGGTGTTGAGAACTGAATCCAAAAGTGATGGCTGTGTCCTGGCCACCTGAATGACAAGTCCCTGAGGACTAGCGGGCGAGACACCTTTTGGTTTGTCACAGTATTTTCGAATTTGATCATTTCTGCAGATACCAAACTAAAGCAGCTCCGACCCAGAGCAAAAAACACCAGGGAACCAGTGTGAGAAAGCAGAGGAAATCCGAACACGGTGGAACAGAGAGTCCAGTGGTGGCGTAACCACGAAGCATTGGTTGTGGTCAGTTTGCACGTACAACAACGCTGACGGCACCAGCGGGAGGTGGAACTCCTAATCTGAGTCGCGGCATCAGCGCTATCCAGAAGGCAAGAGCGGGATGCAGAAGAGACGCTGCAGAAAGTAAGCCGCGGAGCTATGAAGAAAGCAAGAAAGAATCCAACGTCCTACAGGTACCGACACTGTTACCCTTGAAAACAGAAGGTAATACAGGGAACGGGAATAACGGAAGGGCAAGAGGAACTCATAAGTTAAACGAAAATCGTCCCAGTTCTAATGTGAAAAAGAAGTGGAAATAATCTGATACATCAGAACTGTATTAATGAGATCAGGAGTAAGATGAAAACCACTAAGGGGGAAAGAAACAAAGTTGGAAACTGGGAAAGGTCACCACATATCCATACAAAAAGAAAAAGAGCATACTAGAGAAAGACACTTGGGGGGAATAAGGAACCGTGAGCTCTGGAAGATAAGCCTCATACATGAAACAGCACCCTGTGAAGAGGTGGATTAAAAATGGGAGTTGAACAACCAAAATATTCGAGCAGAGAGCAATATAAGAGGGTCTTGCAGGGACCCTGGCCCGGTGTGTGTGTGCTGCAGTGAAACGAGGGAGCCGTACCTCCAGGGAGCCGGATAAGTGCTACCTGCATTCCGCATGGGAGGACCAGAAAAGTGTTTGTTCCCTTGGGCCAGTGCCGACCCCAAGGGTGCTTGAGGGGCAGGTGGTGAAACCCTGACCTCCAACCGGCAGTGCCTGAAGGAGACACCTCTCTGTGCGACGCTGCCCAGTGAGTTTCAGGAAAGAATGTGAGAGAAACCCTGGGAGTGTGTGTTTAGATGAGAGCAGAGTGGGAGAAAGACACGAACAAGAAAGCTGCATAGAATCGAAAAGATAGAAAAGTGTGAAAGTAAAAAGCGAAAGAAAAGTGAAAAGGCTGAAAGTGCAACAAGGAGAAAGAAAGTTAAAGAATGTTTTCAAGAAAAGCAGATTGGGACGAAAGGCAAGTGAAAGCCAGATCAAAACGGAAGATGACGAAGTGGAAACGAAACAGTGAATGGCCCGTAATAAGAGAGGTGCGGGAGAAAGATAAAGAAGAGTGCCTGGGGCATGCAAATGAAAGTTGCAAGTGTGCACAGAACCAAAAGAGGGTGCATGGAAAGGACAGCAAATTAGTAAAGGAGGTGCAAGTGTGCACAGAAGGAAAAGCACAAGACAAGAAAGTAAAGTGCCAGAGGCACGTTAAAGAGGGTGCTAATGTGCACAGAAAGGAAAGCAGAAGAAAATGGAGGCAAAGAGCATCAGAACGGAATAAAGAGGTCATAGAAGAACGTGAGAGCTAAGAGAGGGGCACAAGGGACAGAGCGGTCGCGCCTACGAAAAGCAAAAAGCCTGGGGTTTCAAAAGCCTCTGATTCGACCCCATGAAAGAATGGTTTATGAATTCAAGACAGAACTGTAAAAAAATCATATGTTGTGTTTGGAAGCTGGAAGAGGCCTAGAGCTTGGGGAAGGAAAGAGACCCTGAGAGGCCTATTTAAGAAATCAAAGTGCATCCCGATAAAGAACTGAGTTTTTGTGTTTCAAAGTTGAAAGGGCATGAGCTTGGAGAAGGGAAACCTAAGAGGCCTGACCAAGTCAGAGACTTGTTGAGTTTTGTTGAACTGGTAAAGAGGATTGAAGCGTGGGAAAGGGAACCCCAGAAAGCTTACAAAAGGAACAGTGTTGTTTTTGAACGGTGTTTTGAAACTTTTTTTGGGGTGTTTTTTTGTAACTTCTGTTTATTGGTGGATTTTTGCATAGACAATACAGAACATCATACACATGAAGTAAAACATTGCATGACCCAGGTTGAACGATCCCTCGGGACCTCCTCCCTCCCCAGTTGCATATATGAAGAGGTTGAGGTTGAGACCCTAGTCCTTCATTGCCCGCTGTGGCACCGTTCCCTCGACCCCACCCCACATCCCTCCTCGCCCCACCCCCTTGCCAAAACTGTTAACTACAACTACTACTACTGCTCGGGAACAGGTTATATGTTATTAGTGAAGCATTTGTGCGTTATCAGTGAGTGGGTGTGCCAGTGTCGTGTATGTTATGAAGGTTATCAGGTAAGGGTTGCGCTGGCAGGGGTCTGCCGAAAAGAAGCAGAGGCGCCTGGGGCTGTGCGTTCTCAGAATATGGTAGCTGTGTTAGCGGTGTCTCCCTCCCCTATAAGGAGCAGGCTCTATGGGGTAGGGTCTAGCATATCTCAGAATGTATATGCCTGTTCCCCTTTGGTCGGGTTTATCCTTTTAAGTGCACTTCTCTCTAGGGAGCTTGTTTTGCCCAGCATAGCAGACAGTTGAGTTTTAGTGTGTGCCTCTGTGGATTTCCAGTTCACTATTGGAAGTTTGCGGGCGGCAAACAATGCTGTGCCCATGACTTTGCATGCCAGAGCCTCCATATGCCAGTCTTTATAGTTGGCCCCGAATAGCATGTCTTCCGGATCCAATGTCATCCCAGCCTCTGGAAAGCAGGTGTTCATCAGCACATGGCCCATTTGCCAGAATTGTTTGATCTTGGGGCACGCCCATACTATGTGTCCCATAGAGCCTATCGCTCTGCACCTGTGCCAGCATAGAGGGGAGGGTATTAGCCCCATTTTGCGCATTCTGAACGGGTTGTAATATAGGCATTGAATGATTTTGTCCTGGATTTCCCTATTTGTTTATAGTCATTGAAGTCCGGCGGATGGCCGCGAAATACTGAAATATATATCTCCCATCTCGATCTGAATACCGAGGTCACTCGACCATGCTTCCGCGAGGGCGGAATGGCCATCGAGTAGAACGTACAGAGACGTGGGTAAGTTTGGTTATGTCGCTCCAGTTCCAGCTCGCAGGGGGCTGGGAGAGCTTGTCTGGAGGCCTCCGAGGTATGTTGTGATATTGCGGCACAGACTGTGCCATATTGTAGCCACTGTCCCGCATGTAGGTATAGTGATCTGCCGCCCTCTGAAAATGTTTGTATTATTGGGCCATCGCATACCTCAGCAATTCTAACCTGTGGCCTTTGGGTGTCTTGTGTTGTGGGTTGAGTTTAGTTATGTGGTCGAGTGATAGAAGGGTTCTGATCGACATCCACGTGGGTGCCATTTTGACATTGACCCCTTGTTGGGATCAGAGATTGTGCCATTGGGTTATGGTCTGGCCCACCACGGGATGCGTCTTAATGCTGTGGTAGTTTCGCTGGGCGGATGGCGAGGACATCTAAAGGTGTCAAGGGAGCCAGCAGCGTTAGTTCCACCCCTCTCCAGCCAGAGCCATCCTCTGGGTTCAACCACCGTTTGGCCCAGCATATTTGGGCGGCCCGATATATTTTTGCCATGATGGTAGCGCGAGACCGATGTCTGTGCTTTCTTGCCCCTCCAGATAAATGTCGAGAACGCGGTTTCAATAGTTTTGTACATCTTCGGGCTTCGGGCACACGGTAGCATCATCGCTAGATATATGCGTTTGGGCATAGAATTAATTTTAATGGCATTGATTCTGCCAGTCAGAGAGAATGGTAGGGTGTCCCATTTAATAAGGTCTGCTCAAATCCACTCAACCGCATGCAGATAATTGAGGTCTCGGAGGTCCTCAATGCGGGTGCTGATGTTGACCCCCAGGCACTTGATGTGGCCTGCATGCAGCCGGAATGGAATTACCCCTCCCGGGTCCCAGGGGATGTTGGGGTCTCAGTAGCAATATCTAAGACTTGGCCCAGTTTACCCGGTACCCCGCCATTGGACCGTATTGCTGTTGAAGGTATCACACTCTGGGGAGGGAAGAGGGGCTGTCGCCTATGTATAGGAGGAGGTTGTCGGCGTAGAGGGAAACCCGGTGTTCCACACCTCCTCTCCACAGCCCCTGCCATTGTGGGTCAGTCCGCAGTATCACGGCTACTGGTTCGATAGACAGGGCGTAAAGGAGGGGCGATAGTGGGCACCCGTGACGCATGCCAGAATGAAGAGAAAAGGGAACAGAAGTAAGGCCATTAGTTGTTACTGTTGCTTCAGGGTCCGTATATAGTAGGTGGATCAGGTTAATCAACGATGGGGAGAGACCAAAGTCTGTGAGGGCCAGGAACATAAAGTCCCACTGAAGGGGCCCCTGAGGGACCCTCGCGTATGGAAACAAGGCACAATCACCACACACAAACTGATACATCAGACACGAGGTTGTATTCCCAAAATCTAGGGTTTATTGCAAAGCAAATAGTCTCAGTTGGCCAACTGGTCTCACGCCCCGCGACGTGCGTCTACCAGACCTCAGGGGACGCAAGGGCCCCGGAGATCGCACAACAGTTACATATATACAGAACGAGCATCTTGTAATCAGTAGCGACACATTCTATACCGCCCCTAATACATTTCCTTTGAACTAAGCATGATGATTGACAATGGTGACGAGTATGACACCTTCAAACATTCATTTAGTAACAGTCTGCAATTTTGTAAGCCCACAGACACAAGTCTTTGTTTAAAGGAACACAATGCTTCTGTTTTCGCGAACAAGCTGCGCGTAGGGGAGAGACACATTCCAGGCCTTGCTATCTCCTAGTTTCTATTTGTGTGCTGGGGGTCAACTTGCTCTCCAGAGCTCTACCGGGTTTAGAAAGGGGGGCTGCAAAGAAGAGCATAATTCAAGTCATTTAATGCTCGCTCTAACATTTCTACTGTGCTACCGAGACTGGCTGGCAACTGCTGTACTGATTAGAATGCCTTGCTGCTCACTCTTCAAGGATATGTGCGGGAGGAGACCGGTGTCAAGAAATCAGCGTCTGCTCCCCGTTCCGTCAAGCGTTATATTAAAACTACAAGTTCCACAATTCCAACACACACGGAGCCGAAGCGTTTCCAGAGTGTCAGACAACGCTGGGGGTTGCCGTGGAAACGTTGGTTGCCTGAGCACGTATGTGCACGATTACGGCATTGCAACGTTCCCCGCACGGTCACGTGATACGTTTAAATCTCCACCCGGCATTCGGAACGCTGCTTCTGAATTTTCGGCTTTTGGAGCTCTCTACTTTGTTCTTGTCTGGCCTTGAATCTTTGACCCTGCTTTCGTCTCACGGACTGATCTTGAACAACCCCTGACCTCGTATTGGATTCCACCTGTTACTCGACCTCGGAACGAACAACCATAGTTTTGCCAGTCATTTTCCTGCATTTGGCGTCTCAGATCTTTTCTCCAGCATTTTTCTATCATTTGCTTGCTAACATTTATCACAGAACTCACTTGCTTCGGAAATCCTGTAATTCGGAACACTGTTCTTTGGACCTTCCACACGGAGCACATTTCTTTTGGAACTCATCACAAGGAACTGGGATTATTCACGGACATTTTTCATTAGGCGTCCGCGTGCCGGCGGGTATAGGTTTAGGTTGGATTGTCCTTGTTTTGGAACCAGACTCGTCGGACGGACTTCCTTTCATCTTCCCTTCCATTGCTAGAACATTATACGGACAAGCACCTAATCTGATCTCCTGGTTATCCTGGCCCTCCGCTCTGCCTGGCTTACTATCCTTGCCCAGAGGTATTCACTACGTGAGTACGTTGTTTGTTCTACATTTATTTTGCTTTGCTTGTGTCTATTACATGAACTCAACTCCTGACATTGTGTTCTTTGTCTAGGTAGCTGTGTTCCGAATTATTATAATCTTCTGGGCAATTCCCCTTCCAAATAGTTCCTTTGTACTATTGGGAGTTGCATTGTCTGGAAGGTTTCTACGGCTACACTACGCGCTCAACCGAATTCTGGTATTACCAAGTTTGCGTGGGTGGTTTCTCACATATTCAGAAGCCATATATCCTATTATGATGGAAGCTGTCGACGATCCGTTGGCAGCTTTGGTTCAGTTGGTTGCTGGTTTACGTGCAGATATGACTGCGGCTCATGATGCCACCCAGCGTCGGATCGACGCCCTTCAGGCCGGTTTGCAGGCAGGTGGTGTTGCTAGCGCCCCTCCTTCTGGTTCTGCCCTTGGAGCAGGCGCTCCTCGACAAGAGAACGCACCTGTTTACATGACGGCCCAGTTTACCTTGGCCCCTCCGGAACGTTTCATGGGGGATCCTAAAACGTTCCGCACTTTCATTAACCAATGTAGGCAGCATTTTCTGTGCCGTCCTACGTCTTTCCCTGATGCCACCACCAAGGCGGCTTTTGTGTTATCCTACCTTGGGGGTACAGCAGCGGTCTGGGCAAATCCATTATTGGAACAAGGGAGCCATCTTTTGTACGATTGTGATGCTCTCATCTCCGCTATGTCCCGTGTCTTTGACACACGGTACAAATCCCAAGCCTCGGATTTGGAACTACTCTCTTTACAACAGAAGGATTTGCCTTTGTTGTCCTACCTAGCCAAGTTTAACCAACTGGTGGCGGAGATGGATTGGCCTGAGGCAAAGAAAGGGGCTCTATTTTACAAAGGTCTTTCGGATTCTCTCAAGGATGTTTTGTCCACTGTCCCAGTGATTCCTACTGGTTTTTCGGAGTTGGTAGATCTAGTCCTTCAAGTCGATGCACAGAGGGCAGAAAGCAAAGGGGAAAAGAGTCTGGTTCCCTATCCTACGCCAGTAGCTGCTGATCAGAGCCATGCTACGCCTGAACCTATGCAGATAGCTACCCTCAGGGCTCCGCTCTCGTCTGAAGAAAGAGAGAATCGTAGGAAGAACAACTTATGCTATTACTGTGGCTCCTCGGAACATTTCCTGAGACAGTGCCCTAAGAAACCACGAAAACAGGGAAACTCCAAAGCTCGGCAATAGAGAGAGCCCCTTTGTCGAGTCCCTCGAATACGGGCTCTGATACCATGGTTTTGTTTCCCATTACTGTTGATGTTTTCGCTCCTTCCATGGTTTCTGGTACAGTGGATGCTATATTGGATTCAGGGGCCACTGGGAATTATGCTGACAGCCAGTTTGTTAAGAATCATGGTATTCCACTGATTCCCAAGCCTTCTCCTGAACTGGTCAACGCCGTTGACGGCACGACTCTGTTATCTGGTCTGGTTACCGAACAAACGGTAGATCTTTTTATGACTACGTCCTCTGGTCATACCGAAACCATAGCCTTTGACGTCATTACAGCACCCCAGTTCAAGTTAATCCTTGGGTTGCCCTGGCTAAGGAAGCACAATCCGTTAGTGGATTGGGCTAAAGGGACGGTTTCTTTTCATTCTGAATACTGTGCTACGTCTTGTGGGACATCAGGATCCTCGTCTTTGGGACCCAGTACTCATCTCTTGGATTCCGCTCTGGTCATTGGAGCAGTCATGAACCCGGTATTACCTCGGGAGTACCGAGACTTTAAGGACGTATTTGACAAGAGAGGGGCTGAGATCCTACCACCACATCGACAGTATGACTGTCCTATTGATTTGGTTCCTAATGCTGTTGTACCCTCCGGTCGTGTCTATTCCTTGACCCGTAAGGAGGACTTAGTGCTCAAGGAGTATCTGGACAGGTCTTTGGCTTCTGGCTTTATCAGGCCATCACGTTCTCCGGCGGCATCGCCCCTTTTCTTTGTTCCAAAGAAAGAAGGCGATTTGCGCCCTTGCATCGACTACCGTGCATTGAACGCTGTCACCATCCGTAACCAATACCCAATTCCGCTTATCTCGGTTCTTCTAGACCAATTGGGTTCTTCTACCATCTTCACTAAGTTGGATTTGCGGGGCGCTTATAATCTGGTCAGAATGCGGAATGGTGACGAGTGGAAGACGGCGTTTAAAACCAAGTACGGTCTGTATGAGTATTTAGTCATGCCTTTTGGTTTGAGCAATGCCCCGGCTAAGTTTCAGTATTTTATTAATGATGTTTTCAGTAATTTACTCGACCACTATGTCATTGTATATCTTGACGATATTCTGATCTACTCCCCGGACTATGATACTCATGTACAACACGTCTCCACAGTGCTACAAAGGCTCCGAGACAACCATCTCTATGCTAAACTAGAGAAGTGCATCTTTCATGCCCAGCATGTGGAATTCCTGGGATACGATATCACGAACCAGGGAGTCGGTATGAGTGATTCCAAAGTAAGGGCTGTACTGGACTGGCCTGCTCCTACGTCTATCAAATCCTTGCAGTCCTTTTTAGGGTTTGCGAACTTTTATAGACGCTTTATACGCTCCTTCTCTGCCATTGCTGCCCCTTTGACTACCCTTACCAGCCCTAAGAATGGGTTCAAGTGGACGGAGGAAGCACAAAAAGCTTTTGACAATCTCAAAACAGCGTTCACCTCTGCACCAGTCCTCCAGCATCCCAAGTCTATGCAACCATTCTACGTGGAGGCCGATGCTTCGGATCAAGCAGTTGGGGCGGTGTTGTCTCAGTATTGCAAAGACACAGATTTCCTTCATCCTGTGGCGTTTCATTCCAGGAAGCTTACCAAATATGAAGCTAACTACACTGTCACCGAACGTGAACTATTGTCTGTGCGTGATGCTTTCAAGGTATGGCGACATCATCTTCTGGGTACTGCGGTTCCAGTACAAGTTTACACTGACCATCGCAATCTTCTTGCCATGCAGTCAGTGAAATGCACCACAGCCAGGCATGCCAGGTGGCACAAATTCTTTTCACAATTCAATTTCCAGATTACGTATCGTCCCGGGGCTCTACATTCCAAGGCAGACGCACTTTCAAGGAGGTATGGGGATGACTCCTCTCCCAAGGAATTTGGTGGAATGTTGTTACCTAATCAGGTTATATGCTCCTGTGCTTTGAAGCCTTCATTAAAGGAATCCATTAGAGAATGGGTTTCAGGGAATCCTCCGGAGATTGAGAGTTTGAATATGACCATAATTAACTCCATGCCTTATGTCAAAGGTCGTCTGTATCTCCCAGATGTCGACTCCAAACAAACAGCGTTACGTTGGGGTCATGATTCTTTGGTTTCAGCCCATTCTGGTTTGCGCAAGACTCTGGAACAGCTCAAGAGATGGTGCTGGTGGCCTTCAATGCAGAAAGATGTCTCGGAGTACATCTCTACCTGCCCCATTTGTGCCCAGTGTAAGCCCACAACCATGAAACCCATGGGTTTATTGTGTCCCCTTCCGGACCCAAGCAAACCATGGACCATGATGCGAGGTACTCCACTGCGTATCATCCGGAAACGGACGGTCAGACGGAACGTTTAAACGCCACACTTGAGCAGTATTTACGTTGTCTAACCATGCAGCATCAAGAGTCCTGGTTGTCGGTATTAGTGACAGCCGAATTTGCGTACAACAATTCAGTTCACACTTCCACGGGTACTTCTCCTTTCTTTGCCTTGTATGGTTACCATCCACGTTCTTTGCCATTGGATCTTCCAGTTTTGTCAGACAATCCCGCGGTCCAAGACAGTCTCAGGGATATTGCTTCTCTACATCAACAGGTGCATTCCCGTCTAAAGGAAGCCCAGGACCGTTCTAAGGAGTACGCCGACCGACATAGGTCTCCTGCGCCCGATTACCACCCGGGTATGTTGGTCTGGCTTTCCACCAAACACCTCCGTATTCCCATGAGGAGTTGTTTGAAACCCAAATATGTCGGTCCTTATCGTGTCAAGGATATAATAAATCAGTCTGCAGTGAGACTTGAACTACCGGATAACTGGAAGATCCATCCGGTTTTTCATGTATCTCTTTTGAAGCCTTGTTCGGAGGGGACCAGGCTCCCCGTTCATCCGCCTCCGGTCAAAGTACAGGGTGAGGAGGAGTATGAGGTGAAGGCTATTCTTGCTTCTAAGGTTTCCCGAGGTGTTCGGTATTTCCTTATTGACTGGAAGGGTTATGGTCCCGAGGATCGTACTTGGGAGCCTGAATCCAATTTACATGCTCCGGTTCTTTTGGCTCGGTTCTTGGCCTCTCGGGGGGTGAGGGCATCTTTGGGGGAGGATACTGTCAAGAAATCAGCGTCTGCTCCCCGTTCCGTCAAGCGTTATGTTAAAACTACAAGTTCCACAATTCCAACACACACGGAGCCGAAGCGTTTCCAGAGTGTCAGACAACGCTGGGGGTTGCCGTGGAAACGTTGGTTGCCTGAGCACGTACGTGCACGATTACGGCATTGCAACGTTCCCCGCACGGTCACGTGATTCGTTTAAATCTCCACCCGGCATTCGGAACGCTGCTTCTGAATTTTCGGCTTTTGGTGCTCTCTACTGTGTTCTTGTCTGGCCTTGAATCTTTGACCCTGCTTTCGTCTCACGGACTGATCTTGAACAACCCTTGACCTCGTATTGGATTCCACCTGTTACTCGACCTCGGAACGAACAACCATAGTTTTGCCAGTCATTTTCCTGCATTTGGCGTCTCGTATCTTTTCTCCTGCATCATTTGCTTGCTAACATTTATCACGGAACTCACTTGCTTCGGAAATCCTGTCATTCGGAACACTGTTCTTTGGACCTTCCACACGGAGCACATTTCTTTTGGAACTCATCACAAGGAACTGGGATTATTCCCGGACATTTTTCATTAGGCGTCCGCGTGCCGGCGGGTATAGGTTTAGGTTGGATTGTCCTTGTTTTGCAACCAGACTCGTCGGACGGACTTCCTTTCATCTTCCCTTCCATTGCTAGAACATTATACGGACAAGCACCTAATCTGATCTCCTGGTTATCCTGGCCCTCCGCTCTGCCTGGCTTACTATCCTTGCCCAGAGGTATTCACTACGTGAGTACGTTGTTTGTTCTACATTTATTTTGCTTTGCTTGTGTCTAATTCATGAACTCAACTCCTGACATTGTGTTCTTTGTCTAGGTAGCTGTGTTCCGAATCATTATAATCTTCTGGGCAATTCCCCTTCCAAAATAGTTCCTTTGTACTATTGGGAGTTGCATTGTCTGGAAGGTTTCTACGGCTACACTACGCGCTCAACCGAATTCTGGTATTACCAAGTTTGCGTGGGTGGTTTCTCACAACTGGGCATTTCTGTCTGGTCACTGCGTTATGTTTCAACATGCCTCTCGCGGCCTTGCATTATGCACCAGTGAAGCAGAATAATATTTCAGCAAAGCAGTTTTACATGAAGCAGAAGGCAACGTTAGAGAAAACGAGATAGAAAACAAAGTGGCGATTTTGGTCACCTTAAAATGGCCGCACCGTGGTTAAGCTTTTACTACACCCTTCTAATACTCAAACACATGAGGCGGTTTGTCATCGGCCAACAAAGAACATTTCCTTACGATCAAGGGGGTGTCTACTTTTTTTCTAGACTGACAACGCCCTCCTTTTGGCCGTATGCCAAACGCCTCATCCATACCTTGCATCCTCCTCTGACCAAGTATCTGAATCAGATTCTGAATCTTGCACACAATCAATTGATATGAATTATTTTACTGTCTTCGATTCATCATTACCGTGAGTACTTGATCTAATAGTGCTCTTTTTGTCTATCATGTGTACACACTCTTCACTTATCTCAGTGCATATTATAGGTAGGCAATGTATGCAACAACAACATGTCATGAATATTCCTAGTGCTGCTACTATGATCGCAAATAATTTCCATCCGCATGTTCGTAATACTTCCCAGAACCAGGAACTTATGTTCAATTCCCAGCCTCCTTCAGGGGGGTGAAGATCAGAGCTCAGAACGTGCAACTTTCTTATTGCTTCAAAAATCGTGGGGGAGGAGTAACTCACAAATACGCAACACGCTGATCCCACGATTTTGCAAACACCACCACGATCAACCAGAATTATATCTAGAGCCATTCTATTGTGGAGTGACATTAATCTAATTCCTTTTTCCTCGAGGGTCATATTATATAATATATCTGTTGTTCCATTTATTTTTTTCTCTAATATTCTGGACAGTCGTCTTATATTATAAGAGTTTATTGCTTGGCACCAGAATGGTATGAATGATTTTGCTATATCCTCTGCAATCAGACCTCCTTCATCATTTCGTCGAGGTCGTGACCTGGCCAATTTGGCTATGGGCCTCATCACGACTTTGGCGGTAACCCTTAAAATCGGCGGTAACGCTATTAGCGCCGATTTTAATGGTCCGTCGGCTCACGAGTGGAAATACCGCCAGCGCAAGTACAGCCGGCTGTACAAGCGCCGGCTATAACAGCGCCAGGAACCATTCGCGCTAAAACATCAGCAATCGCGAGTCTGGCGTAGGCGCTATTAGCGCCAGAAAAGCGGCGGATAATCCGCCGAAAATACCTCCAGCAAAAAGCTGGAGGTAACAGAACACAGGCAACAGCAATAAGGGCCCAGGTGGAACCAATGCAAATCAGAGGCCTGGAAAGGAGCCACCCATGCACAACACACCCTCCCCAACACCATTACACCATTAGGAGCAGGGAGGAGACAGCAATCAGGGCCCAGATGGAACCAGTGCAAATCAGAGGCCTACAAAGGGGCTACCCATGCACAACACACCCTCCCCAACACCATTACACCAGCAGGAGCAGGCAGGAGACAGCAATCAGGGCCCAGGTGAAACCAATGCAAATCAGAGGCCTACAAAGGAGCCACCCATGCACAACACACCCTCCCCAACACCATTACACCAGCAGGAGCAGGGAGGAGACAGCAATCAGGGCCCAGGTGGAACCAATGCAAATCAGAGGCCTACCAAGGAGCTACCCATGCACAACACACCCTCCCCAACACCATTACACCAGCAGGAGCAGGGAGGAGACAGCAATCAGGGCCCAGGTGGAACAATGCAAATTAGAGGCCTACAAAGGAGCCACCCATGCACAACACACCCTCCCCAACACCATGCTGCCATTTGGAGCCGGGAGCCTTGATGTTGACTTCTACCTGCTGCGCCTGGAGCTACAGAGGCCAGCCAACCAGGCCAGGGCCCTGGGAGTGCAGGGGGCAGTGGGGATGAGGAGACAGAGGAGGAGAGCAGCACCAGCAAGGCAGCCAGCCATCCCCAGGGTCAGGCCAACACCCTGGGCCCTGACTGATGGTCAGTTGGTGACAGAATATCAGCTGGACAGGGCAACCATCAACCAGTTGCTGGACACAATCCAGGGTGACATTGGCAGCCGCATAGCCACCAGCATGGCAGTACCTCCCCTAGTGAAGCTCGTGTCTGTGCTTCAATTTCTTGGGACTGGCAGCTACCAACATACCGTTGCCATCATGCATGGAATGGCCCAGTCCACATTCAGTGCCATGCTGGGACAGGTGCTTGATGCACTGTTGAATCATGTGAACGAACACATTGCATTGCCAGCCACACAGGCACAGGTGCACCAGCTGAAGGGTCAATTCTATGCCATTGCCCAAGTCCCGAATGTAATGGCAGCCCTGGACTGCACACATGTGGCACTCGTACCACCCCAGGCACATGAGGCTGCCTACAGAAACCGTAAACAGTACCATTCCCTCAACGTGCAGATGACATGTGGACCTGACCTCACCTTCAGCCACTGCCCTGCCCGCTACCCAGGATCCACCCACGACTCCATGGTCCTGCGCAACAGTACCCTGCCGGCGTACATGGAATGGCACTGTGGCCAAAACACATGGCTACTGGGTGAGTACAAATGTATACCATAAAGCATGTCACTCCACAACTGATGGTGCCTGTCAGAGAATCCATTATTCCCAATAGGCAGCAGCATTACTGCAGCATTCACATTCCAGCACCTTGCACGATAAACCTTGGACATGTCCTACACAGCAGAACACACCCATGCATGATGTAAGACATGTTGCGGCACAGTGACATATGGAAGCCCCACCACAATAAAGCTTCCTGTGTGAGTAGCACCATGGCTCCCAACACTGAGACAGTACAGAAATCCCACCCTGGCCATTCGACAGTAATGAAATTTCAAACCATAAGCTGGCACATCCATAAATGCACCACACATAAGTAGGCCGAGTAATGACGATGTACATCCCACGAACAATGTCCCAAAAATGGCCAGGGAAATGCATGGAGAACAGTACAGAATAGTGACGACCAGCAAATGCAACTGTAGCCAAATGGATTTGCAATGACACATGAGGCAGCCACTTCTGTCATGCAGAAGTAGATGGAAGGGCCCCCTTATCCTGCGACAAGTGAATGAGTACTTTTACATACAGAAACATACGCATCCCAAGGGGAGAGTACCCCATTGATTCAATCGTGCCCGTAGGACAGCACACTCCACAATGTCATAGGCCAAATGACAAATTTGGCAAAATCACACTGATGACAGAGCACTGTACACCCACTGGACTTACCTTGTCCCCATACCGGCTTTCTCTCCCCTGCAGGTGATTCTGGATATCCCCAGTACACGTGGCTCATGACCCCTGTGCGTCACCCACAAACGGCGGCGGAGCGGGCATACAACCTTGGCCATGCCCGTACACGGATCTGTCTGGAGAGGGCATTTGGACTGCTGAAGGCACGCTTCCGGTGCCTCGACCGCACGGGAGGGGCAATGATGTATGCACCAGAAAACGTTGGCAAAATTGTACTGACATGTGCCAAGCTGCACAACATCTGCCGTCGCAGAAATGTGCCACTGCCCCCTGATGCCTGTTGTGCAGCCACCTGAGGATGGTAGTGAGGGCGATGAAGTGCCAGAAGGTGTTGAACATGCACAAAAGGATTGGGCTGAAGGAGGGGAGGTTGGCAAGACAGGGATTGATAGATGGATTCTTTTAGAAATGGGTAATGGGTACATTGGAAATATGTCACTTCAACATTAAATTGCATTAGTAACAATCACTACTGTCCATGCATTGTGATTTTTCTAACATGATTTATTTTCCGTCCAACAAACCCCCCTCCCCCAGTGAACACCCAGCACACAATCCCCCCTACCCCCAGTGAACACCCAGCACACAATCCCCCTCCCCCCAGTGAACACCCAGCACACAATCCCCCCTCCGCCCAGTAAACACCCAGCACACAATCCCCCCTCCCCCCAGTGAACTACCCTCAACTGTGTAGATAGGCACATGTCTCTTATCAGGGCACCAACAACGATGCCATGCACCACTAGGATGGTCTTGGGCGCTTTCCTTTTCCGGGCCCCTCTGGTGGGCGTGCCCTTAGGTGGCGCATGGACCGGCGCCTAGGAGATGGCTCGAGGGATCCCTCCGTGGGTGTGGTCGATGTCGAAGGGACTGAAGGGGCGGCCATCATGTGCTGTCGCATGAGGTTGTTTCCCTCCCTTGTTTGCTCAGCAAGTGCTGAGACTGCCTCCGTCAACTCCCTCACTCATTGCCCAAAGCCTTTCAGGGCAGCCGTACATTGTTCAACGATTCTGCGTGTGCGCACATTGTCCCGCGCTATGTATTTGCACCCATGCCGTATAGATGCACTGACAGCCATGATGTGCCGGCTCTGCACCTTGGCCATTGATTCCACCCTGGCCTGTTTTGCCTCAATAATGTTGAGTCGGCCCATCGCTGCTGCCCCAGTGACGAAGGGCACCCTTGGTGTGTCTTATGTTGGCCTGCGACTTGGTTGCTGTTGGGGGGGGGGCTGACATGGCACCAGCTTGGACTGGGTTGTCTGGCTCAGAGTGCCGGTCTTCTGGGCTGCCATATGATGGTGCGTCCACGTCCGGCTGTGGTGTGCAGACACGACGCACAGGTACATGTCGACTTAGTGCATGGTGTGTGCCTGGGGTGTGACCATCCCTTCGGTTCACTGCTTCCAGGAGAGTGCTGTCCTCCGGCATGATGGCCACGTGGAGGTGTTGCTCCCACGTCGGGCTCAGATCCAGACCTCTGTCCCTCAGCATCGGGGCTGTGACTGGTGGCTTGGGGCGAGCTGGCGGTGGCCTCCCTGCGGCCATGTGGCTGCTGCTGCTGTCTGGTGAGGCTGCTTTGGGGTGAAGTGGGTGTTGGCCTGGGTCGTCTCCCTTCCGTACGGCCTCTTTGTGGGATGGTGGTGCTGGTGGAGGCGCGCTGCCGTGGGCGCTGTGTTGTTGTGGCCTCCTCCCCATCATCTTCGTCCCGTTGGGATCGACGTGTGCCTGTGGGGTACATAGGGTGTGGTTTGAGTTCAATGCTACATATATTTGTGTGATGCAGTTCATGCCAACAAGTGTGATTGAGGACAGTATCAATCACGCATTCAACTTGCATTCTGTTCAGTCGCCATGTGGTGCTTGTTGTGAGTGTGTATGGAGGTACACTGCATGGGAATGTTGGAGTGACAAGATTGCATGCGTGGTTGGGGTGCACTGCGCTCTGGGTTTTGGGGGTGTATTCATGCACACTCAAACTCTACATAGCTGTCCTATGGCTATGGATGTCTATCCCCTGCCCCTGTCATTCATGCACTGCACGTGCAGGGCCGTCTAGGCAGCACTGCGGTTCAATGGATGTAGGCCTCACTTATGGGTGTATGCAGTACCTCACACACATTTCTTCGCATTCATTCACTCAGGATCTGCATGTGTGGTACTTTCAGCTGCATGAATTCGGGGGTGGGACTCACCTGCAGTTGGGTCGATGCCAGTGCCTGCCTCCGCTCCACCAATGCCCTCGATGGTGCCAACATCTATCAGGGCTGTCATTTTCTACTCCCAAGGTGTGAGTTCGGGTGGGGGTGGTGGTGGGCCTCCTGCAGTGGCCCTACTTGCACTCCGGTGCTGTGAGAGGATGCCACTGACTCGCACGCGCAGATCGTTCAGGCGCTTGCGGCAATCCTCCCCACCCCGGGGCACGCGCCCCACAGCACCCTTTGGCTGATTGATCGCCAAATTTGTGCTCTGCGCTGGCCACTTGTTTTGCGCTGCTGCATCTCCTCGTGGTGTATCTCAGCCTCCTCGACCAGTACAGTTAGCTCCTGGTCACTGAATTTGGGCTTTCGCACCCTGTCCAGGGCGGTCTTGTCCCTAGTGCGCTCCTGAGACATGTTTTGGGGTTGGATGGCTTCCAGGGGCTGTGATCTCCGACGGATTGTGATTTCCAAGATGGCCGCCGCTTTATTTCCCGTTCCGGCGGTGACGCGTTTCCCGCGCGCTATGAGCACCCGCTCAATGTGCGCGATATGGCGGTAGAGCACAGTGCTCCGGATTTAAAGGTTCACGCTATTCGCGATACCGCCATGGACCGGGGCGCGTGCACGATAACTCGTGATCTGGCGGATTACCCGCCTTGGCGTTAGTGCTATTTACGTTTGGCGGATAGTCCGCCGCATTACCGCCGAAGTTGTGATGAGGCCCTATGTCTGCTGTTCTTGAAAGGAATATCCCAGGGAATAGAAAGCCTAAGTAACAAGTACCTCCCTAGTTTCTAGGTAACCAAGGATACGCCTTTTCTCCACAAATAAAATAAACAGGATCTCCTACATAAATTGGCTCTACCTCCTTATCAAGGAATGCTATGTTCATGCATCTGGTGAATGTTCCCACCAAGGAGGAACCCTTCTTTCTCAATCGAAAGGGGACAGAACGTGGACTATAATTTACTGCATAGGAAGGGGGCACTGCGTCTTTATTTCCTTCTGGGTTCATAAGAAACTTGATCACAGATGATTTATAAGGCACCAACAATCTGTCTCGTGGCATTATCGCCGGTGTAATCAATCATACTTTATGAAATATGGAACAACCTACTGGTTTCATAATGATCTCTTCAAATTCATTCATATTTGTTTTGTCTAGCTGACCAGTTGCACTCTCGTTCCATTTACTATAATACAATGCACTCAAAGAGGCGTAACATGCAGAACTCAATGGCAGGGGCTGCACTTACCAACCAATCCCATTACCACCATGCTGTGGCAAGTGGGCACAAACCCAGCAATTATTCTTCCTTAATATTGAGTGTGTCATGCTCATTATTAGCAGTAATGTGTTATTCCCGTACCCTTCCCTATGTCTCTCTTCCATTGGGAATAAGGTGTAGGAAATTACATGGACTGGGCTTTCCGTCGTGGAAATGTTTATAACAGGCAAGAGAACTTCTAACGGGTGCATTTCTTCCAAGTACCATAATACCAGTACTGTCATTATTGGGACCAATATACTCATTATACACATTACTATTGTTAAGCTTAGCATACCATTTTGCCGACCATTTCCTTTCTGTAACCTTCTATGCGATATGTCTAATTCATTATCAGCAGTGGTGCAGGAGGGGGCACTTTTTTGTTGCACTCGTTGGAATGTCAATAAGTTCGATAAATGTCAACATTCTGTTCTGCCAGTTCTTAGCAGCCTGGATTGCTACACGCTGGGCAAGATCTCTGTGCGTCTGCACATTGCTCAAAAGAACTCCAGAGCAGTTATCAATTGCCTTCGTACCATGTGCGCCCCGTTTGTTCGTACGGGTTCAGGACACATGGATTTTATGTTAGCACCGAGGAGCCTCGTCTATTAGGCTGTCCTAGTTGCACAACCCTCACACCGCTCTCCTCTAGGCCTTCGGTTCCTACGTCATCCGAGAATAGGAAACAGAGGCAACAAAAAGATCAACAGAGATGTAGGTTTCATCACTCCTTCATCTGAGGCCGCAAATTGTATCGCCTCGCTCCTGGTGTCGTGTGATCAATGAATAGTGAGGATACACTTCCACACTCAAGCTCGGAGTCAGCCTGTGGCGCAATAGCAGATGATGGTGGGCGCCACAGTGATGATGCAGCTTTCGTTTCAGGCTGCGGCGCAATGAAAGAGGGTGGGCGCCAAAGTGGTACACGTTTAGTGTCTGTCAGCAGTGATGCAGGTTCTGCTGAACAACGTTGGGGCACTCCTTGCCCTTGCCCTTTTACAGCAATCTTTTCAGGCTTCGCGTCAGGATCAGGCACATTTTGTGGCAAAGAACTGGCAATCATTTCTTTCGTTTCTGGGACCGCTGTCTCTTTCTGGTCGTCCCGATCAGTCAATTATTCAGACGGTGATGGGACCTTCTTGGGGTGTGTCGCATGGATCCATCCACACGAATTGCCGTTTGCGTAGTTAGGAGGATCAGATAGGGTCCACGCCATCTGGGTGCTAACAATGTCTTCCGCTCAAAATTCTCAATTAGCACCCAGTCTCCTGGCTCCAGTGCGTGTCCTGGGCCAGTGTATCTTACTGGTAATGCCTCCTGCACCTGCTGATTAATCAAACGCCATTTTTGAATTAAATGATTACAATAAATGCTGAGCACAGGGTATTCAAATTCCCTCAGCCTTTTCGGCTGGGGTGCTCACCAAACATTCGCCGGTCTCCCCATTACGATTTCGTACGGGGAGAGCCCAGTTCTTGCCTGCACAGATGTGCGCATGCATAGTAACACTAGCGGTAATGCATCTACCCAGTTTAACTTGCTTCCTGCGCATATCTTGCTTATCTTGGACTTCAGAATGCCGTTGTGGCGTGCAATAAGACTGGCAGACATGGGATGCCTAGAACAATGGAATCGCTTATCAATCTGGAGTCCTGCACAAATCTGTAATATTACTGCGCCCACAAAATGCGGACCGTTGTCTGACCATATGACACGGGCCAAACCAAAACAGGAGAAGTACTCCTTCAACATTACTTTTGCAGTGCTTACGACGGTACAGTCCTTGAGTGGATATGCTTCCACCCATTTGCTAAATGCACATATGACCACCAGAACATACTTCAAGTTTTGACTTCTCTCCATCTTTATGAAATCAAAATGGATCACCTCAAACGGCATAGAGGGAGGGCCAAAACTGCCTGTTGGAGCCACCGTTCCCTTTCCCACATTGTGTTGAAGACATGTGATACAGTTCTGGACCAACCTCTCAGCATTTTTCTTTGTGTGCATTCTCCCATACTGTGGCTAGATGTTGGACTATCTTTTTGGCACAAATATGAGTGGGACTGTGGGCCATCGTGACCATTGGCGTTACATAGGAATTGGGCAACATCCAGTTTCTACTTTCCTTGTCCACCCAGCATCCTTCTAGATCTAATTCTGCAGAGCCCTGAGCCCACCCTCTGATTTCATCAACAGTGGCTTCCGCTTGCATCTCTTTGACAGTAGCAATTCCATTTTCTATCATGCAGGGGACTTCCTCAGACTGTACTGTTAACATTTTGGTATTCAAGTCAGTGGCAGTTTGTTTCGCAATTCTGTCTGCAAATGCGTTTCCTTCTCCCACTTTGCATGTTACTTTTTTGTGCGCCTCGCATTTTACTATCGCTAGGCGCTTTGGACACGTGAGTGCAGACAGCAATCACACAATCAAAGGGCCATGTTGAATTCTGGCCCCAAGTGATGTCAAGAAACCTCTCTGCCCAGAGTCAACCAAAGTTATGAACCACGCCAAAGGCGTATTGGCTGTCAGTATATATGTTTACACTCAGATTTTCAGAAATCTCACAAGCTCAGGTCAAGGCTATTATCTCCGCCGCTTGTGCAGAGTTGTAGGGGATTCTTTTACTCTCCACAATACTTTTTAACCTGGTTATAGCATAGGCAGCAGTTGATGTGCCATCAGGTAGTTTAAAACAGGAGCCATCACAAAACAACTCTCCATCTGGCTCTTTTTGTGGCCTATCTGTCAAATCAATTCTCCCCTTCGTTTCTTCCTCAGTAACCATTAAGAAATCATGGGGAGGTGATTCAATCTCACCGAGTTCCTCCGTGGGCAGTGGCATTAATTCTGCAGGATTCAAAGCGCTACACCTCATAATTTGGATGTGTGGCGCAAAGAGGACAATTTCATATCTAGTCAATCTAGCAGAGGTGAGGTGTTGCGTCTGTGTTCTATTGAGTAGAACGTCTATGGCATGTGGCACCATCAAAATTAAAGTGTGCCCCAATACCATCCCTTCCGTTTGTTTCACTGACGGAGCAGCCGCTGCAACAGCTCGCAAACATTGTGGTAATGCGTGCGCTACAGGGTCCATCCCAGAAGAAAAATAGCTGCACCTTTGTTGTTCCTGTGTCAAAACAGCCAATGCGCAGCCTTCACTCTTGTGTACAAACAGTCTGAAAATGTTGTCATAATTTGGTGTGCCCAAAACTGGAGCAGAACACAATGCAGTTTTGAGCAGATCAAATGCTCTCTGGCGTTCTTCATTCCACTGCAAAGGCATCACAACATCCTTCTTAATCAACTTCACCATTGGCTTCACAATCAATGCAATATTCACAATCCACTACCGGCAATAGGAAGCCATGCCTATTATAGCTCTGACTCCTTTCTGTGTTTTTGGAATTGGCATACCAGAAATGCTCTCTATTCTTTCTGGCGTCAGTCTTCTCCCTTCTTTCGAAAGTAGGTAGCCCAAATAAGCCACCTCCTTTCGAGAATATTGGAACTTCTTTAAACTAGCTTTATAGCCATGCGCTGCCAAGTGTGTTAATAATAAAACAGTACTCTTTTTACAAATCTCTTCTGTATCTACAGCGATCAATAAATCGTCTATATATTGTAACAAAGCACAACTTGTCGGTAACTCTAGCATGTCTAGTTGTTCTTTCAATGCTCTATTGCAAATACTCGGACTCTCTGTGTAGCCCTATGGAATGCGCGTGAATGTAAATGATCGTCCTCCTAACGTGAAGGCGAACAGATATCTGCTTTCCTCGTGTACTGGAATGCTGAAAAACGCATTCTTCAAGTCAATAACACTAAAATATTCAGCCGAAGCAGGAATCATGGTCAAAATCGTGGTAACGTCTGGGACCAACGGAAATTGTGGATCTACCACCTTGTTTAATGCACGCAGATCAATTATAAAATACGGTACCTCATTAACTCCTTTCTTATACACTGGAAGAATTGGACTGTTACATATACTGCCTGTAATCTCTTCAATGACCCCCAATTTTACCAAATCAGAAACAATACTTTTAAATTCGTTTTCTCCTTCTGCTGAAATTGTATACTGTAGAATACGTGGTAACGTTACTCCTTCTTTCAAAGCAATTTTCACTGGTTCTATTTTCAAGCATCCAACATCATCGTCATTCATTGCCCATATACAAGTTGGCACCTCACTCAATTCTCCTGGCAAAGGTTTAGACACAAATTCAGATATTGGTACATTCTGTGGTGAAATGGTCAAAAATACTCCATCTGGTGTACAGTGGATAACTGCACTCGGTTTTTTCAACAAATTTAATCCCAAAAGATTTTCTCCGCAATTCTCAGTTAAGATAAATGGACAATATTCCGTGAATGGGCCTAATGTCACTGCTACTGGTTGGGACACTGGATTTATCACTGGGGTTCCTGCGAACCCTACTGAAATATTCGTTCGCCCTGACAGTGGTATTTCTGGAACCATATGATGGTCTATCGAACACTTTTGTGCCCCCGTATACACGAGGAATCTGTGCTCACTATCCCCAACTTTCATTTCTACGTAGGGTCCTTTCTGATGCACGGGAATAGACACCGGTTCCAACCCCTGTCTTGGGCTGTCCTATTGGGGAAACAACACATCATCCGATGTGTAGTTGCTGCTGTTACTATAGTACGCACCCGATTGAGTGCCAAAAATGTTCCCGCCCCTTCCTCTATTCCCATTTTGCATGTTCTGCTGGCTTTGATTCTGAGTAGAAGTTTGATTCTGAGCTTGGTTCTGATTTTGAGTACTATTTCCATGACTATTTTGGTGCTGCTGGATGTTATTTCTATTATGCCCATTTTCTCCTGGATGCCCTCTATGCTGTCTTCTCTGGCCATACCCATTCCTATTTTGCAAGTGTGGACATTGCGCTCGCCAGTGACCTTCCTCTCTGCAATACGCACATTGATTCAATCCCAGGGGTCCTCCATGCATATTCGAATTACCTCTGCCCTGGGCGTTTCCTCTTCCCCTATTGTGTCCCGCTACCTGCTGGAGTAGCACCCCAACCATTATTCGTAGTGCTTCTATCCTCATGGACAAGGGGTATTCATCAATCATCTTGTGTATTTCCATTGCGGGGATGCTAGGATCTGAAATCCATTTCAACGCCTCTCGTATACATACTTTGTCTGTCGCCTGTCTGTCTTGACGACGACGAATATCGCCGCTGTATATGGGGCTCTACCGTTTCAGTCCTATCTCTCCTAATATCTCTACTCCTATACCCTGGTGTGGCAAACATTTCAGCGTATTCATTATCAAGTTCATTCTTGAGATTAAAAAGTCGGTCTACATGTTCTTTTATCTCTTCATCCCTTCCTCTACAACGTGCCAAAGCATTCAAATCCAACAGTCGTTGCGGAGGCAGCTTCCCAATCAACAGTTTCCATCTCGCCACCAAATATTCCCCCATGCATTCCAACACTACCTGTCTTTCATTGCTCCTCCTGAAGTCAAACATTGAAGCCAGCGCTGACGTTGCATCGTTTCCGTCTATATACATTCCGGCCTGTTCTTGCAACTCTCGCTTTCTCTCCTTGCTAATCGCACTACGGGTCACTCTCGTACATCCACTTTGTCCAGCCCCTTCTCTTGTTTCAGTGAGTTCAAGTTCAATCACAGGAGGGGCAGATGGGACAGAAATGATCTCTAGGGAGGGAGGTGTGGATGGGACAGCAGGACCGGAAGGTGACTGTTGCGGCGCTGACTGGCTAATGGGAGACTCTTAAGTGTGCGGTCTGTGACTGTGCTAGGATTTGAACAGTTGGGAGGGGCTGAGCAACGGGAGGGAGCTGAGCAATAGCCACTGACGTGATCATTTTAGTCTCTCTCCTTGGGCCTTGCTTTGTATCTGTTAATATTTTATCTATCAATTCGTCTGATGAATGCAACTCCCGTTGCGGGTATATTTTTTCTATACTCAATTGTTCGCATCTATTTGACTTTTTCAAACTATCATTCCACTCCTCCTCTTCCTTTTCCTTCGCTCTCTCTGCTTTCGATTTATGCCTACACGCATGTTTTTCTCTACTTTTCCAGCGAACCATTGCTTCCCTCTCCGGACCCTAAGGATATCAAATGCTGCAGGGCGGGCTTTCTTTTTCATCAACACCTTCTCCAAATTATCTATTCTCGTCATTTCAAAACTCCCATGGTTCGGCCACTGAAGATCTTCCTGTTTCTGGTTTGCCTATGCCAAATCTCACAAAACATTATTGCTCCCACACCATACTTCACATACATGTCATACGCCGGTGTGCCCACAGTGGCGCGACCTGGCCAGTTTCCAAAGATTGTCCGCCGCAGCGGAAAAATCCCGCCAGGGTGGACAATACCCCAGGCATGTTTTAACCTTACCCTTGGCTAATCAACCTTACGCTGAGTGTTTGATTTTGCAAATTGAACTCTCAACCAATATCAGGATCACTTTTGAATCAGGGCACGACTCACCTGATCAATCAAGTTGTCTTTTTAAGACACAATTAGTCCGTATACTGACGCAACCAATGACGTTGTGTCTGTGTATCTTGGCTCACTCTGCCTCGTTTTGGGACCCTCGCCTCTTTGTTCTCTGGCCGGGCACGTCGATCAGGGATCAGTTGTGTGCAGATCTGCAAAGGAATCTCATCACTTTCGCAGGGGCGCCCCAAACACCTCTTGTTCCTGGCTCGATCGTCCCGTCCTCGCCGTTCTCTCTGCCTTCCTTATCTTACAACGTACACGATGGAACAAGTGGGGAGGGTCCCTATTCAGGCGCGATCTTGAAGGGGCCCCTGAGGGACCCTCGCATATGGAAACAAGGCACAATCACCACACACGAACTGATACGTCAGACACAAGGTTGTATTCCCAAAATCTAGGGTTTATTGCAAAGCAAATAGTCTCAGTTGGCCAACTGGTCTCACGCCCCGCTACGTGTGTCTACCAGACCACAAGGGACGCAAGAGCCCCAGAGATCGTACAACAGTTACATATATACAGAATGAGCATCTTGTAATCAGTAGCGACACATCCTATACCACTCCTAATACATTTCCTTTGAACTAAGTATGATGATTGACAATGGCGACGAGTATGACTCCTTCAAACATTCATTTAGTAACAGTTTTGTAAGCCCACAGACACAAGTCTTTGTTTAAAGGAACACAATGTTTCTGTTTTTGCGAACAAGCTGCGCGTAGGGGAGAGACACATTCCAGGCCTTGCTAACTCCTAGTTTCTATTTGTGTGCCGGGGGTCAATTTGCTCTCCAGAGCTCTACCGGGCTTAGGAAAGGGGGGCCGCAAAGAAGAGCATAATTCAAGTCATTTAATGCTCGCTCTAACATTTCTACTGTGCTACCGAGACTGGCTGGCACGTGCTGTACTGATTAGAATGCCTTGCTGCTCACTCATCAAGGATAAGTGCGGGAGGAGACCGGGCATTTCTGTCTGGGTTACTGCGTTATGTTTCAACATGCCTCTCGCGGCCTTGCATTATGCACCAGTGAAGCAGAATAATATTTCAGCAAAGCAGTTTTACATGAAGCAAAAGGCAACGTTAGAGAAAACGAGATAGAAAACAAAATGGCGATTTTGGTCACCTTAAAATGGCCGCACCGTGGTTAAGCTTTTGCTACAACCTTCTAATACTAAAACACATGAGGCGGTTGGTCTTCGGCCAACAAAGTACATTTCCTTACGATCGAGGGAGTGTCTACTTTTTTTCTAGACTGACACCACTGGACTTTGTCAAATGCCTTTTCGGCGTCGATTGTGAGGATAGAGTCCTCTTGGCTTGCTTCCCCCACGATGACATGCAAAAGCCGGCAAACATTGTCCCCCGAGTGCCGTTTGCGTATGAAGCCCATCTGGTGGTCTTGTACCAGATCGGGGCAAGACCACTTCTATTTTCTGTGCCAGGCATTTCGCCAGGACCTTTGCGTCATAGTTTATCAATGAAATGGGTCGATATGAACCACATTCATCAGCAGGCCTCCCCTTTGTATGGAACACCACTATGTTGGCACTCAACATCGACTTTGGCAGCCGGCCATTATTGAGCTGCCTCTGAGATCACTGCATGGAGTTTAGGGGCAATATCATCGGCTACGAGTTTGTATAGATCTACCATTGGGGCCCGAAACTTTGCCTGGGTTCATGGCGTGGATCGCCCGTCCAATGTCAGCCACTGTTAACAGGGCGTCCATCGCCTCGTATTGGGCATTGGGTGATACTGGGCAGTTGGATTGAGCACCGGATTCCCTGCATCGCCTGTGGGGGAGTGATTCTGGCTTTGCGTTTAGGCTCGCATAGAATTCCGCAAATCTGGAGTTGATACCCACGTCCCCTAAGATCAGGTTCCACTCCCTGTCCCGGATAGAGGTGATTGCCGTGGTTGCCTGATGTTGTGTTAGGGTGAGTGCCATAAGGCGCAGGGGCCTGTCATTTTTCAAGTAGTATCTTTGGGATCAGCTCGAAAAGGATTTCTGAACTCTGGTGGTCGTGGTGTCTTGAATGTCTGCTCGTACCTTACACAGTTGTAAGATTGTCTGGTGCTTTTTTGTGTTTTTTTCCTAGGACTTCTAATGCGAGCGTTAGTTGCTGTTCCTTGTCACGCCACTGTTTAAGTCTGTGTGCCCATCTAGAGATGCACTGGCCTCTCATGTAGGCCTTGAACGCATCCCAGTATGAAAGAGTATTATAGGAGGGTTTGATATTTGTGTCCCAGAATATCGCCATGTCTCCCCTAATGAGTTCTACAAAGTCTGGGTAAGCCAAGGCTCTTGTATTCAGGGGCCAGCTTGGGTGGTTCCGGGGTGTGTCGGGTAGAGATAGTCTGATCTTAACGGGCGCGTGGTCAGAGATAGTGATGGGAAGTATAGGGCATTCTTAAAGTGAGTGAAGCACTTTGTTTGGGGCCAGCCAATAGTCTATATGTGAGTAGCTCTGGTGTCTGCATGAGTAGAAGGCATAATCTCTTTGTGCTCCGTGTTTGATCCTCCACACATCTTTCAGTCCTAGGTCCGTGAAAAGGGAGGTGAGTGTGGTTAGCTTTTTTGGTCTCCCCAAAACCAGGGAGCACTCACTTTGTCTGTTTAGATCCGGGTCTAGTGCAATGTTAAGGTCTCCTCCAACCATTGTAAGTCCCATGAATGGGGCGCAGGCAGTGAAGGTGTGAGTGAAAAAGGCTGGGGTTCGGTTGTTGGGGCATATATGTTAATAAGTGTAAGCGGGTATTGATCTAGTAGGCTCTGTACCAAGATGAATCTCCCCTCTCTGTCTGCTACGGTGTGTTGGATCACGAAGGGCACTCGTCTGTGGACCAGTATGGACACTCCCTGTTTACCCCGAAAGGGGGTGTGGGCGGCTGCCCCAACTCAGCCCCTCTCCAGCTTCTTAGATTCCACCTCGTTGAGGTGGGTTTCTTCGAGGAACAGAATTTCCCCCTGGAGGTCCCTCAAATGCATCCCTTGCACATTTAGAGTTATCAAGGTGAACTTATCCATCAGAGTGATAGGGTGGGCCTCTCCCCTTCGTCACCCTCATAAGGGTCTGGTCATGTATAGGCCCCCTTGGGGATAGTGTGATGATATAGTGCAACCTGAACTCACGGTAGCCATATTTGTGTTTTGATCCTGAGGTATCAACTAAAACTGAAGGGAGTTACCTTTCCCTTGTAACATTGGGGGTGGATGTTCCACTCCCAATACCGGGCAGTAAAGTCCATGCATGGTGTTTTTTTTTAGCACTAGCCCACATGGCCGTGCTCCTTCCCATGCATAATGAAGATCTCTCCGCCTGGGGCCTGGAGTCGTGTGGGCCTGCCAGAGTGCCTGGACCGGGTGGCTGTGAGTGGATTGGAGGGCGGCCCCTAGGCACGTTCGGAGCCCAGTTCACGTTGATATGGAGCTGAAGAGGATCTTTAGAGCAATGTTTGTGGGGGTTCGGATCCCAGAAGGCCCATCCGGCCGTGTGGGACCAGTGCCATTCACATACTCGAGCATTCGCATTACTCTCTCCCGGATATGGCTACAAGTGGATGCAGATCTGAGATGAGCTTCAGATCTGATGTTGTGCTCCTGATGCCGTGTTAGATGGATGGAGTTGGTCTTGCTTCTAAGTTTGCAGTGGGCTGCCACGTAGACAGCAATGAGTATAGTGATTCAGGTACAGCATGTACGAGAGCGCAGGTTGTGGACTCCTTTCACCCCCGGTCAGGCCCCCTCAGGCCTCTACCAGATCTTTGCCTCCTGCCTTCTTTGCGTGGTAGGTGGAATTCGGACAATGTTGTCGCTTGCGATGCTGATGGCCTCTGGTTGTTTTCCCTTGGATAGTCCGTTGTTACTAAGTTTTGACATTGCTGGAATCGCCAAGCGTCCTTTAGGTCATTGTATGAGTGCCACTGGCGGTCTATTTGGACGCACCATACTGCCGAAAATTTCAGGTAGTGCCTGAATTCTTGACCCCTTAATGCCTCAAATAGGGGGTTGAACTGCTTCCAACGGCTAGAGACCTCTGTAGAGTAGTCGTTGAACAGCCTGATGGGCACCCCCTCAATGTTGACCTGCCCAACCTCTCTGTACACCTTCAGAATCGTTAGCTAGTGCTGAAAGTTTAAAGGTCTGAGCGTGATCGGCTGCGCGCGTTCTCCCGCCGCTAGTTTCGGGATCGGTGCCCTATGGATCCTTTCTATTGTTAGTTCTCTGGGATTCTCGATTTGGAGTACGTCCTGCAGAACGTTTTATACATGAAAGATTCCAGGTCAGGCCCTTCTGCATTCTCAGGGAGGCCCATCATGCGGGGGTTGTTGCGCCAGGACCTGTTTTCCTGATCATCCATCTTGGCTCTGAGGCGTTGGAACTCCCTGATAACTATGTCGAGTTCGATCGCTGTTGGGTCTTGATTGTCCTCATGCGAGCTAATGTATTGCTCTTTGTCAGTCATCCTCTCTGCCTGGACGTTGAGTATCACCTGGACATCCTAGAGGTCCCGTTTTATGTCCTGGACGGTCGTGTTGGCCTCTTGAGTGCGCTGTCCTATGAGTTTCATTTCTGCCAGGATGGCACGGAGTTGCGATGGAATATCCATTGTCGCCTTCCATTTTGTGGACCGCCTGGGAATGGGATCAGCAGTGTCTTGGTCTTCTGACGGTCTTGGCTGGTTGTCTGTGGTCTCCTGTAGCATAGCCCCCCCGGGCATAGTCTGCCGTTGGTTGTTTGTGTGATTGTGACACAGTCAAGAGTGGATCGGGTGAGTTTGTGGCCCCACTGGTGGATGGATCAAGATCGCTTCCCGATACAGCAGCCCAGGTAGTGTATAGGCCGCTAGCCCTTTCAGGGCTCCAGGGCCAGTGTGCTAAAACTGTGTAGCATTGGCAGGTTGTAGCTCCTCGTTGAGAGGACCAGTGGTAAGTCCGGGGAAGCTGTGGGTGTGACCTGCTGGTTTTAATGTCCCGAAAGAGTGGGCTGTGGGGTTTGTGTACCCTCCAAAGCGGCTGATAGCCCTGAGCTTGAGCTCGTGGTGGTTGAGGTCTGCTCGGTGGCTGGTCCGCCTTCAGGCCGTGGGGCTTAGTTTTGAGGGGGTGCAGTGTTGTGGTACTAGGGGCAGGGTACTAGGGGCAGTGGTGGCCCAATCAGCCTGGGTTGTATGGGGCTGCCCCCTCTGTCCTCTTAGGTGCGGTGTTCGTTGCAGGGAAGACCCCGGCCCCTTGACTGGAGATGGGGCAGGACCTCCTTGTTCGTGATCGGCCCTGTGAACAAGCATTGACAGATTCCAGCCTCGGGGTGGGATATAGGGACAGGGGGTTCGTGGGACTTGTCTTCAGGGCCTTAGACTGTCTGTGGCTGTGGAAGGGTCCACCGGGTGTTCAGAGGCAAAGTTATTGTGGAGTTTCTCCATCCACTGGTCCCCTTCCCTACGGGCAGTGGGCTCATACGTGGCAGGTTCTCTGGGCCCGCTTCCCTTTCACCGCAGAGAGGTCAACCCCTCCCGGAGCTGTGTGTCGTCTGAATCTTCTTTGGTTCCTCCCTGCCGGGGCCGGGCAGGCATGGGTAGCGAGAAGGCCCGGGCTGTGCCTCTTCCCAAGGTGGGGGCCATCGGTCCGTCCGGGGCAGAGGCCGGTTCGGCGCTAGTAGGCCTTTGCTGTGTCATGGTGTCAACTTTGGCAGGGGTGGAGGTGCGTGGGAGCACGCCTTCCTGTGCAGCCCGGTCTGACCACGGACGAGGGGGGGTCAGGTCGCCACCGGTGGGGCCCTCCAGGTCCAAGGGGACCCCTCGCTAAGGACCAGAGCCGATCAACGCTCCCCTCTCATGTGACGACCACCCCTCGTGGCCGCTCCTCACCTTTAGCGCCAGCCGGGCTGTGTCCGGGTGCTGGATCCGTGTCTCACTGTCTCTGCGCTGATGGGGCTGGAAGCACGCCCGTTGGCTGGCGGGGGAGCTGCTGCGCGAGATGTCTCTCCTGCATGGGCCCCCCAGCGGAGGGTGTGCAGCGGTTTGGGTGGCTAGTGTGGCCCACCCCTCAATCCTTCCCCAGGGGCCGGGTTCTGCACCGGATCTGAGAGGGCGTCCTGAGGCCGCTGCTCCATCTGGTACATGTGTGTGGGTGATAGCGTGCCTGAGCGGCCCTCAGTGCCTGGTGTAGTTTGGCAATGTCTGATGGTGCCCTGGTTTCCTGTAGACGGTCCGGGTGTGGTGGCCATCCCCACGGGCTCGCTCTGCTCCCTGGGTGGCACTGGTCTGCGCCCTCTGTGCCAGAGCCGGGTGTCGTTTCTGCATACACGGACACCCTTAGGCCAGTCTCTTTCCCTGTGGGGGCTGGTGCTTCTCGGGCTCCGCAGGGTCGGGGCTCAGTGCGAGGCGGAGGGTTTGCGGGGATGCCGCCAGGCGCGTTTCCCCTTAGGTCTGCATGGCGATCGAGATGGCTTAGGGTCACACCCCTCGATCTCCCACAAGGGGTCGGGCTAGAGGCCGGTCTAGCGAGGCCGATTTGCTTTGGTGCTGCCGCGCTTTATTCCACCCCGGCTGCTTTGCGCGGGCGGGAGTGTTGCTGTGCTGCCCACAGCATCAGGAATATTTCTGTGGCGTCGGATGGCATCCCAGCTTTAATGTAGATGGCCAACATTTTCAGGGATTGAGTGGGTATGTGTCTGCTACTCGTGGATGCATTTTTAGCAGCTTTCCGGGGGTCATAGAGGGTGATTTACATAGCACGATGGCGGGCTCGCACAAGGCTTTAGACACCTGCAGCCATCTTCGCTTGGGCTCTTGAGCGCCGCGTGGTGTTTTAAAACTTGATGAAGCTGAACCTTGGGGAAGGGGACACTAAAGAACTTAGACATTTGAAGGTAGTTGGAATAGCTACAAGGGACCCTTGAGGAAGGGTTTATTAAACATATTTTTGTGACATTGACCTAACAGCACCTGGTGAAAGACCACCTGAAACCAACCCTGGTTTCCATTGTTGTTTAACCACAATTTTTCTTATTTTTTTAAAAGACTGCCTATCACGTTTTTTGTATAGAGTGAGGGCAAGCATAGGTTTAGACACAGACTGACTTTTATTTTAGACTCTTAGACCGCGACGGCTATTAGAAACATCAGTTGCGGGAATTGTCCCTTTAGAGGTCGGGCCAGTCCGGCATTACACCAACCCAAGAACTTTAGTTAATAAAGGTTTTTGAGCAAACCCGCTTGAGTGTGTCTCTCTTGATACCATGCCTGCCTCACACTACTTTTATCAGTACGTACAGTTCATTCACTGTTGTCTTGGGCTTTTGTCTCTACAAGTGATTATTTTCTCTTCCCCTGGTAAACTTATCCAACAAGTATCATTTCTTTATGGACTATTTTCTATTCTTCTGAACAGTTCATAGACTTTGGTTTCTTCTAGCTCTTTGCCTTTATATATATGTACTAGGTTCATCTTGTTCTCAGGTTTCCTTTTTATAACTTGATCCTCTATTGGAATTAGACCTACTTGGTATATACTGGTATGAATTGGGTCACTCCCAAAATGTTTCTCATTTATTTTTTCTTTGCACTGGTTTTACAAGACTTTTGTAAAGACTGAGACGAGTAAGAGTATTCCAATACTACTTCTCATTCACTCTTCTTTCTGGAATTGTTATATTATCTTTCAATTGACTGTGACCCTCTAATCCTCTCCCTCCCTCCCTTTATTCGTCCCTCCCTCTCTCCCTCCCGCCTCTCTCTCCCTCTCCCTCTCTTCCTATCCCTCTCTCCCTCCCTCTCTCTCCCTCTTCTCTCTCCCTCACCCTCTCTCTCTCTCTCTCTCTCTCTCTCTCTCTCTCTCCCTTTCTCTCTCTTAGGACGTGACACGGCCAGCTCCACTTCTCCTGGTTCCCTCGCTACCGACTGTAGCAAGTCTGGTTATTCTCATTCTCACACAATTGCAGGACGCAATGTGTCTTGCCTCTGCTTCTCTTCCCCGGAGTTAATGATGAAATCCTTTTGAAATTCGCAAGCTCTCTTCACCTCCATTCGTCCTCTCCTGCGTCCCAGTGATATGGGGACATAACGGGAACTCTTCTATTTCTGGTTGACAGTAACATATACTGGTTACTTCTTCACATATACTTTTACCAGAAAGGGCTAAAGCTGTTATTTTGGAAGGTTCTTTAGGGAGTTCTTCATGGGAATAGGAGTCCTTGTCCCCAAGGGGGAGTCTCTCCTGGTGAGGTGCCACTTGCATCTACCCCTAGGGAGGGTATTGCAGAGAGTTGGCTCACCTCCCTAGCCTCACAGAGGGAGGGGGGCTCCCCCTTGGGAAGAAGAGACAAATTACCATGATTTGTCACAGTGTGTTTGTGTGGCGAGTGAGTAGAAGAGTGGAAGAAGGGTGTTTATGTAGTTTGGGGGGTGGCATTGTGGGATGAGGAGAGAGTAGTGGGAGGAGGAGAATAGTAGAAGGGGTGTGGCAGGAGTTGTAACATCGAAGGGTGGAGGTGATAAGAAATAGGAGGAGTGAAACATCTGAGGGTGTGAGGACTGGTGGGATGAGTAAGTCTGAGGACGTGGGAGGATGACAAGAGGAACAGAGGTGAGTGGGAGTGACTGAACTAGCCTGAATACCACAAAGTAAGTGCAAAGCATTTCCCTTGCTCCCATTAGAACACAAATCCTTGGTTATAGTTGGGAAAGTTAGGAAGTTACTGAGGAACTTTAGGCTGCCTGCATATAGGGGAACAACTACAGAAGACAGATTTTAGACAGCAGGGGTAAAAAATCAGTGGCTCTAACCAGGCGTTACAGATGCCTGGGATACGGAGGAGGGACGTGTGCATATGAGGGAGAGTGGGACGGCACTTGGCCCCATAAACAAAATAAAAACCCTTGACCTGGCTCAAGGACTGGGTATTTTTCTTTGCCATCCAAAACAAAGGAAAGATTACAAGCCACTTTTCAAGGTAAATACTTTACACAGTGTTAGGCAGAATTGCATGTAGTACCCTCTGAGACCACCACATACAATTAGGACTACAGGTGTAAGCAAAACCAACCTTTGGTATAAGTCTGTACTGCACAGTTTTGTGGTAGCGAGCCAGGATTATCTCAAGAGGGAATGTGAGCAGTACAAGAGGTTACACAGAGGTCTTACAATCACAGTGGTTCAAGTAGAAACTTACTCTCAAGGATTCTTGGTAAAACACTTATTAATTTATTACACAATCATTAGCAAGATATCGATGTCTTGAATGCTCTCCGACACATCTTTTTCCAAAGTTTCTCGTCCAACGCCCTACTCAAATCCCTCTCCCACCTTCGGCGGAGTCCTTGAACTGCTCCTCCTTTCATTCTAAACGAGCCCCATATAGTTGTGATATAATAATAATAATTTAGCATTTATATAGCGTTACGAACCCTCAGGTATCTGAGCGCTGCTTATTATTACCCACAGTGTGTGGTGCTCAAGGATGAAAGGCTGTGTAACTCACCAATAGCTGAACAGGCCGGGGCGTTGCTCGACCTCGAATCCGCAGATAAGAGGGAGCTGCTCCAGATAATAGTTCAGCTCAAACTGTGTGTTTCCAATCAAGGATACACTCAGAACTGAGCCTCCTCAACTTGAGGATTTCTTTTAGGCAATATAACCCACTGCTGATGTAACAGACAGAGTGATGGATTGCTCAAAAGAGCGGAGATACCCACACCGCTATGACAAGGCTGTAAGGAAAGACAGGAACACGTTAGATGATCCAACAAAAAGAAACGTAACAAAAACCCTGTTCTAGATGTTATCTACCTGTAATGCCCAGGGATGGAAGATTAAAGGAATGTTTCTCAGAATAACCACCAGCTAAGGGAAAGTAGAACAAAAATAATATGGTTACCGAGGTCTCCCTAAAGTAAATGCAGAGGAAATTGGACACCTAAATGTTTCTTACCCAAGGGAAGGCAGGAATGGTACCAGAGGAAGAGGAAGCAACGATAGGAGAAAATAACAAACAGGATGGTTAGTACAGGGAAGTAGCCCAGACGGCAACGGCATGCAACTAGAGCCGGGGGGGTGCACCAAGCAGGATAGCGTCCAATGTGCACTAGGTTTACAGAGAGGTGAACACACAAGCAGTTCCACAAATGAAATGGTCCCTATGAACATCAAAAGTCCTCTTGAGCAAAGGTGGGAGATCCAGGAGGTGATTAACACAATTAACACTGTCCTGATATCCTTTAGATATGAGACAAGAAAAATAGGGCAAGAGAAACAGGAATGGTCAAGGCTCACATGGGTTTTAGAGAGTGTTCAGCAGCAGGGAGCGGGCTATCCCCGTCTGTTAGGTCTCCAGCCAGCACGATTGGTAGTGAAGTATGCTGTTACGTGGACACACCGCGGGAGACTGCAGCGGATGGATCCCCAGAACAGTAAGGAGACCGGTTCCGGTTCGCCAAATTCAAGGAAAAGACGAGTAGAATTGTCAGAAGGAATTCCAAAGTTCGATACACAATACACAAGTAATCCGATAAGGTAGGTAAGAAAACGCCAATTAGGAGCAGCGTCTTCACCCGCGAGGAGCGTTATAACTGTTTTGCCGGTGGGGGGACCCTGACCTGCCGCGATCACCTGGTTTGACACGTGACATGGTACGGAGCCACACGAAGCGTCCTCCGCGTCTCCACGGCAACCTCCAGCGCTGAAGAAACGAAAGTGTGCTCCGCCTGCCGAAATAAGAACAGGCATTGCGAGAGCGGGATCGTGATGTTACAGGCTGAGTTTGGCCCTGCCGGGATTCAAACCTGCATCAGCAGGCTCTGCACGGATGTCAAAGCGATCGCTCTACTCACTGTGCCACTTGACCCTTCATGTCTGTGTGCCCGTCCAACACCTTCTGCACCGGTGTGACATCCCTCTGAATCAACTCCATCCGCTTTTTGTGTGTAAATATACCCTTCAATCTAAGGTAGAGTAGTACTGGTAGTTTGCCTATACCTAGGGCCTCCTCCAACTCTTGAATACTGACAAATTTCCCTCCCTTATAAAGTTGGCTCGCGCACGTAAGTCTGCCCTCAAAACATGCCTGGTATCTCTCCACTTGGAATGCCTCCCTCACAGGGGGAGCCCAAATATGACTCATTGGGGAGGGCCATGTGGAAATCCCACCCTTGCTACCACCCATCCTCAACACTACCCAGTGGACCCCTAGAATTGGGTGTTCTCGGATTCTCCTCGGAAGCTTCCCCTTAGGAACCCAGAGCCATTCCCCCAACGTTGCTGGGAGCAAGTGTTAGTTTTCCAAGTACACCCACTGTTTCCCGGGATCCTCCCTCCAATGGGGGACTGTTGCCCTAAGTTGCACTGCCCCGTAGTATAACATAAGATCTGGAAGTCCCACCCCTACACGGTCCTTTGGAAGGATTAACGTTTCATAACCCACCCTGAGCTTCTGGTTCGTCCAGAGAAACCGCAAGATCAGTGCTTTAGCCTCTCTCAAGTAAGCCTCCAGGGCCTGGACTGGCAACATCTGAAACAAATATAGTACTCTGCGGAGCAGTTCATTTTTACGGTGTTAAGCCTGCCCATCCATGACATTTGGCCCTTGCTCCAAGTCTCCATCTCTGCAAATAACTTATCAAAGAGAGGGGGATAGTTAGCACCACCCAGATCCTCCCCAGGTTTGACAATGGTGACACAAGACTGTCAGGCTGTATTTGCAACCCCAGGGGCCTAAGCGCCTCAACGTCCCTAAGGTTCTCTGCAGTGTAGGGGAAAATGACCGATTTATCCTTATTGACCTTAAAACCTGAGAACCGCCCGTATTCGAACTGGTGGGGTTCACCAGATGCAGCAGGGCATCGTCTGCATAGAGTCCTAACTTGAATTCCCTCTCACCCACCAAGATGCCCTCCATCCGTGGGGCTGCCCGTAATCGCTCCGCTAACACCTCCATCACTAGCACAAATAGGAGAGGCGAAAGCAGGCAACCCTGTCTCGTCCCCTTCTGCAAATCAAAGCACCTCGACAACTGCTTGTTCACTTCCTCCTCATCTAACTCCCCTTCCCTGCCGTAAGGCTGTTCATAGAATGTGGCAAACTCCTGTGCCACTTCCCCTGCGAGGGACTAAGACTGTCCCCTCTGAGTCCCAGATCCCAGCCACCCACCTCTCGGCCCGTTGACCCCAGAGCCTAGCTGCTAGTAAAGCTGCCCTATCCCCTTTTCATAGTATCTTTGCTTCAAAAATTGAAGATCAGCGATCACCTTCCCCATCTACAGATCCCTCAACTCCTGGCGCTTCTCCCTTGCTAGTCCCAGGTCCACCTCCTTCTCTTCTCCCTTTCCTCCTTGCCTTCGGACGCCTCCAACTTCTGAATCTCACCTATGGGCTTCTCAGCCTGCAGGGTCCTAATTCTCTTTTTTGCCCTACCTTCTCGAATAATGAGACCCCACCATGTTGCCTTGGCTTCATCCCTCGCCATGCCCAAGTCCACCTCCCCCGTGTCATTCAACTGGACTTCCTAATCGCTTCCTGCATCTCCTTCGCAAAAACCCTGTCCTTAAACAGGACATTGTTGCACCGCCACAGTTATTCCCGGGGTCTCAACCCTGTCAGTGCTATGCCCAGTTCCACCATGTCGTGGTCTGACCAGCTAATGGGTGAGTGATCGCTACCACTGACCCTGGCAATGTGTCGCTGGAGCACAAACCAATAGTCAATCCTCGTTTGGGATCCGTGAACCTGGGAGAAGAAAGTTTGGCCCCTTTTCGTGGGATGGCAGTCCCTCTATACATTCACCAGCCCCTGGTCCGACATATACCCCATGAGTCACTCTCCCTCTCGCCCTGCCCCACTGCCTGTTGTGGTCTGCTCCCCACAATTATCCATGGCCCGGTCTGCCCACATCTTAGTCTCCCCCTACTAGTAGAAAACCCACTCGACCGGGCAAGTATCTCTCCCATGGCCTCCTGTAGTAACTGCATCTGCCCTATATTGGGGCTGTACATCGCTGCAATGCTCTACTGAACACCCTCCAAGGAACCAGAAATCAGCAGCACCCTCCCATCCGTCCTCTTCCAAACCAGTGGATACCTACTCCCTTTTTTAGAATGCCCTGAGGCCCAGAAGGCCGGCACAATGTGAGCCCCTGGGATGCACCTCTCTTCACCCTGGAGTAACTGTGTTTCCTGTACTAGTAATACGTCACAGTTTCTGTTAAATCTCCCTCCCAAGCAGGGAGCGCTTGGTGGGTGAATTCAAGCCTTTGACGTTGAGAGTCCCCACCTTGAGGGTCCCGGCCCCTTCTCTCAGCCCAATACATCTGGATGCATACACTCGTGCCCCAACAATTCCAATCAGTGCAGTAGAGAAATCTTCAACCATGAATTCCTCCGTAGTCCCCTACCCATGACCCACCCTGCCCACCCCACCCCCTTCCTCCCCTCCTGACCCTGGAGTGATTTCCCAACCGTGGCACCCACCTTTTGATGGGCCACCAGAGGCAGATATCGGCCTGCCCGTCATTCAAATTACCTCCACAAGTCCCCTCTTCTCACAGTACTCAAGTAACTTAGTCCACTAGTCTGCCATAGCCATGTAGACCCCTTCCCTTCCCTTCCTCAAGAGTCTCCCGAGTTCTTCTGCGCAGGGGTATTAAGCTTCTTGAACTACCTGCCACCTTGCATCTTCTTCTTCGTGCTCTGCGGACCCCCTGGCCCACGCTGCTCCTCTGAGGGTCCCGGCGTCCCCTGTGATCCTTAGTTCAGATCTTCTCCTTTAAGAACCTGGAGGACCTACTGCGCCTCTTGCCTGCTGGTCATACAATAGTCTACCTCTCCCTTCTTGAAAGACAGTGGGAATGGAAAGGACCACCAATATCTGATGCCTCTTACAGTCAACCATTGTGTGAGGGACGGCAGTCTATCCGACGAGTCAAGGTGAGTCCTGATAGATCTTGGAACACCCTGATTGTGTCGCCCTCGTATTGGAAGCTACCCAAGCGCTTCGCCTTCTCCAAGACCTTCAGCTTCTCTTGGTATCTCAGGAAGCGGACCACTATAGATCTTGAGCCCCTGCCTCCTCCACCGTCCACTCTGTGAGCTCTTTTCAGCTGTACCTCCTTTCCACCTTCCATGGAAAAAAGCTGATTGATCAGTCCTTCCACTTTCCTTCCCACCTCCGCAGCCGATTCTCCTTTCTGCTCTCTGACCCCTAGAATGCATAGGTTGTTCCGACACTCCCTGTTTTCCAGTTCATCCAACTTTAAAAGGGTTTCTTCCTCTCTCACTTCCAAATCCGTTAATCGGCCCTCTATTTCATGTCCAGGAGGTCCACCTGTAAGTGATTGTTTTCCATCCCCTCCATTTTATCTTCTAACTTAACAACACGCCCCTTAAGGTCACAAATTGAGGCCTGGATGTCGGTCTGAATTGCTTTCATTTCTTGGAGTATATCCTTTAGATCATCTCTAGTTAGGGCCGGTGCTGGTGCACTTTCTCCCGTGGCCACAACTGAGCTCCTCCGGAAGCACTGGAGTGACAAGATCCCGGTCGGTGCAGTATCTCTATGCCCGGGTGGCCCCTGTGATTCCTCCAGAGCGGCTCCAGGTGGTGATCTGCTAGATCTGGGGTATCTGTTGCTCAATACCAAATTCTGCATCAGCACTCCTTCAGTTCAGCATCAGCCCATGTCTTGTCGAGGTACCCACCACCCCCAGGCCCGAGCAACGGTATCCACGTGGGGTCCTGCCAATCAAGGTCCTGCCAAACAAGGCGTTGCCGTGGGGATCCATATCCCTGTCCTCCTTCACCTGTTATTGGTCCTACTCGGATCCGTAGGGGCTCACTTTTGTGGTCCCCTGTCTCCTCTCACGCTCCAGTATTCTGGTGGTGCTTCAAACCTCAGGCCTGTTGTTCAATTGGGCCAAGTTGTCTCTCGGGCCCCCCCTTTGGAGCCCGGCAAGGTGGTTCCTTCCTTTGCCGGTGCTGCTAGCGTGCCACCTGCTTGCGAATTAGAGTCCAAGGACCCTTTTACGCTCTAGGTCCTGCTGCTGTACTTTCATTTCACCTCCTCGGGCCCAGGCTGATTCCAGGACCCATTTAATGATCCGAGTCTGGTTCCCCCACGTTGATTCACCACCTCAGGCCCGGGCTGAGTCCAAGGTCCCTTTTAGTGCTTCAGGCCTTTTTTTCCCCTGTGTTCTATGCAACAATGTCCCCACCTCGGGCCTACGCGAAGTCCGGAACCCCTTTGGTACACAAGGTCTGGATTCTATGCACAAGTTTGACCACCTCGGGCCTGGACTGAGTCTAAAGTCCTTTCAATGCTCCAGGTCTTGTTGTTATCTGGCAATTTCATCTCCTCGGGCCCGAGACTTCCTCTGCTCCTTGATCACGCCAGCTGCTCCCCACGTGCTCAAGCAGGGCTGACATGGTACGGGATAGCGTGCCGGCAGGGAGGGGGGGGCAAGCTCCAAAGACTCGGGCCTGTACACCAAGCAGGTCTGTGGGGAATCCAAGCTCCCGTGCGGGTGAAAGCTCCCCTGCTTCCCCCCCTCTTACCTGTCGTCCTGTATAGCCTGTCGCTCCTCACTCGGCTGCTGCAGCGGGAGTCGCGTTGGGAGGCCCAGTCCTCACCGGCACCACCTCTTCAAGTTACGTGCCAAATGGTGCAGGACAGCTCCAGCTGGTCACCGACCACTGGCCAGGGGCACCGCTCCACCAGTGCCCCCTCCGACACTCCTCTCACACTGGGGGGGGGGGCACCGGCATCCCTCATGGCTTGCTGATGGGATCCGCCACCCTTGCCTCCATGGGTCGTGGAAGGCCTCCTCGTCGCTCCTCCTCCCAACAGTCTTGCAGAGTCGTAGGCGGACACCAGCACCCTCTTCGCAGACCCCATGGGGGGTCAGATGGCAGCACTCCTGGGCTATCTCTACAACAGGGGGAGCAGGCAAGCTCGGATGTGATGGACTACGGCAGAGCTGCTGCTTCACACGTTCATCGTGGTCCGCGCCCCCAGGCGGTCCTGAAATGCACTTTTTGATAGATAGATCAGGCGTTTTTCTGTATGCCTTTCACCTCATTCTGTTAGTATCCAAGTGGTTCCTGAATTTTAAAAAATACCACTCAACAATGATCTACATCACTCCAGCTTGGCCTGGTCAGTGGTGTTACCTTCATTTTATTTTACTATCTTAAGGTCTGAAGGACAGTTCTAAAGGGGAGCTGTGTGGAAGATCTCAGAGAGAACACATGTCAATCCAAGGGATCCTAAGGTCTGATGGACAGACCTATCTAAAGAAACCCCCAGAAAGGTCTCGTAGAGACCCCTGGAAACCCAGAGATTCCCAAGACCTGACATCAACCCAGAAAACTGTTCTAATAGATTTTGAGAATCACATGATCTGAATGACAAACCACCAAAAAGGTCTTTAATAGCTGTGGAGAATCCAGCATATCTCCCACTGGTACCCTGCCTAGAGTCTCCTCCTGGGTGGCCAGGAGAGGGCAGACGCTTCCTGATGCCAATCCAGGGGGTGGTGTACTACGGGAGGATCACCTGGGTAGAGACAAGGCCTAGGGTAGTGGGGTGATGTCACAGGGTGAGAAATGGTAGTATTCCTCTGATGCTTGTAGGATAATTCCAGGAGAGGTTATAGCATCTTGCCATTCTGATGAATTTAGTCTATGGTTAAAACTAAGCTAGTAAAACCTAAGATAAAAATGTCTTAAGCTGCCACACCTCCAGGACCATTCTTTTTTACCCCTAGAATCACATATTCACCCCAATACCAAAGGTATGCCAAAAGGAATGACGGAAATGTGACCTTCTATGCCCTATCTGTTCCTAAAGAGGTCAAACCCTACAATCCCTCTTCAAAAAACCTCAAGGGAAGAAAAAGCATCATTAAAACCTTTACAGAAGTAAGGAAACCAAATTTCGTATAAATTGACTACATGTCCCAGAGTCCTTCAGGGACTGTGAAGAAGAAGTGAGTTGAAGAGGCATGTAGAGGCCAAGAACAGGCAGGCAGGCGTAACAGTTTTTTGCAAGGTCAGGCAATTAGCTTAATGGGAGTGCACCTAAAGCCTACTAACCCAGCTGCTGAAGGAGGAAGCAGTAGAGAGAAGCTGGAGCAGGAGCTGCAAGGTCGGCGGCAGTAGCTGTAGAAAAAGCCGAGCACAAGGCTGGCAGTTCAATAGTAAGTGTGACCACAGAAGGGACGCCGTAGCAAAGGAAGAACAGATTTCACGTGCAGGCTCTGAGTTGGTCCTGTGCTCACAAACCCTGTTTGGCTGTGGTTGCATTGGAAGAGACTGGGAGGAACTGGCAGTCCTTCCAGGTGCGCCTAATTGCTGTGAATGCAGAGCTGAAGTCATGCATCCGCCCAAGGCCTGTGTGCAGAAGCAAGCCGAGGGGAACTGGAGAAAGGAAGACTGTCCATCATCAAGGCTGTATCTGAGACCCCTATGCTGTAGAGGGTTGCAGGTCCCAAGAGTGCCTAAAGATGGGAAGTAGAAGCAGCCCGCAGCCGCAGTGATTGTGGAGCTCCGTACTCTAAATCATCAGGAATAGCTTGCCGGTAACTGTAACCAGTTGATGCTCGCGTATAAGGAAAAGTGAGTAAAGTTGTTCGCAGCCATAGGAAGTCACTATAACAAGGGACTTGTATCACCCGCTTGCTTCACCGAAGGTAAAGTGCTTGCGTGAAGAGAAAGCCTTTCTTTTCCCCATTGTTATATTTGAGCTGTTGCCGAACGTTTGTATTTCTCACATTAAGGAGAACGTTGCCAGTGAACTCTTAAGAAGCAGCAGTTGGCTTTCCTGTTGTGTTACAAGGCTAACATCAAAGAGAGGTCACGCATATGGAACCGTGTTTCCCGATTCCTATTAAAGCATAACGCTGCCAGAATAAAAGGGAACGCACACCTTTAAGTGGAAAGTACGTATACCTAAATTTGTTTCTACAGAGAAAGTTGCCTTTTGTAGCATTCAGTACACTTATTTAGAAGTCGTAGAAGTTACAAAGAGAACAAGCATTACACAATACAGTATACAAAGCCTTTCTAAGATGAAACCAGCCTTATTAAGAACTGAACACCATTGTTTTAAGGTTGTTGAAACTATTGTAAACCCAGAGTCCTCTGATACAAGGGTGACAAGGTTATCCAAAGCTGGAAGAATGGCATTACAGCTTTGGGGTAACTACTGGAAACAAGAAGGTGTACATGAAGCTGGGGAAGGGAGTTGGGTGCTTGTTAAACTGATCTTTAATCTGTGGAGCTGAGACTGTTAAAGTAGAGATAGAAGCAGTCTGGAAGTCAAGACAGATGTTGTGGTAGCTGCAAGGTTACCTTGAGAGGCTGCCTTTTCTCGTCACACAAGAAAGAAGAGTGCCTTGCCAACCTGTAGAGGTTGAAGAGTCTTGTTTAATTTGCCTAAATACTTTACATGTATCAAGTTGCAGCAGAAGCATTAGTACCGTGGTTGTCTATAATGTTGTCAGAACATTATTATTTGAATATAGTAGAAGCAGTAGTAGACTGTGAGGCAACAGAGCCTGCTCTCACAGTATCATTGGCAGAAGGGGGTTGCTAAGAAGAGAGCAATCCCTAAGAAGAAGCATCCTGACAAATTGTTTTCAAGACGCTGCACAGATTACAAGAAGAGGAGTTGTTATTAAGCAGAAGTGGTACTTTCGTTCTGAACTCCATTAATTATTTCCTGGAAGGAGGTTAACCAAGAATACAATTGGTTCTGTTTTTTTGTGGAACTTGAAAAGGGAATCCTTTCATCAAACGAAGGAGGAACTGTTACCAGTGGATTTGTGTTTGAGTGAACGTTTGTTTTTTGGAACTCTTCAAGAACTGATTTAAGACTTTCATTTCCTTGGAAGAAATTAACTTTGGACATTTCTGGGGGAGCAAGATCTACCCAGGGCAAGTCATCCAAGACACTGTTTTTTTGGTTATCTTTTATTTGTTGTTTATATTTTGTTTTGATTGGTCCGTTGTTTAGTGTGAGGGCCAGTTTATGCATGCTAAGTGATTTTCCCTTAGTTTCTAGATTAGGTAGAGAATTCCCTGGTAGAGTAGACTTATTAGATTTTTTTTGGCATTTCTTTGTTAAAATAAAATGTCAAAGACTGATAAAACTACAAGCAGTTGTCTGCCTCGCATTACTGGCCCCCTCACATAGCTCAGAGAAATTGGAGCATTCTATGGGCTGATTACCTGTCCAAGATGAACCACAGCCTTATTTTGCTGAACCTAATTGCATGATGGTTCTGATAAAAAGAGGTTCTATCTGTGGTGTTTGCTGAAAGCTGCAGATGCGACATATTAACAAGAAGAGTAATTCCTTACATTTCTCATCTAGCTAAATCAGATTTACAACTTTCCTCCTTTATCCTAGCAAAACTCCTCCCTTTAAGTCTATGCAAAGAAAAGCCCTACAGCATCTGTAATAAAGAGTGGCTTATTTAGTAATGTTAACATTAGCTAGTAGTGTAAGTGAGATGCAGGTAATATGGACAGATAAGCCATGTGCCATAAGCTTGAGGTAGCTTTAAAGTTACATTATGTTTTTGTTACGCAAAGTGGTGTCTGATTTTGACAACAATCAGACCATCCCTTTGCTCCTTTTTTCCTAACCCTTCTTCTCTGGTGGTAATATCTTTACACATCACAGAAATGAAGAGTGCTCTTTAATGGCCTTGACAGGAAATCAGAAAACCTAAACTGCTCTTTGACAACTATGGTGCAGTTTACACTGTTTTCCTGCTTCCAAACAGTCCATAGCTAGATTGAGTCTAACTTATTCAATTGTAGGCCTACAGGACCCTTGCAAGTTGACTCGGCTCATTCCACTAGATGGATGGTGGCTACTGTTGCTCTGCTAAGGAACATTCCTATGGCAGAAATCTGTAAAACAATCACCAGGAAACAGTGCATACATTCTTGCATCATATTACCTGGTATCAGAGGCATGAGCAGTGGCCTAAGTCGGACAAGCATTCTTAAGAAACTTGTTTGGTTAAGGGCTTGCACATATTTTCTTTTCCTGCTCTGTTTTCTCCTTTGTAAATGATTGCCAATCAGTCCTTCTTTCCCCTTTTCTGATTTCCCTCCATCTTTTGTAGGAAATTGGCTTGCTATTCCAATTTTCTTTACGATTATCAGTAAGGGAAAAGTTTACTACTTTTAATCCTAGTTCTACATCATGCGTATCTTCATTACATCTTTGAACATCCTGCCCGGTACAATAAGGAGGGGATATGAAACGTGATTGAGGAGGCTGAGAATTGGATGCAACTGCCTTGTACAGTAGATGATATGCGGCAGGAACTCTGGCCGCCTTTAAGCAACAGTATCCTTTTTCCCTTACGTGTATTAGTACCTGTTACCTTGTTTTCTCTTTATATGAATGTATATGCTTTTTTGAGGGAAATTTGAACAATTGAAAAATTATGCTAAATTATTATTTTTTATTTTGAAACTATTTAATATTTGTTAAGAAAGGAAGATGTCTTCCTGTTATGTAAATAAGTGTTCTAAGGTCTCACATATAGGAGACAACATTCTGTGTTCACAAATTCAGTGGCGATAACCATGATGGAGAACTATGATTACAAGTTACTTACTTTTGCTTCTGCTTTATTTATAGGTATTTTGGTTGATTCCACCAACTTTGCAAAATTTAGAATTTTATGAAGATTGGGTGCTATCTGGAAAACAAACGGATATCTTCCTGGGAGACAAAGTCACTGGATGTCAAAAGATTGAGTTGAAGCAAGGCTATACATTCTGGATTCCATCAGGTAATGCCTATCATGAGTAACTCAGCTATGTAAGATGGGATGGCTTTATACAATTATGCTGCTTTTATAAGTTATGTATCCGCAGACCAAAGAGATTGAATTGATGAAAAAAGATCTGAATTACATCACTCGTACTAATTGTTGGTACAATGTCTTTTGCAGCTTTAACATGAAACACTTGGATGACTATTCTCACTTCTTGTTTTGTTTGTGGGCTGCCTTGTTACATGAGTGTGCTTCAGTGCCCACTGGTGCCCCATCCAATAGGAACAGATATAAAACGATGTAAACAAATGGTGCATTTATCAGAACATTTTCCTAACAAATTTGCTGAAAACAATGTTTAACATGAAATTCAAATAACATAGATTATAATCTTCCTTTTATTTGTTCTGTCTGGAGAAAAATGAAATGATGATGATTTTTTATTTTATATGTAGTTCTGTTTTATCATATGTTATTTATATGTAAAATCATTTTAAATGTGTAACTTTTGTAGTGTCTGTAGTTTTTGTGGTTGTTTTAAATGTGTATCACACAATAAATACATATATAAATACAAATAACCTAGATTTGCAATTTTACAGGGCTTCACTGAATGTTCCTAAAACCTATATGGCATCACTCTCTTACCCCACTCTAATCATTCAAGCATGTGTAGTGTCTATTTCCGGATGCTGGAATCTCTCTTTGGCCACCACATTGTTGCCTACAGTTCTATGAGCAACATTCTGTCATAGACTTTCAGTGAGCCTACTCATTCATGTGTGCTCATTTAGCCCAGAGCATTAGTACAATTTTGATGGGGATTTCTGGTGGGATAGCCCATTATGGTGCAGAGAAGAAAGGGATGTCTAACTGTAGTCTGGTCCTGACATCTGGACAGTAGATAATTTCTCATGTCAGACAGACTTTGTGGACTCAAACAGTAGAACTACTTCTCAGCTTATAGAGACGTGTGCAGGTTCTGACAGCAAGCATATCCTTTCGGTTCCACCCATCATACAGGCTCACACTGCAGAGTGAACAAACTTTATAGTGTCACTTAGGTAACGTAGATCAAGGACCAGACAACCACAGAAAACAACATTTCAGGGTAGTTTATTAGGGAACTATAATGGGGTGGGTGCAACATAATAAGTGGGGTTGGCTTAAATTGCAACTAAAACATGTAAGTATAGTGTGGCGCATGGAAGAATCAGTCAGACATGCTGGGGACATTATTCAATATCTTTAATGAAATTATAAATCAAATGCCTAACTTTCCCTATGGCTAGAGGGAATAACATACCTATCTAATGGAACTGAAGGTGCTAGTCAGTTGTCAGGAAGTCCAAACTAACTCTACCTGACCCTACCACTTTAACTAAATTAAATAGGCCAGGAGGGTCTCTTATATTCATCTGGTCTTCTTTTCAGATAGTCTCTTTATTTACAACATTTCTCTGTGACACAGATATTTCTTAACATAGTCTTCTTGAATAGTCTGTGGGATCAGTTCTTGTAGTTCTTCAAAGACACTCTTGGTTTTTGTGCTTTCTGTGGTCCTAATTTTATATTTACTCTGGCGGTCGTTGCTCACACTCTTGTCAGACCTTGTAGACTCTTCCCAGTCTTTAATTTCAGGCTTTCCTGCATTGGGTTTATCGTGACCGTTTTTGAGGCTTTCCTTGTAATGAATTCTCTGTCTCAAACTCTCTTCTCTTTTATCCTGTTCATATGGTATCTTCCCTTCCTCGCAGGAGATTTGTTTCCAGTTTCAGCTCGTCACCCACCGCGGTTGGGTTAATCCCTTTTGTGTATTCTTTTCACTTCTCTTGTTAACTGGTTTTCTTTTTTATATCTCATCCTCAGAACTGGCACGAGTTTCTCTCTTCTTGTAATAACCCTCTTGCCCAAACGGGTTATTCGTTACTTGTTTTCCCTGCTTTTTACAATTCCAATTATACAGTCTTACCTTTACTTTTTCGTCCTTAGAACTGGGACTAGTTTTTCTCTTCTTATAATAACCCTCTTCGCCAGCCAGGTTATTCGTTACTTGTTTTCTCTGCTTGTTACAATTCCAATTACAGTCTTATCTTTACTTTTTTGTTCTTGGAACTGGGACGAGTTCCTTCAGGTCGATAATGGTGCTCCGGCGTCCTCCCTCTTCTCCTGTTTCCCCCCAGTTCCTCTCTGTATGAAGGGGAAGGTGGTGGGGCTCAGCTCTCGTTTGGGTTTCCTTTGTCGCTCTTTTCGGTAGTCAGCTTCTCGTTTTCGGTTCCTCGTCGGGTCTCTGCTGTACCCTGGCCCAGATGATCAGAAGCTATCAACGATTCTTGCAATGTTATCTCGGCGTTGCAGTTTTGGTGTCCTGCCTCTCACACTGCAGTTGTGGTCACAACACCACCGGATACCTCGCTCCTTCTTTCCTCCTCACAATGCATTCCTCGCATCGGCACACGCCTGGCCCCCAGCGTTTCGTACTGGTTTTCTCTGCCTTGTTGAAAGTCGCGGGCTCCACGGCTCGTCTTCGCTCCACCTCCACAAGGTGTGATGATGTCAGGGGGCTTACCCTGCACACAAGGTTTTCCTCCTCTTCTTATCAGACTTGTTCCAGAGAAATATACGTCTCTTGTTAAAGCAACATCTTCCTTTACTTTTCCACATGGGTTTCTCTTGGTGTCCAGTCAAAGTACCGAATTCAAACGGATTGAATACCAAAGGTGAGAGTCAATTTGACCTAGAACCAAAGGGTCGAATTTATTTTTTTTAAATATTTTTTGGGGGGTTTCCGTTTTGGAAAAAAAGTGTTTTTTACCACAAAAACAGGGGTTTGGGGGGACCCCCCCCCAAAATAAAAATTTAAAAAATAAAATAAAATTCGGCCCTTTGGTTTTCGGTCCTTTTGTCGACCCTTTGTTCATTCGATCCTTTGCATTCGAAACTTTGACCTAGAACCGTTTCTCTTTGCGTTGCCTTCAGCCAAATGATAAGATGTCACATTATTTGTTATGATAGGCAGTCCCATGTAGCTTACTCCTTGTCCCGAAAGGTGGAGTCTCTCCCGTGAGGTCCCAATTGCCTCGACCCCTAGGGGATGATCTTGCAGAGCAGGCTCACATCCTTAGCCTCAGAAGGGTAATGGACCCAATGGGAATGGGGACTTATCGACCCCCCCTCCCCCCGCAAATCGTGATCCAGCACTAATAGCGCCGGACAGAATTGCGGTAAGACTATTAGTGTTGGGCAGTATCCCAGTGCAATTAGTGCCAGGATACCGCCAAAGTCGTGATAGAGCCCATAATTATATCCATTATTTATGACCCCTTATGCTTTAAATGTCATATTAGATGTGTCCTAATGTGTATTCATAGATTGTCCCAAATGCACTGATTTACATTCACATAATTGTGTTTGTTCAGCATCAGTTGGTCTGAGGAGCCAAAAATAGCTTGTGGTAACTTTTGGTGTTAAGCTAACCAGGTCCTTCTAGGCTATTAGCAGGAGCTAAATAGTTCCCAGCTCCCCTCAATTTCGAACCCTGGCTCTGGTTTCCCAGTACCTAGTACTTGACTTCTTCTGGGGTTCATGGATAGAACTCAACAATACTGGTTTTAAAGGGAATATCTCCCCTTTATTTTCCCTCGTCCTGTTTTTACCAGTCACATGTCTCTTGTCCTCCACCAGGATTTCTGGCTCCTGCACCCCAAGACACTCTACTTCCGTGGGAGCCTCCTAATCTCTGGTACATGAAATGAGAGAACTGGGAAGTTGGAGTCCTAAATGTGGTAGGACATGAAGATGGGCAACTATTAGAACTCTCCTTTCTCTGGTTCCTCAATGTATTGCCTCCTCCTCATAAACTCGTACCCCACTCTTCTGATCCCCAGGTTTTCTCATCCAGAACTGACTTAGCTTTTCCTGTAACCATATCCCGTTTTCCAACTAATATATTTCTTGTCTTAATTCCTGCACCAAATTCTCCTTGCTTTATCATCTCCATCTCCATTTTCTCTCGTTTTTTCTCCCTTTGCAATCACCTCCCATAAATGTATACCTCTTTCCACTCTTTGCTCTTTTCTGTGCCTTCCCCTCCCCTTTTGGCATCTTTCTTTTCTCAATCTCACATTTCTAAATGCACACCATCTTTCTTCGCTTCCTCACCAGTTAATGCAACTTCTTTGTAACCAATGTTCTCCAGGTCTTTCCTATCTTCCCCATCTTCTTCACCCCTCTAGGCACCACCCGTATGTGTTCTTAAGGCTGTCTTCCAACTCACAACTGTCTCCTGCACTTCCTTCACCCTCTCCTTGTTAATCTAGTCTGTCTCACTAATGTCCCTCACACCTTCATTCCCATGGGCGCCACCTCTCTCCTCAATTATCGTTTCTATCTCATACCTATTTCTTGCACCTTCTTCATCCCTCTGGGCACCACTCTCTCTCAAGTCACCTTTACTATCTTTGGCCGTCACTCCTGTTATCCTGACCAGCAGCTCAATTTCTCTTGGCTCTGCAGTTTGGTGTCCTGGGTCTCTCCTCCAGCTCCCAGGCTCTGGTGTGGCCTAACCTTCTGGGCCTCTCTTCCAGCTTCTTGGGCTTGGCTACCCCTACAGGTTCCCCTGGAATCTCCTATGGCATGATCCAAATCAGCTCTGGTCTCGCGCTCCTACTCCAAATGCTTCCAATGTCAGCCTGATCTCTTGGTGTTTTATAGGGCTTTAGCTTTGCCTCCCTGCCTCTGTCTAGTGAAAGGTGACTCAAGTGTGGTAGATGGGATGGGTATCGAATGTCTGTCTCTGCCATTGAGGATTGCTTGCAACTCTGGCTGGTGTGCTACATGGGATTGGATCGCCCCACCTCTTGGATGGTCCTCTTTCTGCCCGCTACTCCCTCGCCCTGGCTTCCAGTCTTTTTGTGGGGTAGGAAAACTCTGGTGTGCAGGCTTGGTATAGGGAATGTGGGAGAAGTTGTTCATTGGACCTGGGCGGGTCTCTACCATCTCCTAGACCACAGCTTCAAGAACCCCACCCGGCATCTTGGAGTTCCTAACTCCATCTTCCTCTTTTGATCGCACATACAAGGACTGGCGGTGGGATCCACCCCCGAGGATGGCTTCCAGTTCTGAAGTTGGAGTTGAGGCTGGCTAGTCTGCTGGCCCAGCCTGCCAGACGGTCCTCTGGTGTGCATTCTCTGGCCCTGCCTTTGGGGTGGATTCACCCCCATCTGTTATCAACTCTGAGTGTGGTGTCTTTGGGTGAGAACTGGCTGATTGCCTCTGGGATTCCCTGACCTAGTTCAGATCCCACTCCTTCGAGTAGATTTAGGAGCGGGTTATGCACGTGCACAGGGGGAACCAAGTGTGCAGGTGCTGCTGGCTCTGCAGGATTGCCGCCCCTCAATTCTTTTAAAGGGGGAGCAGCAGCTATATTTAGGTACAGAGTCATAAGCTTTAATGGAAGCAAAGCCCTGTGCTATGGGTTTTTGGAACTCCTGATTTCCCCGATTTCATTAGGGTTCCTGCTTCTGAGTGGTAGGGAATGAGCCCAATTTAGGTACAGGGTGCCTTTCAGGGGCAATGTGATTGTCCCCGACCATTAGACAGGGACAAAGTAAGGGTGACTAGGGGATCCACTCCATACAGATCATTCGCTAGCTTGTGGTGGGGAGACATCTGGCCCCCACAGCGAGGTGGGGTCTTTGTCACAATAGTAATAATAAATTGATAACACCCTATCAATATAGATCATGGAAAGCCTCCGCGAGTCTTGAAATAAACAGTATAGCAACAGAAAAGAGCCCCCTGGCACCAAGAAAATGATGCCACAACATCAGCGATAAGTGTCTCCAAATGACCTTCAATTGGATCTTGAATTTCAATTTGAAATATATATATATATATATATATATATATATATATATATATATATATATATATATATATATATATTAAATATATATATATATATATATATTAAATATAAAAGTATTAATTTGCCGATTCATGCATGAATTATTTTGTTCCCAAATGCCAGCTCGTCATTGTTTGGAAATACCCTTTTTTCCAGTGTTCCATTTTTAATGAATAACCTTATTTTGTTCACAAACATCCACTTCCCACTTTCTGACAATACTCTATTTTGTTTCCACATTCCAGCTTTTCATTTGAGAAGATGTATTATGTTTGTCCTCTGATATCAGCTTGTCATTTTCTTCATGTACTCTCATTTACTTCTACCACCACAGGATCTCTGGTCCTTGGTGCCTCATTGGTGAGGTGGCTTTCGGCTGGAATTAGATGTTCCCTGGGGATGTGGGAAATCACCCACTAAGTGATGCCAACCCCAGAGGGTATTCAAGGGGATCGTCCTCATTGCTGACCTCTTTTTCAGGGCCACCCATGCCACCTAAACACATGATGGTAAACTAGATTGCTGGTGCGCTGGCCGTCTGTGGGCAGAGATCATGATTGCAGCACCTGCCCTGAGATGGAGAGATGTAAGCATGGATTGCGATCAGCACACTGTGCCAAGCTCATCTATTCTTTGCTGCAGATGGAGACCTTGTACATGAACTCTGGCATTAGGCAAGGGGATATGAGAGGCACACGCATACACACACACACACACACACACACCAGGCAGGCACCATGTTGGAATTAGGCGGCCACCATAAAATGGCCGCCTGGTTCCAATTAGCAAAACAGACACTAGTTTCTATGCATTGGGAGGTGGTGGGACACAGCGCCCTCAACTGATGCTACAGCAAGGCCAATAATCGATCTTAACTCTCATCGCCTCCTATCCACCCTCTTCCTTTTCACGTTCTTAGCTTTGAGCAGATCCCCTGCTCCCAATGCTGACACCTCTCCACTTACATTTATCTCTGCATCTTGTTTCTTCCACCCCTCTCCAGCCCAGGGGTGTTGCTCGGTCTGAAAAAGATCTGGGGCTACCCTATTGTCGGGACTCTGGGCTAGCTATAGCCTTTTGGCTGTAGCCCCTGAGCTTCTACCCAAGGCTACAACCAAAGAACCTGGGGCTATAGCCCCAGGGCCCCATAGCCCCTCAGCCCTCACTCTCCGCCGTTGGCAACGCCTCTGCTCCAGCCTACTACAAACGCGAGCCTCCTGCAACCCGCACTGAGCAACCAGGGCTGTTTGCTTGTATACTGTTCTCTCCCCCCCCCCCCCCCCCCCCCCCGGTTTGATTTCCAGTGAGGATCTGCGTGAGTGTCATACAAGTTAGTGAGGGCTGGTATTGGCTCCTGTGTCTGAGTGCATATGGGACTGCTTTGGGCTTAGGGGGCCGAACCAAGCCTCTAGCTGACCTATCCACCATTTAGAAAGTTTTGAAAGTTCGTTTTTCTTCCCTGACCCTGGTGGTGCTTGTGCTGAAATGAGGACTCCTCTGCCTCGAGTTTGTGAATTATGTGCCCGGAGCATACTAGATTTGCAAACACATGCTTTGTAAACATTTGCTTTCTGATCTCAACTTGTACACACAGTCGAAGTGGAACATTGTAACCCCTGGGTGAGTATCTTCTGTCGGGGGACAATGCTTCTGTAACTTTGCTTCCCGCAATGTTGTCTCATCGTTTGGGAAATCATAAATTGGCAGCAGTGTAACCGCGGGTCCCACACACTACGCGAAATAATGTAATGGTTGCATTGTGTGGAACTGCAACTGTATAGAAACACATACGACCATCGTCAAGTGAAGGGAAATGATTTATTTTGAAGGGAACAATCTTTTTACATGCTGGAGCATTGGGTCTGCTCACATGGAGGTTCAGTCTCTTCCAATTGGGGAAGGGGTGCATTCTTATTCTCCTGAAAGGTCTTGGAAGGTATTGGGCAGGGTCAAGCCTTTTTGAGCTGGCCTGTTCTACTTCACTTATGGAATGGGAAGACTACAGGCTCCCAGGACTGACCTGTACCATGGCACTGTGATTGTTCCCTGCCATGTGACAGAAGCTAAGGGGAGGTGACCAGGGAAACTCTGCATACACCAGGGAACAACATTCACTGGCTCTGTGTGATACACAGCCCCCCCCCCAAGTCACTGTCTTGGGGGTAGCCAGAATCAGGCAAGAGACTTCACACACCTTACACTCTTCTTCACACTCGTGCTCCTCTTCCATCTCACACAGGAAACCCAAAACATCACCCACTCAAACTCATTGTCAATAACATGAATGTTTAGCTCCTCCGTCAGCCCGCATCACCAAACTACCTCTCCTAGGAAGCAATAGGCACCACACCACTGAAAGCTTTAGTGGTCAAAACAATATTTGGAGAGGTTCCTCCTCCCGGTGAGCACCACGTTACGTGCACGCTCACACACACTTAACTACTCGTCAAGCCCTACACTGCTCAACTTAATTAACATGCCCGACCCTCACTCACATAGGGTGTAACCAAGTAAATCGGTGCAAACCCTCTCACGTCCTGCTGTCCTGTAATAATCTCACACCCCAGAAAACCACACGTCAACTCGTCCAAACTAGACAGATACCTCTGAATACACACACACACCCTCTATCTCTTCATGACTTTCATTGCTCAATCTAACCAACAGGTGTCACCGTCACTCACATGCCAGGTATAACAGTACATACCTGTCATGCCCAAGGGGTCAACAGAGGACGTGGAATGAAGTGGAAGTTCACTATTCAGTTTATTTGGGTTATCAACAGCAGCAGAGCTTCTTAGAGTAGGGTGACCAGATTTTCAAGATGAAAAACCAGGACCGCCAACAGCATAAAAGCACTACCCTGTCAATGACCCACCCCCGCCCTCCCTAACGCCTTCTCCACCTCCTCTGGGATCCCACTGTATTTCCAGCATGGCTCCTGCATATATATGGTGTGGTTGCGACTGTGGATAATGTTGATTAAAAAAAGAGCTCTTGCTCTGATTGATGTTACAGGCCTTGTTGTTTATGGTTTCCCAGCCGGTCTCTGTGGCGCAATCAGATAATTCCATGTGGCTGGTACCTGAAAGGTTGGGGTTTAAGCCCATCCATCGATGACAAATTGTGAAAGTATTATAATGTTTATTGAGTTTAGAATTGTTACCAATAAAGTTGCCACTCTCCCATTCCCCCAAACCGGGATGGTCACCCTTCCTTTCCCCAAAACCAGGACTTTGTTTTTAAATTAAAGAAACTCTCGGGACGGTGGGACAGAGCTCCCGGTCAGTCCTGGCAAACCTGGAACGTCTGGTGGCCCTATTTTAGGAGGAACTCCTCTCTCCTCTGCATCTGCAGCATTGAATGGTAGAAATGTGTCCTCCTTTCCTTCTCAAAGGGAAAGAGTTTTTTTTCCAACTGGAAACTTACTAGAGGCTTTCCTGCCACTGATGATGGCCTCCTAACCACCATAGATCCTTAAAACTATCTCCTCTGCTGAAGGTCACTCAAGAGGCAGGGGGAACAGAAACAGCAAACAGACACCACCCCTGACATTGGAAAAAGAGGGAAAAGAATCCAAAATGATGGCAAGCCTTTTAAAAATATTATTCCCCTGCCCTCGACTAGGAGGTCCCAGGGGTGCTCCCTGAATACCTAACAACCACTGGTTTTATCCAACCAGTTCCAAAGCTTGCCTTAGTCAATTGGTGGATGGAGAGCACGTTACACCTGAGGCTAAGAAACCAAACCAGGTTGGATGCAGAGGACAGTAGCTCACTGAGGAAGCTGGAGAGCACCAGAGAAAGGCATCCCTTGTTCCCCAGAGGAGGAGCGGAGCATCAGAGAGCAGGAAACCCCCCTTGATTCCCACTTAGGGGTGAATACTGTTGATCCCATAGAGGCAGTGAGTCCCGGGGGGGGCACCTTGATACTCAGAAGGGGGTTAAGCACCAGAGCAGGAATTGCCTTTGATCCACAGAAAAAGGGAGGAGCCCCGAGAGAGAGGGAGAGAGCCCTTTGATCCCAGAAGCGGGGGTGAGTGCTAGGAAGTGGGGTAGCCTCCTGATCCCTGGAAGATGGTGTGAGCCTGAAAGAGGAGGAGAGCACATTGATCCTGAGAGGTAGGAGTAAGCACTAGAGAAGGGGGAGCCCCTTGATTCCTAGACGAGGGTGTGACCCCCAGAGGGGAGAGGGCTCCTTGGTGCTGAGTAGTGGAGAAGAGCCACTCGGTCCCCGGAAAAGGGGTTGAGCATCAGAGATCGGGAGAGCCCCATGTCTCCGGCAGAGAGGGGTGTGCAGGAGAAAGAGGAGCGCCCCTTAATTAGGAAATGAGGGGACGGAGTGCCAGAGAGAAGTGAGAGCCCACGACCCCAGAACAGTTGGTGAGAACATTTGGAAACCCTAAACCCAGACAGGCAGAGAAATCATGTGGTCCCCAGAAGACTGTGTGGTGGAAGCGGGGAACAGAGCAGCCGAATGAGTGAGGCAGGAGAGCTGCTGCCTGCTTGGCACCTCCTGTGGTGCCCTTTCGTTGTTCCATTATCTCACATCCCTTGACCCCAAGGACTAAGTTACAGCGATGCTGATCTTACTCCCATGCACCATTCTTATGTGTTATTTTATTTAATAAAAACTCTTGAACCTTATTTCGTTGTCAGTATCTGTGTTATCCCGTTGGGCCTTCAGATCGTTCTGTCGGCTGAGGGACTGGCGGTCTACTGCGCCTGCTCCTGAAAGGAATTAGTTCACTGCCCCAAGAGCTTCGCAGTTATGCTGGGCTGCGTCACTTACTGTCACGCCCACACTGTCAACTGCGCATGTCTAGTAGGGGCGATGCAAGAGTGCACATCTCACACATGGTTAGAGCACATCATTAACGAGGAAACTGCCATATTCTCTTGCTTGGAACACATTATACAGTGGCTCAGTCCCACCATTCTTAACGAAGGGGCCGTTACTTGTTCTCTGATGATGCCCCTACAATTTGATACGTGTTCATCAAAAGGAGATGCCTGCAAGAGCTCAGTGGAATTACTGGTAAAAACCAATACCTTTAAACAAATGGTGGGTCTGTACATGTTACTACTGTATCGCATAACTAGTTGGTATGGAAGTGATTCTAATTTTGATAAGTAAAATAATTATTTTAATACAAGGTTTGGTGTTTTTAATATCACCTGTACTTATTTTAGCCCGGTGTAACCGTGTCTAGTCATGGAAACGAGTTTCTTCCTTGAAAGATCAGTTAGTAAAACCAGCATGACCTTATTGGCCCCTATACATATAAAAAAAGTGCCTTGCTGATCAATATTATATTCCCACCACGTTTGCTTCATTGCTGAATTCTGTATTTTAACGCTGATGACTGTTCCAACTTAGATGAACTGCCGCCACCTTGTGTTGGAATTGAAAATTGTTTCTTGAAAAAACAACACTCGGCAAATGTAGTAGCTTTTTGTGTAGGCGTTGCATAAAGGTGCGTCAGGCATTACTGTCATAATATAAATAGATACTCGCACCATTTTCCAGCTGTTTCAATCTTATATGGAGCAGTAATCTCATTTGCCAGGTTTTTCAATGATATGCTCTTAAACTCTCAGTATATTGCTGATACTGCTATAATATACCAGGAATTGTCATCAAAACCCATGAACTTAGATCATTGTCCAATATTGCCACGAAAACCTCATGTGTTTGCACAATTCTCACCGAAGCCCAGGTACTTAAGCCATTGCCATTACATTGTCAGGTACCCGTTAAATTATCAAGGTCAAGTCTTGCTATAAAATATAGCATTACACACCGTTGTTCATAGTTCCACCAGATACCAGTTACTCTCATCATTTGGCACTGTTACAAAAAACGAGGAAGAGAACACCCGGAGACCAGAATTGTAAGTTCTCACACAGTGTGATTTACACATACAAGGAGGGCACATCCCATAGGGAATAATGAAATCGAAGGCCCTCATTTTAAAGGATCCTGCCACCCCTGTGTATCCCTCCCAAAGATCATCCTGCCTACAGCCCTGGCCACCCAGGCAGTAAGTATTTGAGGGATGATGGGGAGAATGCTAAAGTTTTCCTAACGCAACAGGAAAAAACAAAGGGAGCTTTCTACAATCAATGGAAAGTGTCAGGACAGGTCAAGCAATACAGGGTATCCCCTGCCCTAGATAGTCGAATAGTTGAGTCCGAAGGTCCTGACTTTAGGTTTTCTGGGTTACTTATCAAGAGAATGTGCAGCAAAGTCGCACAGTGGTAGCGAGTTAGTGTCCCTGGGCAATTCTTTCCTTGATAGGTTCTACTCCTCCGGGATTCTGGCGGTCACGTATGCCTTTGTCACATCGGCTCCTGGGAGGATGAGATAGCGATTGTTGTACCATCATGTCCCGAGAGGTGTAATGGTATCTTCAGTGAGCAGAGCATAGTTCTCCTCCTGCCCTAGGCGCCTTCGATGCTTGGTCGCGCTGCGTGGGATCACTCTGGTATGTATTCTTCTGCCTACCCGGGTTATTCTGGACACAATATTGCTCTTCCATCTGCACTTGTTCCTGCTCCTCCTCCTGCTCTTGCTGTGCCTTCTCCAACCTCTCCCAGTGTCTCCTCCTTTCTCTTTCTTCCTCTTACAATCTCTCCCCAGCTCATCTCTCGCTTTTTGTGATACAAGCTCTCAGGAACATTGTCCTTAAAGGGATGGTCTAGTAAAAAAATGTATTTAAAAGATAGATAGGCCACATAAAAAAAAATATACTAGCATCCTCCGTTTTGAAACTTCCTATGTAAAATTTTGAGCTATTCAAGCTCAAAATTCGAAAAAGCAAGCACAGGGGCGCAGCCATTTTGTGAAATGGAGGCCCTCCTGTGCTGGCTTTTGCTTTTGCGGCACTAATGAAGGAAAAGCCAGCCAGCTGTAGTAAACAAAGTCTACCGCTGGGTGGCTTTCCCTTCATTAGTGCCGGGACTCGGAGGACGCGGACCGGAGACCAGAGCAGGAAAGCTGCAGCTGAATCTCGGTAAGTGCTATTTATTTTTTTTACAAAAAATAAGCACTAGCTGCGTTTTTTTTTCTAAGTTTTCCGGGCTGGAGGAGCCCGGAAAACTTAGAAATAAAACCGCAGCTTTAAAAACGTTGTATTTATGTTTGCGGTCGCTTTTGAAGCGACCGCAAACATAAATACAACGTTATTGTGTTGGAAAACGCTCCCAGAGGAGCATCGGAGACCCAAAGTGAAAGCCACAGCAGGCAAAAACACACGCGGTTATGTTTACATGCCGCGTAGTGTTTCTACCGGCAGCTGATTTCCCATTTGGGGCTCTCGGGCTCCCCGTGTGGAGCCCGAGAGCCCCAAATGTGAAAGCAGATTCAGGCAGACACAACGCGGTTGTTTTGCGCAATGCCGCGTTGTGTCTGCCTGAATCTGCTTTTCCATTTGGGGCTCTCGGGCTCCCCGTGGGTAAAGCAGATTCAGGCAGACACAACGCGGTTGTGTTGGAAAACGCTGCGGTTTTAAAACCGCAGCGTTTTCCAACACAATAACGTTGTATTTATGTTTGCGGTCGCTTCAAAAGCGACCGCAAACATAAATACAACGTTTTTAAAGCTGCGGTTTTATTTTCTAAGTTTTCCGGGCTCCTCCAGCCAGTAGTGTTTCTACCTGCAGCTGATTTCCCCTTTGGGGCTCTCGGGCTCCCTGTGGGGAGCCCGAGAGCCCCAAATGGGAAATGCTAAATGCTGCGTTGTCTGCCTAAATCTGCTTTCCCATTTGGGGCTCTCGGGCTCCCTGTGGGGAGCCCGAGAGCCCCAAATGGTAAAGCAGATTCAGGCAGACACAACGCGGTTGTGTTGGAAAACGCTGCGGTTTTAAAACCGCAGCGTTTTCCAACACAATAACGTTGTATTTATGTTTGCGGTCGCTTCAAAAGCGACCGCAAACATAAATACAACGTTTTTAAAGCTGCGGTTTTATTTCTAAGTTTTTCAAAATTTTACATAGGAAGTTTTAAAACGGAGGATGCTAGTATTTTTTTTTTTATGTGGCCTATCTATTTTTTAAATAAAAATTTTTACTAGACCATCCCTTTAAAAGTGGAGTAAGGAGTACTGCTGCTGGGTAAAAAGGCGAATGAGGTGACAATACGGGCTCTGACTGTCTGGACAGTTCCTTACTTGGCTCTTCTACCTCTTATTGGCCCTATGTCCTTGCCCCCAACTCCTCCCCTCACACCGTGCCCAACTCATCACAAGGGGAGTTTTCTAATGGTTTATTTTGTTCTCTGCCCAGGCCCATCATGTTAGTCAGGCAGGAGTCTCATATCTGCTTCTTGAGCCACTGTTCTGTCTGCCAAATTCATAGGGAACTGTCTCTGCTGAGTTGGCACTCCACCTGGCAAGTTTGCGGGTTAATAGCCCTTCCTTCTGTGTACATTTGCTAGTAAAGGTAAACGGTAACAGTCACTGTTCACAAGCTGAGGACGAGCATCTAATCCCTGGTGTTTCCTTTGCTGACAAACTATTTGCTTTTGGTTCCAGGACGTAACCCCCGCCAGGGATGGCCTACTCAACATGTGTTGAGCTTAGAATCCTTCTCAGTGCATGGAACCGTGAACAGAACCCAAAGCTTTTGTATACTCCTTTGTTCACTTCCCAGGTGCCTGTAATCTTCTCTGAGAATGTCTATATAGGGGTTTCACCGTGGAGCAGCCATGGGGTCCCCTGCATCATTTATTAGACACTCTCTGGATAGACCTAGAATGCACCTTCCTTTTTGGGGTCATTGAGCGTCTTGTATGTAAGTATGAGATTCGTAAAGTGCAAGCATTGCTGGGAAGCAACAGAGCGCTGCACATAGGCGGTGCTGTGATGAATCCAATGGAGTCCACATGAAAGCCCTACCTAAAGTCTCCTCTCAGGTGGCCAGGCAAAGGCAGACCCTTCCTGATCCTGGGGCGGTGTTTGCCGGCAGGATCACTTGGGTGGAGAAGGGTCCCGGGGAAACAGAAGGCCTTCATGGGATGAGACGGGGTACTTGTCTACCTCCAGGAAGGGAATATCATTAATATCAGTATATGTAATGGCATCTTGTCAAAGAGAACGGGTACTCCCTCAAGTTAATTATAACATTGTGAGTGAAGCGAATTATAACCGGTCCTAGATTAAGGGTGAGAAAAGCTCTTACAAAAATGATAACTCCCTTAGAAATAGGAAATCCCATGCGTCTCAGGAAAAGCATGCAAAGAGGGCTTTAAAAACTACCAATATGAAACTGGAAAAAGCTCAATCCTTTGTAAAACCAATATATCTTTTTATTCTTGTGATTCTCCTTTGAGGAATATGAGGAAAAGGAACTTGGTGGGGAAATTATAATGGAGAAAAATGACTTTTGTGTTAGGCACTTCAAGTCCCATGATTCCCAGAGTACTGGACGAAGAAGAGGGCAGCAAAGGCACAGGGCTCTAAAGTGCAGCCCATTAAGAATAATGACCCACACCTGAGGATGGCTGAGGCATAAAAGGCGCCATCAGGTGCAGGCCAGCAGGGAAAGGTGGAAGAAGGCGAGGCAGCCAAAGCAGCAGCACGAGAGCAGTAGTGTGTTGGGGAGACTGTCCACAAAGTAACAGAAGACATTATGTTATGTAAGGGCCAGGATGCCAGGACCAGAGTAGCGTGAGAAGTTTATGCCGGTCCTGAGAGGGTTCCATGGGCTTGAGATTTCACTTGCAGAGGTCGTGCAGCAGAATGCGTACCTATTTGTAACTTCCCCAAAGTGAAGCATTCAACGGTGGACAGAGGAGCAGCGGGACACTGGGGAAACTTCAGATGCAGAGGTCGCGCAGCAGAAAGCAACCTGTTTGTAGTTTTCCCCAGAGTGTAGCGTTCAACTGTGGCAGGCGAGCTCTGTATCGCTGGTGGAGCTGCGAGGGCTCTGCAATGCGGGAAGCCGTGCAGGAGAGGTTGCCGGGTCGAGCCAGTGAAGTGAAACAGACGATCTGGGAGCAGCGAGGTACACTGTTCTGTGAGCCCAAAGCACTCCGTAGTTACCCATTGTCTGCAACCAGACGCTCCATTGAATACTGAGCTAAAACAAAACCAATTACTGATTTTGACATATACCAAGCTGATGTAAACGAAAGCAGTTGTTAAATAGAGACTCCAAAGATCCCACCTGAAGGAGGGGAGTGCTATATAGTGGGTAATAAAAGCAGCCAATCGCACAAGGGGCCAATATCTCAAGAAGAGAATCTAAATTACCATTGTTAAAACCAAAAGGGACACACATTAAGGCAATTGAGAAATAACCGGGGTTGCCCAAGCCAAAAGGAGATAACTGAACCTAACAGTGTGTGTGAAGAATATTGCCCAGGTGTAGAGAAAGTCTAAATGTGAAGAAGAGGAAGAGTTATTATCAGCATGTGATTAATAATGCAAAGGTGGAACAAGATTGGCAGGAGGGCTGTACTTCTGATAAGAGGTTCAGGAGGAAGGAAGTATTGACTGTCTTGTGTGTGGCAAACACTTGGTGTAGTAAATAGCACCAGTGTGATTCTTGTGTCTCCTGAAGACAATTCTAAACGTAATTGTGTGAAGCAGAAGACATTGTTAAAACCTTTGACATTGACCCTTACCACAGAAGTATTTGGAGATACTAGTTGGGCCTGGCAAGGGAGTATACCAGGCCTTAGAACTTGATGACAATTGATTCTGTGTGGGCAGGAGAGTATACCCACACAAAGAATTGCAGTAGTTTTATCTTGGCTGGCAGGAGAATATACCAGACCAAGAGTGGTGTTAACCATTGGTTCTGTTCTGGCAGGAACACACCAGAGTAGAGTGTTGTAGAGTGTTAAACCTGGCATGAGAGTAATCCAGGTGAAAACTCAAAGTACTGTGGTGGGGTAAAGCTTGTGACGAAGATGTGCCAAAATATCCTGCCAAAGACATTTGTTTTGAATCTAATAAAGTTTTGAAATATTCATTGTTGATGACAAGAAACTGTCTCCAGACCTTGAATACAAGTGGAAAGAGGAAGGGCGTGTTAAACAATTGTGAACTATCTTTTTGGAATCCAAGTTGGAACTTTGGGGTGTCAAGTTGGATTAGAAACTTAACTGAAGTGGGCCTTTTTGTTATAACCCAGGATTTCCTTTACTCTTTTTGAACATTTAAATAAAAGCTTGCTTGAATCTGGGGAAGAGGGGTTCACCCAGGTTATTTAGAAGAAGAAGCTATTGTGGTGTGACTTATAATGTGATGCTTGGTGTGAAACTTCCATATATTTCTTTATTGATTTATTGTGTATAAGAGTATACCTCAATTTAGAATACCAGGAGCACAAACGGTTGCTTTTAACTTGGCATGCCGCCATGGACAGTACACAGTGAGCTGGTGGAGAGATAATTTGGGGGGCTCAGACCCCATTTTAAAGCTTCCCCGTGCACATACATTTCGTGGAGAGTGGAGAGCAGTCCAGATTGGCGAGAGAAAGGTAACCAATCTCAAAGGAAGGACAGAAACTTAAAGGAGGAAGCAGGAAGTGAAGGTGAAGGATGACCAAGAGACCAGCAGGAGGAAGGAAGGAGTAGTGAATTGTGGAGATTGTAGGTACAGATGAGGTATTGGTTTAAGAGTGAATGTGGTTCTGGAGTTCAAGTGTGCCTTGTTGTGTGGCAAGTGTGTAGAGAAAGTGTGAGGAGTGAGTGTGAAGTGGTTGCTAAAAAGTGGAAGAAGAGTGTTTCTATAGCGTGGGAGGAGTGTTGTGGTGAGAGGAGTATAGTTGTGGGAGGAGCTGAGTAGTAGTGGGAGTAGGCGTGTGAAGGGGAGTAGTAGAAGGATGAATAGAGAAGTGGAGTGGTAGGAATGGTTACATCAAAGGGTGTAGGCGAGGAGTAAGAGGAATGAAACATCTGAGGGACGGAGAACTGTGTGGAGGAGTACATTGGAGGGAGTGGTAATAAGAGTAGAAGAGATGAGTGGGTATGATGGATCCAGCCTGAATAGCGGAGTAAGTGCAAGACACTTAACAACTCCCATTAGAACACTAACTTTTGCTAGAGTAGGATAGTTTGGAAGATCCCTTTTTGTAGGGAAACCATTGGTTCCAGAAGAGAATATCACAGACAGTAGGGGTCGCCATTCGGTAGAACTAACTAGGGGTTATGGACTCCTGGGTTATGGAGGAGGTTCGTGGGTGGACGAGAGAGAGGGACAGCCCTAGGCCTCTTTCACACAATTCACAATCGAGCAGGTTTTGCAAACTTAATTAACCTTGATTGCTATTTTGCTATATGGGAGTCTTATCTTCACACTGCCAAAAGCGGTTGTGACTGGTATGGTGGAGGTAACACACAAGGCTCTGGATGGTCTAGGCAGTTTGGGGGGATCAACCAAAATGTCCACCAAAAATGTCACAACTGTCATACACTGAATGGTTAATGCTAAACTATACTCCTGGATGACTCAATTCTAAAAAAAACGAAGATGTACTTGAACATGATCCAGGATTGACTGTCCAATTTAACGTAAACCTCAATGGATGCAAATCTAAGATCCTGTTATGCAGCATTGCAGGTACAAAGCCTTTGGTTTCCAGCCAAAATGGCCATCACTACCTTTGTATGCAAAATAAAATCAACTTTTTTTCTAGACTCCCACTTCTCAACCAGTTCGAATTACAATATTGCCTACCTCATTCAACCAAAGAACACTCTAAAGCAACTTCAGTTGGTTAAAAACACAATAGTAATAATAATGATAATAATCCAACCTCGTCCTCGCATTGAAAAAGCAGGACCCGCTCCCAGGTCACTCCACTTGCTCCCAGTTTTTTTTACGTATTTCTGGATAATGCTGTTTTCTGGTGATAGACAAGAAGGTTTAATATCCTTTAAAACGTAGATTGTTGCATATGTCTTCATTTGTTCATGTTGGCGGTGTTGTAATGTTTCCTGTATATGTATTGTGAGAGGGCTTCCTCGCCAACTGTCACTGTGCTCTGTGAGAAACCTGAAGGTGTCTCACCCGCTAGGATTCAGTTCCTGGGTGTGGACCAGTGTGGGGGCGATCCCCAAGGTGAAGGGTCTTGTGGGAGTGGGACACCGGATGGTGAGACACGGTATACCCTTCCCTGTAACACCTTTAAGCCATCCTACCAGATAGGATACTTAGGAACTTAACCCCCGAACCCTTTTCACAACACAAACATTTTCTCACGGACAGCTCGCTATGAGAGGAAAATGGACTAGAGTTGTATACCTGAAATGTCCCAATGGTCAGGCAGGGTCAGGCAATTCCTAACCATCATACACACACCTGACTTCCATTACACTTTCCGAGAGAGCACACTCTGAGCGAGTCAAAGCACACAAGGAAGCAGCAGTTCCAAGAAGGCAGTTTAACACGATGCGACAGACGGCAAAACAGAAGGGGATCGCAAGGAGGGAAGTGCCCTTAACCTTTTCGACGAGGAACCATTACTTTCACAAAACCTTGAGAATAGAAAGCTTAAGACCAGGAAACCAGGCTGAGGAGACATGCATTGTGTGTCGGAGGTACCCGGGGCTCTCCCGCATCGATAATCAAGGTGGGGAGTATCGCCTACTGCCGTGGTACTGTCCTTGGCTCCTACAACAAAACAGCACCAGTGAAATCAACACAGCCGGTGAGTTGGGGAGGCCGATACCAGACCGGTCTGTGTTGAAGCCAAGGTTGCAAGCAGCAACATTGTATGGTGAACGCTGAAGGGAACAGTGTATGAAGTGCATGTGATAACCAACGGGAGTAAAATTGGACAACAGATGAGTGATTGAACTTTGAAACCAAGATACAATACCTTAGACGGAGTGGTCTGGCACTGTGTGCATGCTCATTCAAAGTTTTCTGTAAGGTATCCAACTGAGAGGTGACAAAGGCGAAAGAGTGATAATCAAAGTGGTCCTGCAACGGGTCAAGCACAATCCTGTGCACAATCGAAAGTCTTCGATGTTAATTGAGTAAAGAAAGTTTATGACAAAGTAGATAAAGTTGGCCCGAACATGAACGAGGGAGATCGGCTGAGAGCTTTTGGTTAAAGCAAGTTTGTGTTAAAGTAAAATAAAATTGGTCAGAGGGAGACTGATTGAACATTGTGTTGAAACGTATCTGAGCCCGGCTGAGGGGGATCCGAGGTGAATAGTGAATCACCTGAGAAATTGAGTGCATGTGAAATCCTGAGAGGAAAATAATTGAACACTTTTCTTTTGCATAAATTGTTCATAAATTGTGTCCGACACTATTTGTATTTAGAAGTAAGGATTGGTAATAGGTTTATTAGTATAGGCCCTTCAGTTTTGACAAGACACCACTAGGACTGCGTTATTATTATTTGATGGTTGTAGCTTGCTCCCATCTTTAGATTTAGGGTTAGATAGGAGTTTTTGAAACCCTTTTTGAAGTTCAATAAACACCCTTGAACTGTGGTCACTTGTGTCTGTCTTACTGTTGATACCATGCCTTCCTTACAGCTCCCACAATTGAGAGCAAGTGTATGTGTTTGAAGGGTTTTATTGAACAAAACAGAAATAAACTGTCAGGATGGTAGCAGTGATCAGAAAATAAAAGATGAGGAAAAGCGCTCTTAAGGCCTGATTCACAGAGGCGTTTCATAATGGCACAATCCCATTGAAAAATGTTCTGTGAATCCGTCCTTATCCTCCTCCAAACTCTTGTCACACTGCTTCTTCTCCAACCCGCTCCCTTCACCACTCTCCTCACCTGAGTCGTTTGTCTCTAGATAACGGTGTGCAAGGTAATATTTTTCTTTCTTTAGAAGAATACGCCTACCTCGGGTAGAAGCCACAGTGACGTCAGTAAATGGCAACTCTGCGGCCCCTATCCCGGGGACAGGCTGTAAGTAAGGGGAAAAAGCCCGAATGGCAGAAAAACCCCTTCCGGCAAGAACAGGTAAGTAGAAGTCTCGTGCAGCTTCAGGGTGTAGAGGAAGGAGCAGCGTACCAGCCGGGCTGCCCGAGTACAGAATAGAACCGAAGACTGTCTGAGGTATGAGAAAAGGTAAATAGCGATTGTGACCAGAATTCCCCAGAGGAGGGAGAGTAAAATGCCAAATAGCACAGAACGGGGAGGAGATGAGGAGGGCCCAACAAGTCAGACCAAAATAGAATGGGCAGAGGATTAAGCAAACAGAATGCAGCCGAAGCCGAGAAGGGCTCCGGAGAGAGGAAAGAAAAAGAGGGAGAGAAAGAGAGAGAGAGAAAGAGAACGGCTTCGAGCGCTAAGTGGAACAAAAGCGCACAGCGAACAGGAGACAAGGGAGAGAGGAAAAGTGAAAGAGCTTCGGTGCAAAGCGAAAAAAGAAAACACTAAGCGTCTTCACCAAACGAGGAAAAGCTATCCGGAACGGTTGCAACGCCCGACTGCTCAGAGTGCAAAGGCTATGTACTTCCCAGCGGCGGCCATGTTGGAAAATGACTAGAGCGTAGCTTCTCGTTCCAACACAACGTGATGGAACATTCAATGGCGGAACAGTCGCCAACGCGGTAGTAACCGCCAGTTGGTCGAGTATATGACAGAATCAGGCCCTTAGTGTCTTGGTCTAATGTGAAGGGCAGTGTCTCTCAGGAAAAGGGTCATAGAATTAGGGCAATTAGGGCAGGGTTGTCTCAAAAGGTAAGAAAAATGTTCAGTATCACAAAGTTCCAGAAAACTCAAAACAAATCCAAAGTAGGTGAAAGGTGCACAACAGAGTGTCCAAATGTTCCTCCAAGTTCCAACAAAAGAAGTGCTAACAAATCAAGTGTTCTCAAAATGTGTATGCATGTTTAATGTTCGTACTCTTATTATATTTTATTTCAGGGCTCAAAATGTGCACTAACGGGGTGGTGTGGCCAAGATGGCGGCAGAGTAGGATGCTCATCCCGGACCGCCTCCAAACTCCGACCCTGTTCAGTTTCAATTGGCAACTACAACCACATTAATTACCCCCGAATGACTGCTGAGGCATCCCTGTAGCTGGGAATTGCCTTGGGCTACAGATGCTCCGATACACTTTAAACCCGCTCAGCATTTGAATTAGCACTGACTCGCCCCCGGGGAACCCAAGATGGCGGCTGCCGCTCACACTACGGCATGAATAACGCAGACCATTGCTGTGAGCTTGGTGCAGGGCCCGCCCCGACAGTACAAGCTGCCAGGAGCTAGATCGAACAAGCGGCAGACTCAGGTGTGTGCACTGAATTCCTGCGAGACTGGCTGGGGCCGCGAGGAGAGGCAGGTGACTCCCTACAATCCAGCTTTGGAGTAGAGGCAGCAGGAAGATTGAGGTGGGCTCCCTTGGCCCTGCGCCGCCCACCTACCAATGAGGTAAAAAATATGGGGGCCATCTTCAGCTCGACTCTATCCTTCTCGTCTGACATCACGGACATCTCTAAAAAGTGCCACTACAAAGTGCACCTTCTCAGAGGTATTCTACCTTTTCTCACCTTCCCCCATAGGCTCACCGTCTCCAGAGCCTTGGTGCTCTTTAGGCTGGACTACTGCAACAGCCTTTTTCTCAACCTGCCCTCTTCTATCCTCCATCCTCTTAAACTCATCCTGAACAGAACCGCAAGACCTATCCTTGGCCTCAAGCCCAAGGACCGCATCTCTCCAGTGCTGAAATCCCTTCACTGGCTCCCCGTGACTGCAAAGATTAAGTTCAAGACCTTTTGCATTGTCCACAAGGCTTTCTGAGGCCTGGTCCCACTCTATCTGCAACGCTTTCTTCCTAAATACTCACCTTCCCGAGCCCACCGCTCGTCTTCCTCCAACTCTCTGCTGGTGAGCCGCTTCTCCAAGCAGAGACTTGGGGGAGATCTTTATCTACTGCAGGCTCCTCCATCTGGAACAGCATCCCTGCTTCTCTCCATCTTGAGCCGGATCTCCTTAAATTCTGGAAACTCCTCAACACTTTCCTCTTCGCCTCCTCCTTTTCTCTCACCCTCCCCTGCTAACCACCTCTTTCTGCTCTCTCACTCTCTCACTCTCTCTCCTCTACTTCGGCTCAGTTTCGGCGACCAGCTGCCTGGTGCACCTTCAGAGCCTCAAATGTCCCGAGCTTCCTCGCAAGTCTCCTGCACTTGCCCCCCAGCTTTGCACTTGCCGCAGCACTACTGCACTTCGGTTACGATCCATGAGAGTCGGTCTCTCTGCACTTAACCCAGCTTCTGATTGGACTGGGCGCACTTGATTCCTGTTGCCCCCACACGCTTCCTGTTTCTGTTCACTTGCATAATCTGAATGTACCATGCCTAGTAAGATTGTTTGTCTTGTGCTCCCTATGTCTTCCCCTCCCATGCATGGTTGCGCTTTGAAACACATTATAAATAATCAATCAATCAAAAGGGGGTTGTGGCTTATCACGGCCGGGTGGGCCACACTACCACTTTCCCGAGAGGCTGATGGGGAAACCGAAAGAAGTTAAGAGCTGTCGCAGTCGGGTATGAAGGTCACAGTGGCAAATTAATCCTACCATAGAGAACGAGGAGTTGCAGCGTGGGAGGAAGAGCTAGAACCCGTGCATATTCTCAGGGGCTGCTCAGCAGCCCAGTGGGAGGACCCTATGGGCTCGGGGGGCACCCAATAGCCCTAGAGGACTGCTGAAAGGGGGGTATTTACAGCGACTTGGCTCAGGAATAGCTCGGACTGTCACAGGGAGTAAAACAAGGGTTAAATCAAAGGAAGCTGCGCATCCAGCACATCCCCGCATTACATCATCAAGCAGGGATCCAGCATGCCAAAGCCTGCCCAAAAAATCTAAATCTCCCATATTCAATCCTACCCGACACCCTCAACTAAGCAAGGCACTATGCCTGGTGTAAAGTAAGGGGGAAAGCCGGCGGGGGCGCAGGCCACAGTGGACACTGCAGCTCTAACACCTGAATTCTTGACCCGCTCCCTAGATACAATCAAAAGAGACATTAAGGACTCCCTTCATTCAGAGATCTCTGCCTTGCATCAGGAGATGTTGGAATCAATTTGTAAAAACCAGAAGGAGATAGCGGAGTTGGGGGATAGGGTTCACCAGAGCGATTGATCCCTCACCGCTCTGGAGATAAAGCTGATGGAGGTGCGAGGCTCAGTGGGCGTTCTAAGCGACCCAACAGATGCCCTGCGAACCAAATGCAATTATCTTGATAACAGGGCTAGGAGGGACAGTCTTCAAATTTGTTTTCTTCAGGAAGAACCAGAAGGGGATGATATGGAGGGGTGTATGCAACAGCTGTTTGCAAAGGTACTAACTAAACTCCTCCCAAGAGTCTGTTAAAATCAACTGAACGCTCACAGTTGGTCCCAAGAGGGATGTGGCTGGTTGGGCCCCCCCAGAGACATCATTGTAAAATGTCATAACTATAAAGTTAAGGAAATGGTTCTCGGGCAAGCAAGGAAAGTTGCTCTTATCCCGTTTGGTGAATCTTTGATAAAAAAGTCAGGATGTCTCCCAAGTTAAACTAGTAAAGAGGTGGCTGATGAGACCTGTCACAGAAGAATTTTGACGACAGGGTTTGTCAAATATAAGTGTACGTACCCTTTTCGTCTCTAGTTTAAGATACAGGACAAAGCTCATATACTCTTCTCGCTGGAGGATGGGGCCAAGCTATTAAACATCCAGCTACAAGAAGGCGGTCCGTGACAGGCTGGCACATACAGTGCAAGGGTCCCAGCAGCTAGCACGTGGAGAATGGCGCCGGCAGGCAAGAAAAGGGTCAACAGCTGATAATGTTGTAAGGTAGGCTTGGCAATTCATATAGAGGTGCCCGACTGGGCGCAAGGTGAACCTCAGGTCAAGCTCCCTTCTATATAGGAGATGGGTCGCATTGTTGTTATTACAATTTGTTAAGGATGAAATTTGTTACAAAACGTTCAGGGGGATATGTTTGATCTATGATAACAGCATCTGGGTTGGGGGAGGAGATAGGGAACACCTTCTACACAGGCACAATGTGGCTGGGAAGGTTTAGTGGAGTACACGCAGGAGCATAGGTTGGGGAAAGGCATCTTTTAGGTGGGCAAAGAAACATATCTACACTGATAGTAGCTACGAGGGCAAACCACTACGCAAGGGATGAAGAAGGGGATCCCAATGGGCCAATGGAGAGGGTTCAATTGATGATCAGGGAACCGCACTACATGGTGATTAATGTGGTCACCTTAAATGTTCGGGGGCCAGAATACCCCGAATAAGATGCATCAGTTATACAGGGAACATAGGTGGTCGCTAGTTGCGCTACAAGAGTCTCATCTTTTTATCCAAGGACCAGCGACTAGTAAGGAACAAAAACTATCCGCTCCAGTTTCACTCATCTTTTGACAATAAAAGGTCTGGGGTGGCACTTCTCATTCATAAAGAACTAGGATTTACACACACCCTTATAAAGTGAGACACGGAGGGACATACATAATGGCGGTCAGGGAAATTTCGGGGAAAACCTATAACTTTCTTTTTACTCGCATAGTACAACTCAAGAGACCTTTATGGTTCACTGTTTAGAGGTATTGGGCAAGACAAGGCATGGAGATCTCCTAGTATTAGGGGATATGATCCTTGTGATGTATGGATAGAGGGACAGATAGTCTCACACCACCTACTCCGCTAAGAGGCCTGCGTAGCGAAATACCAAACAGTGTATAGCTGACACGAATCTGATGGACATATGGCGCACTCGGCACTCGATTGACAGGCGGTACATGTACACATCACAGGTACATGCCCCAGCTTCTCGAATAGACTACTTTTTTCTCCAGCATGAGGTCTGGCATGGAATCACATGCTCATGAATATTCCCCGTCGTCAGGCTGGGAATCCTCTGTAAAAGAAAAAACTGTTTCACTTTGGTTTATAGGAGAAAGACCGTTGATAAACAAATCACTGAGCTCTGAGTCATATTGCCCACAGCCAATGACTGCCCTCTCCCTAAGCCCCTCCTCTGGCAGCCATCTTCAGATTTTTACTGCACGTCCAAGTGTTGGGAGTTCTCGTTTTTCGCTCTTAGAACTTTCTGTGTTTTTCGTGCTTTTTTGCTACTTAAATTCTTTTTTTGTTCGATTGAGCCTGTGCGCTCCATCGTTTCCACCTCCAACTAACGGGGATCTGTTTTTCAGCATCTTTCTTCGCCCCTCAAGAGCAGAATGATTGAGTGTATCTTCTTTGAAGTTTCCAGAAGGCCATCAGGCCTACACCGCACCATGTCGGAGGAGAAGGACAGAGCCTCCCTCTTCAGGCTCTGCACCAGCTGCGGTTTGCGAATGTTTTCATGGAGGACAAGCATTCCCAGTGTCTTTATTGTGTTGATCCGTCACACAAGGAAGAAGATTGTGAGATCTGTCGTGGCTTTACCAAGTGCACTATGAAGGATCGGCACATCAGACTGCAGTGTGGCTCAAAGCCAAGGCCCCTGTCCGGTGTGGTTCACAGGAACATGCCTCTTCCGGATCCTGCAAGCCAGAGCGGGCTTCTAAGTCCTTTGAGGGCGTCCCATCCGCGGGGGCCCAAGACAAGGCCAAACACTGCGATTCCGGCTCTGTCGGGGGCGCTGCGCAAGCGTGTTCCGCGACGGCCAGGGAGCATTCCTCATCCCCAACGGCCTCAGTCTCCAGCCATCGCTTCAGTTCTTCGTCGAAGAGAAAGTCAGCTACCCTGGGGAAGCTGCGGGAGAAACTGGAGAAGGCCAAACAGGAAAAGATATCCGACCTGCCCGTAAAGGCCCAGGTGATGCAGGCTAAATCATCCGCTTCCATCTCTCTTTCAAAGGTGAAAGGGACTGACCCGGTCCAGGGTACCCCTACAGCAGCCAGAGTGACCCTCCCACCCAGGTGGGAGGTTTCGGCCAGACCGGCGCAGAAGACCCCGGAAAAGAGGATGCGGTCCCTTAGCCCAAGACCAACCCCTCAGGACCCAAAAAGGGTGGGGTGGAGGTAGAAGAACTGCAGGGCACGTATAGTTCTTCTTCTGGTGTGGAGGACAAGGTTTCTGTCCACACCATCCCGGAAGAGGGTGCGGACGACGGGAACGTCAATGATGTGGTTGCTCCCAGAGGTGGCGGCATCTGAGACGACGGTGATGGCCACGAGGACATCGGCGGGGACGATCACATAAGCGCTGGGCCCAGCAACCCTACTCTCCAGGCACCTCCAAAGATCTGTCGCATGACATTCTTTCGACCCTCCACACTTTGGTGTCGGAAATGTAGAAGAGGTTGCCGCCTGGGCCATCACCACCGAAGAAAAGGAAGAGGCACCCTAGACCCCTTCTGCAGCCGTCGGTGCCCTCCCCCCCTAGGGGCACGGGGATGGACACAGTGACGATGGACACCGATGACAACGGCGTCATCTCTCCGCCTCCAAGAGCATCTCCCCCGGACAAAGTGGGTTCCTTTCACTCTATGATCTCCCGCGTCAGAACTATTCCAGCTCACACCGGAGGAGACGAAGGAGGGCGTCCTTTATCAACGATGGGAGGCGAAAAGGAAGACCATTCTGGCGGTGCCCCTCCTGGACGACGTCTGGGATGAGGGGCTGGCACTGCTGAAGAACCCTGCATCAGCCCTGGTGAAAAGGGACCGGCTTGAAAAGAAATACAGGGTTCTGGATTTTGCACCCAAATGTTTGCGGTTACAGCCATCACCGGACTCCGTGGTCTCGGCTGCTGTGTGGAAGACGTTGTCCAACCCGTCGTCCTCAACCTCCGTCCCCCCGGACAGCGAGGGGAAGCAGTTGGACCCTGTGGGTAGGAAGGTCATCTACTCGGCGGTGACGACAGTCAAGGCAGCCAACATTTAAGCTATCCTGGCTAGGTACGACTGGGAGCTATGGTACAAGATGGCGCCAATCCTGGATTTCCTCCCAGAGGACAACCGGGTCTAGGCGATGGAGATCCTTCAGGAAGGCAAGGTGGCGTCGGACCACGCTATACCGTGGCCCTGGACATTGCAGACGCACGGTTTCTCCAGATGGGAAACAGGGTTTGCCAGTCGTGGCTGGCTGAAGGCAACCAACTTTAGGCAAGAGGTCCAGACGACAAGGGTCCTGGACATGCCGTTCGATGGAGGCAATCTCTTCGGAAAGGCTGACACAGAGATGGCCTGTGCCTTGGTCATGCTGCAACAGTACTGTCTGTCCTTTCGTTCCTCAGGAGGGAAGTCGGGCAGATCCTCGAAGGGTTTTGGCGGCGGATCGTCCTCTTACCGCCAGCCCTCCCATTCCACAACCCAGGTAGCCTCAAGGGGTCGCTCCAAGGCCTTCAGAGGTGGCCGCCATTGTCGTCAAGGCTCCCAAGGCAGCACTCGGCCTCCAAGCAGGACTGAACCCGCAAGAACGTCGGGCTCCCACCGCTGCAACCCAGTGGGAGGCTTGCTGGCAAACTTAGTCAGCGTGTGGGAAAACTTCTCCACCGATCGATTGGTGCTGGCCGCTCTCGCCCACAGACGCACTGGAGTTTCAGCAAAAGTGTCCGTGAATCCCACCGGTGGCCCGGCAGGGGAACAACGCATCCCTCAGCTGCTGCTGGAGGATCGGGCCATGTTAAAAAAAAAAAAGGGGGCGATGGAGCTGGTTCCCGAAGCGACTTCGGGGCTCTGGAGTATACTGAAGATACTTTCTAGTAAGAAAGAAGACCGGGGGGCTGGAGGCTCATTGTCGATCTATGACGACTCAACAAGTACATCAAGACCCAAAAATAAATTCAGGATGGTCACGTTGCAGCACGTGCTCGGCCAACTGGAGGAGAGAGACTGTCGTCGTTGGATCTAGCTGATGCTTATTTCCACGTCCCCATTCACAGAAAACATTGCAAGTTCCTGCGCTTTGTCATACAAGGGAAGCAAGACCAGTTCAAGACTCTCCCCTTTGGACTGAAGTCGGCGCCCATGGTCTTTACGAAGGGCCTGGCTCTGGTGGCGGCTCACCTGTGCCTCCAGGGAATTCATGTGTACCCATACCTCGACGACTGGCTCATTCGGGCCAGGTCATGGGACATCGCCGTCGATCACACGGAGAGGACTGTCCGGCTGCTGATGGATCTTTGGTTATCGGTGAACTTGCAAAGTCCTGCTTGACTCCATCGCAGGACACGCTATTCCTGGGGGCCAGGCTTAATGCGGTGTCCTGCCTGGCGGCCCCCTCGGAAGAGCGGGTAGTGGCCATTTTTGAGCAAGGTGCAACGGCTGTTGGCACTGAAGATTGCCATGGTGAGGACCATCAAGTCGTTGCTCGGCATGATGTGGTCGTGTATCTACCTGAGCAGGCTCTGCAGGCTGCGGTTGCGGCTGCTCCAGGAATTCCTGGACTCCCCGTTGGATCCAGGTGTCCGGAAGCTTCAAACACAGGATTGTTCTCGACAAAGAGTTCCGTCGAGCGATAACGTGTATGCTCCAACATTGCCAGGGGCATGTACTTTCAAAGGCCCATGTAGCAGGAGACTGTCACAACGGACGCTTCCCTGGAGGGCTGGGGACGTCTCCACACCAGAGGCCTGTGGCTGCCAGAGGAGAAGGAGATCCACATCAACGTTCTGGAGCTGCGGGCAGTGTTTTGGGCCCTCAGGTAATTTCATCCGTCCCTCAAGGGCAAGGTGGTGAGGGTTTTCACAGACAATACCACCACTATATTTTACATCAGGAAGCAGGGGGGCACCAGGTCCCCAGCGCCCTCCAGAGAGGCGCAGGAGCTGTGGTACTGGTCCGTCGCCCAGGGGATGTTTCTCATTCCTTTTCACTTCACGGGAGTAAAGAACACCATTGCCAACTCTCTCAGCAGGGAGCTGCGCTCGTGTCACTAGTGAGAGCTTCAGCAGGATCAAGTGGACAGCATCTTCCTCAGGTGGGGCAGACCCCAGATTTATCCATTTGCGACGGCGACGAACACTGAGTGCCAGAGATTTGCCAGCAGGTTCCCCCAGCCTGGGAGATTGGGGGACACGTTCTCCTTCCCAGTCAACTCAGACAGTGTCAGTGCAGGATAATCCTGATCGCACCAGCATGGCCGAGGCAGATCTGGTAGCCGTACTTTCTCAGCATGTCAGCGGCACCTCCAGTCAAGATACCGGTGGTCGCAGATCTGCTTGCCAGGGAAGAAGGTGCAGTCCTGCACCACGACCCAGGATCGCTGAACGTGAACGCCTGGCTCCTGCAGCATTAGGGTTCTGTGGATACAAATTGCAGGCAGACTACAGGGAGGTCCTTGCCAGGGCCAGAGCGTGTTCGACTCTTAAGTGCTACGGGCAGAAATGGAAGCGTTCGCGACTTGCTGCCGGTCGCAAAAGATTAACCCTTTCAGGGTCACGGCCACCCAAGTTCTACCGTACTTGTTGTCATTGGCTAAGTCTGGGCTGGCGCACGCCTCCATCAAGGTGCATCTGGTGGCTATCTCGTGCAACACCAGATCACCGGGACGATCTTCTCTCTGTTCATTAAAGTGCTGTTCCAATCGTTCCTGCTGGTGAAGGTTCATGCACCGGCGTGGGAACTTAGCGTGGTACTGACTAGGCTCATGGGGACCCCCTTTGAGCCTATGCATCATGCGACTCTTAAGTTCCTGTCTTGGAAGACAGCTTTCCTCCTGGCCATCACCTCTGCTAGGAGAGTGGGTGAAATCCAGTCCCTGTCCTGTAAGCAGCCCTATTTGACTTTCAACGAGAGGAGGGTGGTGCTGCGGATGCACCCCTCCTTCATCCCTAAGGTTCCGTCAGAATTTCATCTCAATGAACCCTTGGTTGAAAGGACATTGCACTCGCTGGATGTTGCTCGAGTGCTGAAGTTTTATGTGGCCCGCGCAAAGAGTTTCCGGAAGACTTCTCAGCTTTTTGTGAACTTTAGTCCTGTGAACCATGGGAAGGCCTTGTCCAAGGCTTCCATCTCTATCTAGGTGGTTCTCTGGCTGCATCTCTTTGTCACTGATTGGCAAACTGACCGATGCCTGGCCATCCAAGAGCCTATTCTACCTGAGTGATCGCTGCTACGACGGTGTTCCTGTCTGATGTGCCCCTGCTGGACATCTGCAGGGCGACTACGTTGAGGTCTACGCACACCTTCATGAGGTTCTACTGCGTCGACAGGGATTCCAGTGAGGAGTCCAGGGTCGGCCAAGCAGTGCTACACATGTTTGCTTGAAGGTGAGCCTGGTGAGGAGGTAAGAGTAATGGCTTCTGATGAGCCTTACCACCTCTCGTGGTTGTGTATGTATGTACTGCTATGTATTCTTTATTCATGAGCATGTGAATCCATGCCAGACCCCATGCTGGAGAAAGAACAAGTTACTTACCTGTAACTGTTGTTCTCCAGCATGGGTCTGGCATGGATTCACATGCGAAACCCTCACGCCCACCCCTCTGTGGCGCTTCTTGATCATACTGGCCACTTTACATGCTACCAAATCTGAAGACGGTGTCCAGAGGAGTGGCTTAGGGAGAGGGCAGTTACTGGTTGGGGGCAGTATGACCCAGAGCTCAGTGATTGGTTTATAGGAGAAAGACAGTTTATAAAGGAAAGTGAAACTGTTTCTTCTTTTACCGAAGATTCCCAGCCTGATGACAGGGAATATTCATGAACATGTGAATCCATGCTGGAGAACAACAGTTACAGGTAAGTAACTTGTTCCTTGTCTCTACAGAGCTGGTTAAATATGTCCTGGAGTCTTGTATAGAGCCTTTGACTCTAACGGACCATAATATGGTATTACTCAAGATCATAGAATGGATGCACAGCTGGATGGACCATCAGTGGCGGCTGCCTCCATGTATACTCAGAAACCTTGTGTGTCTGGAGGTTCTCAAAAATGCAATTCGAGAATAACTGGCCAACAATCGCTGTAGCGATACAGGCGAGTGCATCCACTGGGATGCACTTAATGCTGTTGCCAGAGGCAAAATCAGGTCTATTTCGGCTGCGATTAAACAAATCAGGGGGAGTCCCAACATGTGGGAAAAATTAGAATGGTTGAAAGGAAATATAGTGAGACCCTGACCCAACAGCATTTTAATCAGCTGTCAGCAGCCAAACATCATCTGAAAATATGGAGGACACAGAGGTGTGAGCGCGCCCTACTTTGGGTTGGTTGAAAATTGTTTTGAGCAGCGTAATATACCTAGCAAGTTATTGGCTCATCTCCTCAAACAGGCAATATTAGACGATTGGGTTGTGGAATGGTGGGAGGAGTAAAAAAGAAAAGGAGAATTATTCAACAAATTCTACACAGCACTGTACACCTTGGTTAATCCTAGCCAGGAAGACCAAACTACATATTTGGACACAGTGGAGTTGGGCAGGCTCTCCCAGGGCAACATGGGTTTCCTAGACTCTCAGGAAGTCATTCAAGCTATAAAAACATTTAAGGCAAATAAATCACCAGGGTCAGACAGGCTTACAATTGAATTCTACAAGACACTCAGCCAAACCTTGGCAAAATCATTAGCGGACACCCAACTGCAACAATTCAAGTAAGCAGGGGAACTAGGCAGAGATTCCCTCTGTCTCTGCTGTTATTCACACTTGCTATGGAACCATTCGGAGCGCACATACGTACCAACACAAATATCAGAGGCATAGGTTTTGGGGGCACACCGCACAAAACGAATTTATTTTTCAGCATAACGTTATTCTATTGATTAAAGATCCTCTTAACTCACTCCCAGGGATAGAAGAAGAGATCAGACAGCATGGGGCGGTATCAGGATTTAAGGTAAACAGTTTGAAATCTGAGATTGTACACGTTAATATCCCCCCCCCCCCCCGGGTGACATTAGAATTAGAATGCTACTTCCCGTACTCTTGGGCAACCTCATCGACTAGGTACCTGGGAATAAATATTCCCGTTCAACTTCGGTATCTCTTCGGGACTAACTATCCCGCTTTAGTGAGGGACATTGAAAAAGACCTGGAGCAATGGAATGGTCAGAACTTCTTTTGATTCAGCATAATATCAGTTATCAAAATGAACATCCACCCCCATTTTCTTAACTTATTTCAATCAGTGCCTAATCCCAAATGAACTATAGCAAACTAATCGTATCTCTACGTGATGTGTACTACAAGTTGTAAGTAACCACTTTCGATTGTTACCATTTGTGACCACTTAACTTCATTTCTGATATGAGGTGTAGTACAAGTTGTAAGTAATCACCTCTGCATGTTACCATGTGTGATCTTTTTCACTTGGGCTGCATGTAACTAGTTTTTCCAGCGCCCTGATGCCTGAGGGTTTGTGTGCGCTATACAAATGAAAACAATAAATAACATAATGTTAATACAATTCATATGGAAAGGGGGTGCTCCAAGGTAGGAACATGCTGAATGTGGCTAAATGTTACGATCCGCGCAGTACCGCCCACCTCCCAGCGCAGCACAACACCACCCACCTCCCAGCGCAGCGCAACACCGCCCATCTCTCAGCGACATCTTACCTACGGCGGTGGCCTTGGCCGAGCGCCCCCCTTCAGAGGTCATGGTGCCGGGCTCCCCGGAAGAGGAAGGCGGCGCGTGACAGCTTGGAGACTGTGGCCGCGATGGCGCTGGGGTGGATTGAGCCTCACCACCCCGGCGTCCTGGTCACCTAGGCAACGCCCACGTGTTGCCGTAGGAGCGGCCCGCTCGTCCAATCATGTTGCTGCTCCCCGGTTGCGAGGGTCACGTGGTACGCTGCGTCGCTCACGTAACCCGAACACCGGTTTAAAAGAACGCGGAAGCTGAGTCTCCGCGCTTCTCAGCTGTTTCCGGCGATTCGAGTGGCGTTGTGTTGGATCTTGGAACTCTGGTTTTTGAACTCTGGCTTCTGATTATTTCTGGACTGTCTTTGCCTGCTCCTTGGATTTGGTTGCTTGAACTATTGCTTACACGGATTTTGGAACTCTCTGGTGTGAATCATTGGACCTGCTTTCGGATTTCGGACTTGGCTTTTGGAACTTTCAAAGATTGTATCTCTTGGATTTTGGACCCGGTTTTTCTTGGGACACTACTTGGAACTGCTTTTGGAAACTCCCTGACTCAAGGGTGTTTTGGTTGGACTTCGGCTCAGCACCACGTACAGCCCCTAAATGTGGGGGTCCTGAACACCTACTTTCCCGGCTGTCTTCCCGTCCTGGTTACCCTTCCTGATTGGTAGGTCCCACTCCATTATCTTGATTATTGATTATTCCCATATTCTTTACCGTGTACTTACACTCACCTGCTTTTTCCTTTGCAGTGCCTGGTGCCCGTATTCACGGCCCTTTTCTCCTTCGCTGGAGCTTGGGGACGGAGGTACCCATAGACATCGCAGAGGTTCGTTGTAACACTAAATCCCAATAGAGACTGGCATTTCCTAAACTGTTAATCTATTAAAGGGCTGCACAATTTCAGCCACTGGTAGACTGGGTGCAGAAGGATTCAAACAAGCTGTGGGTGGCGATGGAACAGGCCCGTGCGGGCAGACACATATGGACACAGCCATGGGTGCCCCGCACATGCGATCGCAGGGTCTTTATTCCAACTTTATAACCCAGGCCTCCCTGCAATCATGGAACAGCTTGAGTAAACTGAGGGAATACACTACCTTCCCCTCTCCATATACCCCCCTTTTTTTCCAACTTAATTTTGATTGAACATTTTTCATAGACAGGTAGATCAATAAATCTCAAATGACAACATTGGAGTTAACTCCCCCCCACCCCCTCTCTCCCAACCCCTGCGTATAAACAACCGAGCCCAGACTGGCGTTGGGGACTTAAGCAAACACACATTTGGGACCATATTCTGTGAGCAAGCTGACAAAGAGGGATCGAACAACATAGAAGCAGTGGTTGGTGGAGACAGTATTATAAACAAACCAAAGGCTGAGGAGTTACTGGGCGGGAAACATCAAAGTCTCAATGCACCACAGTCCTCGTGTAGGAGCACAATTGTCCAGTCTAGCTAGAAGGATTCCATTTTATCATGGGTAAGCGCTGCCAGCTTCTCGTAAGTGAAGATCGCCCACAGTTTAGTAAGCCACTCTGACTTGGAGAGTACTTTGCTATTTTTCAATTTTTGAGCCAGGGATAGCTTCCCAGCTCTCAACATAGCCTGGACCACCTTAGGAAAGCTACTTGAATGCAATTCGGAAGAAGGGATAACAAAAAGAAGATCAAGGGGGTGAAAGACTAGGGAGATGCCCACAATATCCTTGATCCAACTCAAGAGCCTCAGACCAATAGATCTGAACCGATGGGCATTCCCACCACAAGTGGTACATAGTTCCCCGCTGGCCACACTCCCTAGGACAGAAAGGGGATACCCCAGAGAACATTTTAGATAACCTATCCATGGTGATATGCCATGCATGGAGGATTTTAAAGTTGTGTTCCGTGGCCGAAGTATACAAGGATCCTGAGACCAGAGCCCCTAAAAGCTTAGCCCAGGTCACTTCTTCCAACAACGTCGCCAGCTTATCTTCCCAAAACTGCTTGAATCCCTGTTTACCTTCAAGTTGCGCTGTAATCAAGACCTTGTAAATCCTGGACAGAGGCCCCCCTCCTTGTGGTGGATTCTACTATTACTCTCTCATCTGGCTTAAGGGGGCGGGCAAGGGCTTTACCTCACTGGGGGCTAGTCAGGATCCCTTTAACACAGAGGTAGTCTAAGATCGACACCGGGCTATCCCCCATGGCTTCTGCTAGTTTGTCATAATCGATAAAGGCATTCTGGTAGAAAAGCTGGGCGGCCCGTTACAAGCCCATGTCAGACCATTTTTGCGTATCTCGCAAGCCCTTCTGATCTAAGTGGGGCCCCCACAAGGACGACAGAGGGTAGGGCCATGAGGATAGAGTTGCGTTCACATTGGGACATTTCCACAGTGCCCATAGGACTGACAGCGTTGGGTGGTTTCTAACAGAATGCGGTAGGTCTTTATTCAGGGACCATAGGAGGTCTCTTACTTTCCTAGGGTGAGTGTGGGTATCTTGTATAAAGGTCCAATAGGTTTGCATCTCACTGGGCCGCCTTGTGGTATTGCCGGAAATCCGGGAGACCAAACCCCGCAAGAGAGCTCGGGAGAGTCAAGGTCGCGTGTTTGACCCTAGGCTTCTTACTGTTCCAAATAAATCGTTGGATCATGGAGTGGAGAGACTTAAAGTATGCATCAGGTATAATAATCGGGAGGGAGGTAAAGAGGTAGAGAAACCGGGGAAGGATTTTCATTTTTTGGATACCATACGCCCGAACCATGAGAGGGTCAGGTGAGCCCATCGTAGGAGGTCAGTTTTTTATCTTGGAGAGGATGGGGGTAAAGTGTAGTTCAAAGAGATCACCCAGGTCTCCCAGGAGGAAGACTCCCAGGTATGGGATAGCTTTGCGTTCAATACTGATACCTCTTACTGTTTCCCTGCCCTCAATGTCTCTGTCACCCCTACCCATGGGCATTAGACACGGTTTCGATGGATTTATTTTCTGCCCAGAGAAGACACCAAAGGAACTTATCAGGTCTAGGAGGGACAGGAGAGAGACCGTCAAATTGGTTAGATAGGCAAGGATATAGTCGGCAAAAAGAGTGTTTAAAATCAAGATCCCCACATCGAACCCCTGTAATCCTTTGGTGCTGTTTTATAGCTATAGCTAGAGGCTCCGTTGCAAGAGCATACAGGAGGGGAGAGATAGGGCAGCCCTGATGAGTCCCTCTAGAGAGGAAGAAAGAAGCTGAAGCCATGCCGTTAACTTCCACATAAGCGGAGGGACCATTATAAAAAGAAGAAATCCACCCACAGAGTCTGACGCCCAGACCCATTTTTTTGAAGACCTTGTCCATGTATGACCATCGACCCGGTCGAAGGTCTTTACAGAGTTGAGAGAGAGGAGATAGGCGATAGGCTTCTATGTTCTTACTGTAGGATTTGTGCATCAGGTCCAAGGTCTTTCTGATGTTACCGGACCCCTGTCTACCCGGAATGAATCCAACTTGGTCCCCGTGTACCAGAGATGGGAGATGCTGGGCCAACCTATTAGCGAGTAACTTTGCTAGTATTTTCACGTCTGTGTTTAATAAGGAAATGGGACGGTAGGACTGACAGTTCGTTGGGTCCTTCCCATCTTTTGGGATTACCCATGATGCGGGCAGATAACATAGACTGGGGAAGGGTCCCTGAGTCTCGGGCAGCATTGAACAACTTAGACAAGAACGGGGCAAGTGTGGAGCGAAAGGATTTATAGAAGAGAACAGTGAAACCATCGTCGCCCAGAGTGGTACCCCCTTTCATAGTGCCAATAGTGTCCACTACCTCCTGGGGTGTGATGGGCCTTTCCAGGGGGTCCGTTTCTCGGGAGGGAGGCAGGGGATTGGAAGAGAATCCCAAGAATTTGTCCGCCTCCGACCCATCACCCGAGTACTCCGATTTGTAGAGGCGTTCATAGCATAAACAGAATTGTTCCGCTATCCCTGAGTCGTCCAGACATTTAGCCCACCCCGGTAGTCACAACAAATTAACCCTTCTACTTTTTCTGAGCTCCCGCAGCCTCCAGGCCAGGATCCTATCGCCCATCTCCCCTATTCCATATACCTTTGCTTTAGCAAGGACAGTTTTCTCTCTGTTTGCCCAACTAAGAGGGCTGCTAGTTTCGCCTTAAGCTGTTGGAGCTCTGCCCATTTGCACGGGAGCATCTGGGACCAGAGTTTGCCCCCCGGCTGGATAGCCTCTATTTTTCCTCTAAGGATTCTCTCCCCCTCATCCCTCTCCCTCTTTCTTCCTGCCCCCATTCCAATGAGAACACCTCTGATTGTGGCTTTGAAGGCCTCCCAGACTCCCGCCTCCCCCACCTGTCCATCATCATTGATTGCGAAGTATTCTTTTATGGCTGTAAGTAGGGACTGGGACAGCTCCTTGTCCTTCAACAAGAGGTTGTTGCACGTCCACCTTGAGGTCCCCGGGGACCTTGGGGGCATCCCCAATTGGACCTTAACTAGGTCATGGTCCGACCACGGGATTAGCTCGACACTAAAGTCGGTTATTCTATCGACTAGGAGATAATCAATTCTGGAAAATGTGGAGTGAGAGCTAGAGAAAAATGTAAATAAAGGGTCACGTCCCTCCCATGTCGGGTCAGCGTCTGAGAGCCCCAGCTCATCGTTGGTATCCTGACAAGAGACAGCCATCCTCCTCTGCGTTTGCGTGTATGGGCGCTCTGACTTCCTGTCACACTCAGGTCGGAGGGCCATATTGAAGTCCCCGCCCACCAGGAGGACCGCCTCCGTGAATGCCATGATCTATGATTTCACCCCCACCCAGAACTTATTCTCTGCCTCGATTGATGCATAGATCGATACCAATGTCACCTTGTTACCCCTGATTTCCCCTTTGACCATTACGAATCGCCCTTCTGGGTCACTGCGCTGGGATCGTGGCATAAAGTGCACATTAGGAAACACAACTACCGCTACCCCCCTTTTCTTAGCCAGATATGATGCATGAAAAACCTCCTGAAAGGATCTGGGCCCGAGCGACATTTCCCTACCCCTTGCTCAGTGAGTTTCTTGGAGAAATGGAAAGTTATGTTTCAGCCTGTTAAGTTCCCTCACCACTAAAGATCTCTTATGCTGGGAATTCAACCCCTGTACATTTAGCGAGCCCAACTTCAGTGAAAGAATTGTGTCAGCCATCGGGGGATACCATTTTCCCAAAACCCTCTAGGGGTGCACATATGACTCACGTCACCTTCTTCTTTTAATATATACAGATCCTCCTCTGAAAAAGCGGTGCTCAACCAAACCGAGTCCCCGCTCGGTACAATCCACCAATAGTCACCCTGAACACCCCCAACACCCCCACTCCCACTCCCCCTCCCCGAGCGCCTGGAGTGCCTGCAACATCAGAGATGCCGTCTGACCAGGCCATCATCGCCCACCTCCACCAGGACAGTAAGCAACAATAAACAACAGCTCTCTGAGCCCCCCCTCCCCAAAGCACGGAAGAAAACATCATACGTCAGCACCCCCCAACCCCGCAAGGGTGGCCACTGGCCAAAATGGGTGTCTGTGCGTTCAGGGCCACCCCAGGTCAGGGGATCAGGGTCTGCCTCGGAGTTCCCGAAGCGCTTAGTGGGAGCCAAACCTCCCCACTCGCTGATCAGATGCGAAGTGAAAATGGAGTGCAGTTAATCAGCAGCGGGCCTGGGGGAGGTCGGAGCCACCCTCCTGAATTTTCTGCCTTGGTTTTTTGGGGGTCTGCCGCTTCTGCCACACCGCCCTCTTGGCCGCCCCCCAGGGCAGGCTCCCCGAGCAGCTCCGGGGTCACCCTTTGGATGTCATCTTCGGTGACCAGCAAATATTTGTAGCCATCGTACTCAAGAGAGGGAGAACGGATGGCCCCATCTGTATCTCACGCCTGTGGGCTGGAGCCATTTTGTTAAAGGTGCACATAATCGACGCCGAGCCAGAGTAAGAGCAGAGAGATCCTGTTAGATTGTGACCTTTGCCCCCTCCCAATCGATCGGACTCCTCTTCCGTGCCAATTGTAGGATTTTGCTTTTTTCAGAATGATAGTGAAATTTCACAAGGATCGACCTGGAACCTCTGGTGGTAGCAGCTGCTCTATGTGCCCTGTCAATAGTTGGCTCGCTGGTGTTGCCCTCGTCGAATAACAAGGAAAAGCTGGTCAAAAGATGGTCAGGGCATGGGTCTGGGGAGAGGGCTCCCCAGATGATTATGGAAACGATGACGATCCATAGTCAGGGGCTAGGGCCATTGAAGTGCCGACTCTGATGATCTCGTGAGGTTCAGTGGGGGTCTTCCAGAAGCAAGGCCAGTTCCACACGGAGGTGAGGGGCCGCTGAGGGTGGGGGTTGCTCCCCAGCCAGCAATGCCCTATGGTAGGGCACTGGAGCTACAACCTCACCTGGTTCCCCTGGATGGTTTCACTTAAATGCCCAGTGGGGGGACAACTAATGACCTTGGACGTAGATTTGGGTGCTGGGACAGACTCCAAAGGCCAAAGGAAAGGGGGGTCCGGCCCAGCAGACACCCCGAGGGACAGAGCTGGCTGACTCCACACCCCCGGAGGGCAATGCCAGGCTCAGGAGGGTCACCGCTTCTGCAATCAAAAAAGGGCCGGGGCCGGGTCCGACCGTGTCCTCCCCCTCCCTCCTATTCTCTCCCACTACACTCGTTCGGGGACCTGCGTATGGAATGGGGAGCTTTGGGACCTGCCCCGGGCCCTGCGTTGGGGGGGGGGCCTTACTGTCCAGGTCTGCCAGACCATGGTTCCGGCAAGGTGTGGTGGAGTCCGTTGTCGAGCCTCTCTCTGCAACCTCTCGGGAGGGCGAGAGAGTGTAGTCCATGGGTCCTATGGCTACAGGGCGACAAACCTGGATGTGCCCCTGAGGTGGGTGGGGGGCAAGTCTGAGGTCCGCTGAGGGGTCCGCCACGTGCTCCTCCCCATGAAGCGTACCAGACACAGAGGCTGTGGACAGCAGAGAGGCCGCTGGCGCAGGTAAATCCCCCCGGGTAAGAGGAGGTGTGTTAGGGAGAATTCTCTCTTTAGGCTGAATTTCCTAACCTAGTGAGTCCCCCAGCAGCTTTGCTGGATTTCTGGAGTTTGTTTTTTTCTCCTGCCAAGAGTGAGACTCTTTTTCTCCCACTCTTGGACATGATTTATGGTGTTCCTTTGACTGTTAATGTGTTGTATGGGCTATGGGGTCCTTTACTCCATAGGGTCTCATGTGTTTTTACTATGTGTGTTACACAGCACCCTCTGTGCAGTAACACAGGGGTGTCATAGTGACACCCCACCATAGACTCCATACCCTGGGACTGACTACTGTCTCCCAGGGCATGTAAAGTCACCATTGGCTTTACTAGTCCCCAATTATGAACAGAAACCAGTACAAACCATCATATTGTGGACGTACTGGTCGGGGCAATTCGATTGCCCCGGGGTCTGTTAGTCGAGGGGGCACGTCTCCGTCCCCCCTGATCGAGTTTTGGCTGGTGGCAGTGGATACTACTTTTTATATTCGACCGCGAATATATCCCTATGGGATTTTCCCATTGTTCGAGGCGACCAACTTTAATTATTTAATTCTCATAGCCTCGAACATACCGCCGGTTTATTTATTTAATATTAATTCGCTGGTTGGTATTTTTTGCCAGGACTCGATTCTAAAATGGCGTTTGTGTTCTCTTCTGTGACTCCAACCCAAGTTGAGCCCTTTGTTCCACTTTTTAGCGGGCTTCTCCACAGAAGCCTCCAAAAGTGGTGCCACTCTGTCTGGGTACCACAGGGGCTGTGGGAGGGGGTTTAGGCACCCTGGACTGAGTTACCTTGGTAACTCAAGTCGCACTCTTGTGTGATTGGCCCAAGTGGTGTGCCGGCCGGCTCACCACTTAGCATGTTTGATTGACAGCTAGGCTGAGTGAATGGGGGAGTGCTGCATAAAAGCAGGGCTTTGGGGACTGGGATTTCAGAAGTCGCCACAGGACCTGAGAATCCGACGAGGGAGAAGCTGAGCTGACCTACCACGACGACACCACCGGTGGAGCCCTGCGGAACCGACTCACCACTTCCCGACGACAGAGAAGATCTCCCGGCTGGAGAGGCTTCTTCCCCTGACTGGTGGGCACAACCAGTTTACCTTCTTCTCTTCGCATCCCAGGACGTCTTGTGGTCGAATTGCCCGTACCAAGCACCAGGCAACCGGATAGCCACTTACCACTGGACCGCGAATAAAAGGACCGCTCCTTTTACCTGGGAACTCCGCGGCTGGTTTCTTCCCTGGCAGTGCAACGGACTCCTGTCTTCCTCCCCGACGAGATCCTCTCTTCCCCGGATGAAGCACCGACTTGCATCCGCTGCCAGAAACAACTGGCCCCTCTGGAGTATTCGCACCACTTTAAGGTACCGTGTCCGCCAGGCCTCCCTTTCTAAAGATTGCTACAAGGTAATAATAATCCCTTAACCTTCTGGACTGGGCTGGCCGTCTTGACCTTCTAACTGGTCCCTTTCTTTTGGTCCAACTCTTTTTGAACCTTTGCAAGACTCTTGTGCACTTCAACCGTGTGACCTTGGACACATTTCGTTCTGATCCTCTTAAAGTGGATCCGGCCTACTGAACTCTAACTTCACGGTTTTACTTGCCTTCCTCTCTTGTTTTGTTCTTTTGAAAGTGTTGGGATCTGTTTCAAATTATACTCTGCTTTTCTCTCCCTTTTAAAACGAATTATTAGAGTGCCATCTGCGTTAAGCGCTCACCGCTGTCTGAAAAGAAGTGGGGCTTTACTTAAGACTTTTCTAATATTCTTCTAAGGGAGTGTATATCTTTTAGTGACCGTGTTTTTGAACTGCTTACTATTAGTGCCTGTGTGTTTTTCTAGATGTGGTTTTTAAATAAATAATTATATCTCTTTTACACCAAGCCCTGGTCAGTGTTTACTTGTTCTACTGTGTTCTTTTGACCTATTGTGAATACTCTGAATACTGCCTAACTCTTCTTGAGGGAAGTCTGACTGCTCAGCCACAGCTACCAAGTGAATCTGTGTGGTACAGACTGCTACCAAGTGGGTTTACTGCCAAACACCTGTAGTCCTAAATCTTTTGCAGTTGTCCCAGAGGGAACTGCACAGGTTTCTGCCTAACAAGGTGCAGCAGCCCACAGGGGACTCACCAGTGCACAGAAAATGTACAAGGCGCCAAATGCTTCAAGACAATTTTCCGAGGAAAAGGTGACCCACCACTTGCCTGAATTTTGCAGCTCCGGATCAATCTCGTGCTATCTACGGGGACAGGTGCACTTGTGGGGTGGCAATCGAAGACAGCGCAGGGCCCGACCACCACTTGCCAGGGGCCGCTGCACATGGATCCCCAGCAGAATGTCTTGGACTTTGAGTGCCCTCTCTGGGGCTCCCGGGCCGAGGAGCCAGCTGTGTCGTAGTAGGCTATCGGGGAGGGCGCTCTGCGGGTGCCAGAGGTCGATTCTCCTATTCCTCCTCCTCTCTCTGTGCGTCAGCAGGGGAAGTGATTCATGGTCCGGCGAACAGTGGAAGCTGTCGGTGGTGTGGGCGGCAGTCCACCACCCCACTCGGGAGGTGGGACCCCCCTCGCTGCGATGTGTAGCAAAGCCCCTGTGGGTCGAGAGAGGCGCCGCAGGGGTTCCCGTGGTCCGGGGCTTAGAAGGTCATGTGCCGGGAGTTGTCACTTCCCCAAGGCATGTGTTTCAGCTGTGGAGGGTTATCCACCGGCGGGGACCCCCAGCTTGGTGGGTGGCAAGGCAGGGTCTCCTCAGGGGCCAGATCGCGGCCGGTCCTGCGTAGGCCTCTTGGCACTGCCGGTGCCTGCAGCTCCTCCTGAAGGCTGTGAGCGGGCTGGGAGACACTTGATCTCTGCCCCCACTGGAAATGTCCAGATCTTTGCTTGTAGGGCACTCCAGGAGACCAGGATTTCTCCCCTCCGGTTCTCCAACGCCTTAGGGTGCTCCTGGGGGGGTTGGGATCTCACTCTTGGGAGGATGGGGGGGCTCAATCCCTTAATTCAGCCCTCGTGGAGGAGACTGGCTGAGACGCGTCATAACATCTCAGCGCCCCCTGGTAGCTCCCCTTCACATACCCCTTTTATACGTAATCTGGATTTCACAGCAGGGAAAACAGACAAGGGCTTCCTGGGCTGGATGTGGATTGGGCTGAACAAGATTGGGAATCAATTTTCAATTGACAAGGTTCGAACATTTGAGGAATGCAAAAGCAACTTTGGTCTCGAAGAGACTGACCGATTTAGAAACATGCAGCCCAGACACTGGGTCCTTCATCTGTCACAAGCAGGACGGCCGATTAGGGATACAACACACTTCGAATCAGTCTTTGATTTGGCTGCTTAGTCTAGATTGTTAATATGTTAATATCAAGGTTGTATAGGGCGATCAATACACTTGACCATACCTCCCCGTCGCTCCTCCTGTGATGGTTGGGAATGGGATCTGGGCAAGGTGGTTCCGCCGGAAGTCTGGGAAGACACCTACAAGGGGTCAGTCACATCTTTATGCCCAAACCTAGCAGATACGCAAGCTAAGATTTTAACTAGGTGGTACATTACACCGGCTAGGCTTCACTGCCACAATGTGAACAGCTCTAAGGGGAGCTGGAGAGGGTGCAGCCAAAAGGGGATACCCCTTCATATCCCGAGGAGATGTACCGCCATTCAAGACTTTTGGTTAGAGGTCAGGTCCCGATTGAGAGCATTGATATCTCAGAGGTCCCCATGCTGTGCATCTTGGGTCTGACCACCTTCATGAGCGATGTGTGTATGTCTACGGAGCGCAAACTGTTGTCTCAATTGCTCATGGGGGCTAAGATATCAATACTTCGCCTGTGGAGGACGACTGAACACCATCCATAAACCTTTCGTTGGACAAGGTATGGACTTTGTTTGCAATGGAGAAGCTGACGTCAATCATTAGAGACTCCCTGTTGTTTTATGGCTGTATGATCACCCTTTCTGAAGTATATTCAAAAAGACTGTAATTCTCTTTCTTGCCCTTTAAGGCTAAGGGGTGCTTAACCTAGTAGAGATGCCCTGAATTCCGTGCATTGGATATACTTAGTTATGTTTACTTCACAGTGGTTAATTGTCAAGGATTGCAAGAAGAATGCTCCTGGGGCAATGAGGGTGTGGACATACCAAGCATTAATCGTTTGCAATGACGTTTGAGCCAGTTTATAACAGGGGTTTGTTATGATTGGAAAAACCAATAAAATATTGCTTTAAAAAAATGTGCACTAGCGATTGGCTAGTGATTATGGACTCTTGCAGATTGAGGAAAAGTATGCTATGTATGTGTGGAGAACTGAGGGAGTAAGTGACTTTTTATGGCTGGCTAGTAGCTTGGAACTTGTAATTTGTACTCCTTTTATTCTATACTAGTTGTTCCCGGTGTAACATATGCCATACCAACGTATCTTAAAGGTCAACATCGGTCGGTAATTCATAGTGTCACTTCTGTCCCCCTTCTGAAATGTTGGAATTACCATTGATCGCTTCCAGGAAGGGGGGTATGTCCCTGTGACTTATTACTGGTCATTGAAAAGGCTAAAAGTATAGGAAACTGTCTTCTTTTGAATTTGAAAGGCATATTTGTATTAGATGAAGGAGAGGTATGCACGGTATAAGAACAGTATCTAAGTTGAATCCATTGATCACATAGGCCTCTATTATGTGTCTTTGTAGATGCGTAATTGTCAACCTTGTTCCATTGTAGAGTCCCTGTGATGGCAGAGGATTGCGTAGTAGCATAATTACAGCACCTACTTTCAGTTTTAGCTTGTGAGCAGGCATTCGTCCTACAGCGTTTCGCTCTTTAGAGACTGAAACATTGAGCCGGTAATTAACTGTTCATTGACACTGGAATTGCTGTGCCCTGTGTGAGAAGAGGGGGTGGGAAGAAGTAACTTGAAATTATTCAGAATGTTTGCGATAGTGGAAGGTGAGCGTGTAGAACCATGCTCATTCTGTTTGTTAAGATGATGCTATTGTTGAAGTGGAACGGCACACAGAGGTGCACTTTGCCTTTTGGACAGCAGAGGGCAACCTAACACTGTTAAATTGCATCAGCTGAGTACGGAAACACGCTAAGTGTTTTATATATATATAGAAGATTTCTGTAATTGTACACTTATCTTTCATGTGCCCTTTTAGTTTTCTTTGTAGGTTAAGCCTGAAGGTTGTAAGCCACGGATTGTGGGATATTCATGGATGAATTTTCTACAGGCATGTGCTTGTAACATTGAGTTTGAATTTGGCAGAAGTAAAAATTCCATTGTATGCACTGTAAGGGTGCAGAAGGAGAGAGACGAGACACAGGTGGCATATTTATTTGGGATAAATACTTTTATTTAGGCAACAATGAAAGAAAAAGGGGTTGGGGAAAGGCCTGACTGTCCTAACCACTGAGAGGGTTTGCAGTACCTCAAAATGAAAACTTAGGAAGGTCAAAAGTCCAACATAAAAGTCCACCGTCTCATCTAACCTATCTCTGCCCCTTATACGTAAAAGAAGAAACAAAAGGTGCATAGGGTTGTGTCTTCTGTAGCCGACAGTTCCAATGTTAAACAGAAAGTTGTAAACAGTGTTCCAACAAAAGTTCAAAAAGGGCAAGTTCTTCCTGGGTCCCCCCTCATAGGAAGAAATGTTTTCGCGGTTTCAACAAAAGTTCCCAAAATATGTTACAGTTCATCTGCCTTGTATGTTCCAATGGGGTCTTCCCTTCCCCTAGAATATTTACAAACAGTTCAAAGGAATACTTGGCACAGTTCTCCGAATTTGTAGGAGGATAGGAGTTTCACTTCCCCTAGAATGTTTATCTGCATTTCGAAAGAATACTTGGCAAAACAAAGAGTGTTACCTTTGTATACACCCAGTGTGATCCCCTTCCCTTGGTGTATTCCACCAGCAGCCCCATAGGGGGTTGTATTCCTACTTGTTTGTTCACACACACTGGGGTTCCTTCAGCTAGTGTGTTCCCCTGCATCAGTCTCACACTTTCTATCTCCCAGCTAACACTCTACTGGGTTGGGGGCTCTTGCTCTGGTTGTTCGCTTTCTCAGTTTCTTCAGTTCTGGTTGTCCAGGCCTTCCTGGGTTAGTTGTGGGTCCCTTGGTTTAATTGGTCCTGGTCTTCCTCTGGTAGGTGGCTGACTACCGCCCTGATTTCCTCAGTGGCAGGCTTCCCCTGGGTAATGATGGATCCCAGACCCTTGTTGCCGGTATCCTTTTCTCCCAGGCTTTTCCCTGGGTAACGGTGGGTCCCAGGCCCTTTTTGGCAGCACTCCGCCTTGCTTCTCTTGCTCCCAAGCTTCTCCCTGGTAATGGTCGGTGCCAGACCCTTTTTCCGGTATTCCCTGGTGTCCGGTTTCCCGGTCTTCTGTCTGGAGAGTATCCTTTGGAACCATGGAATGGGTCCACCTCTGCCACTATAACTGGTCCCTCACCCTGTTATAAACCACAGGCAAAGGGAAAGACCAAAGTGGCAGGGGCGACTTATTGGTTGCGTCCCTTTTCTTAGCCCCAAATCCGGGTCACCAGCACAGGAGCTGGGCAGGATGACATCAAGAGCTGTGTCTAGCCAGAACCCTCTGGTGTGGAAATCCTGTTTGATTCACAGGAAGGACATAAGAATAGCGATACCCATCATGGAAGAATAGATTGCTATTTCACTTTACTTATCTCACTGCTTGAAACACATGAATTGAGAATACAAAATAGAAGCATCAATATAGATTCTTGGAGTTGAAAAACAAGGCGGTCTGCTAGTTAACACATGAAGTAATCTGAGCATGAGTTTCAAGATTAGAACTCATGGTCCGAGAGCGGAAACAAAAATAAACATGGCAAAACATCCCACCCTTTCTTACCTGTCTAAATACCTAAGGTAAGCTGGAAACAAGGTACATTGGGTCGGCGCAAATCTCATAGTTCATAAGCAGTTTGTGATAAAACTGCCGGACGTCTCTCTGTTTGCTTTATGCAAGTTGCCGGCAAAGTACTGAGTCATCCTACCTTTTCCTGTCGGCCATCTTGTAAAACACTAGACCTACACTTCCCCTAAGGAGACTTGTCATACAAGGCGGCCATATGTAATTCCATTGAAATTACATGGTAACAGTAATTGTTTCTGGAGCCTTTCTGAATGGAATAGATAACAGAGTTGGTTCTAGGATACCCTTGGGCAATGACTGCACTTCTGGTGGCCCCCTAATAACGGTGGGTTCATGTAGGCTGCCATAATCACCCATGTAACAAAAGGGATGTCCATAATGGATTCCTAACAGTACGTGCCCCTCCTAAATCCCCTTTCCCAGGGAACGAATAAGCACCCCAACCAGGCTTCTCTGGATGAAGTTTATGAAAGAGCTGTAACAATCTCGGTGCATTAACGTCATAAGCCCAAACCCACGACCTCTCTTCGGGCCCATGTCCCTTCCAGTTGACCAGGTATTTAACGTAACCCTGTGCCTGTCTAGAGTACAGTACCTGGCTGATCTCGAACATAACAGTAGGACCCAAATCCGGTGGCTGGGGCTTAGTACGAGGGAGATAATGTTGCAAACGTTCAACCGGTTTCAGTAAGGAGTTATGGAATATCAGATGGATCTTATATGTTCTGGGCAGTGTTGGTTTCAGAGAGACAGGGTTGATCATGTTTTGTATTGGGAAAGGGCCTATGTAACGTGGTTTGAGCTTGTGCGGGCAGGCCGTAATCTGGATATTTTGGGTTGATAGCCATATCTTGTCTCCTACCGGATAATCAGGACCTGTTTTCCTTTTAAGGTCTGCAAAACATTTAGAGGTTTCTTGTGCCTGTCTTAGATGAATCTTTGCATTCCTCATACCCTCCTGTAAATTCCTCATCAGTATAATGGCTGAAGGTACAGGTGAGTTGGGGTGAATGGGTATAGGTAAGGTATTTGGATGAAAGCTATAGGAGACTTGACTGTCCTGAAGAGATGAATGTACTGCATCATTGTACACATATTCTGCTAGGGGTAATAACGATACCCAGTCTCTAGAATATTCAGAAACGTAACAACGGAGGTACTGCCCTAAGGTTTGATTTGCCCTCTCTGTCTGTCCGTCGCTCTGAGAATGGTAAGCCGAGGAATAATGGAGGTCTATGTGTAAGAGTTGACTTTGGGTTTTCTAGAAAGAAACAAACGGTGAACCTCTGTCTGTGACTATGGTTCGGGGAAGACCATGGAGACGGGAGATGTTATGATTGAAGGTATGTGCTAAGGACGGTGTTGTGGGTACCTCGAGAAGAGCTATAAAGTGTGCCATTTTGGTAAATGAGTCGACAACAGTTAGGATCACTGTATTTCCTGCCACTAAGGGTAGGTCTGTAACCAAGTCCATGGAACAAGTATACCAGGGACCCTCTGGGATCGGTGAAGGTTGGAACAAGCCCATGGGTTTTCCTCAGGGTGTTTTGGCTACAGCACAGACCGTACAACCACAGATATAATCTGCTACATCTTTCCTTAACGTGTCCACCACACACTTCTTTCCAATTTTTTCTGTGCCTTAAGGATTCCATAATGACCTGCACCTGGGGCATCATGACACCACTGAAGAGCACAGAGTTGACTTTCTCGTGTGGACAACCAGAATGGTACAATAATCCTTTAATTTGATATGATAAGGCATTTATAACGCACCTATACACAAGTGTTTCAAAGCGTGATGAGGCAAGCGAGGGGGATCAAAGGGATGACAGACAACGATCCGACTAGGCCACGTGTCATTCAGATCGCGCAAGTGCATGGGATGGGGGAAGGGAAAGTTAAGGGGGGGAAGGGACAGTGCAGTACCAGGGAAAGTAATCCCAAGTAAGTAACAGCCAGCGGGTGGCAAGTGCAAAGGTGAGTGCAGGAATCAGGTGTCAAGTGCTGGTGGTGGGATTGTAGGGATACAGAAACAGTCCCAAGTGCGGGGGTTGATAGGCAGGCAGTGCAGGTGTGTGTGACTAGTGGGGAAGGGACCTGGGCCCGAGATCAGAGGGTGGGTGACCAGGTAGCAGTACAGTTTCAGCCAGGCGGTCAGCAGGGGAGAGGAGAAAAAGCAGAAGCAAAGAGGAAGGTTTTGATGTGCTTCCTGAACCGGAGATGGTTCTCCTCAAGTTTCAGGGGGGCAGGGAGGCTGTTCCAGAGGGAGGCCTCAGCCGAGGAAAGAGATCTACCACCAAATTGTTGCTTGGAGAAGTGACTGACCCTGACAGAGTTGGAGGCAGAGGAGCGCAGGGCTCGAGATTGAAGATATTTAGGAAGAGGGAGTTGAAGGCATTGAGACCCCAGGCCCCAGACGGCCTTGTGGACAATGCAGAGTGTTTTGAACTTAATCCTCGCAGCCACTGGGAGCCAGTGCAGAGATTTCAGTCCTGGAGAGATACGATCCCTGGGCTGAGGTCAAGGAAAAGTCTTGCAGTCCTGGTCTGGATGAGTTGCAGAGGGTGGAGAGTAGAGGTAGGCAGATTTAGAAAGTGTCTGTTGCAGTAGTCGACCCTAGAGAGAACCAGAGCTCTGGAGACAGTGAGCATCTGGGTGAAGGAGATGAAAGGAGCATACTTCTGAGGAGGTGCAGCTGGTAGTGTGACTTCTTAGAGACGTCAGAGATGTGAGGAGAGAAGGAGAGTGTGGAGTCGAAGATGACCTTGAGGTTTTTTGCCTCTCAGGTGGGAGCAGGAGAGGCTGGCCAGATAGAGACAGGAAAGGAGGGGAGTGGGTGTGCGATGAGGAGAATCTTGGTCTTACTGGCATTCCGTATGGCTATGCGATTGTTTTCAAAAAGGTCTTTCTGGATTTGTGTGTAAATAGTTGTAACGTTTTATCCCATGAATCGGGTGTAGGTTGGATAGTCGCTATATTATTATCGGACGCAATGAACGGTAATCCTTCCTCTTGTATTACAGGTTTATTGAACATTCTGGATAATGCATCTGCTGTGGTGTTGAAATGTGCTGGCTTATTAGTGACGGTAAACTCAAAGCGGGAGAAGAAGTGAATCCAGTGATTCTGCTGCTGGTTCTTTGCCTTGCGGTCTTCAGAAACTCTACGTTTCTATGGTCAGTAACAAAATGTATGGGATGTCTAGACCCTTCTAACAGGTGACACCATGTTAGGAAAACCTCTAATAGCCAAAATTCTTTCTCAAAAATGCTATAATTGCATTCTGGCAAGGTTCGAGTCCGTGAATGATCGGCAACAGGATGAATAAGGGACGTGGTTGGGTCTTTCTGGAGATGTAGGGCCCCTAGCGCTCTATCTGATGAATCCGCTTCCACCGTATACGGTTGATCTGGATCCGGTAAATGTAATACGGGAGCAGACGTGAATACCTCCTTCATTGTTTGGATGGCCCGCTGTGTATCTGAGGACCATACAAAATGTGTTTCCTTCTTCAACAGTCTGGTCAATGGAAGGAAGAGCGAAGAGAATTGAGGTATTAAACATCTATAAAAGTTAGCAAAACCAAAAATTCTCTACAGTTCCTTGACAGTTTTGGGTTCTGGCCATTGTAATATAGCGTGCATCTTTCGCTGGTCCATTTCTATGCCTTTTGGAGACAGAATAAAACCCAAATGGGCAATTCTGGTCTGATGAAAGCTACACTTGGTGATTTTGGCATATAACAGATTCTTCAAATTGCGTCGTAGCACCTCTCTTACGTGTTCCACATGTTCTGTATAAGAGTTTGAGTATATAAATAAATCATCAATGTATATTAGGACAGATACATCCAGGATGTCCTTGAATATATCATTTAAGAAATGCTGAAATGCTGCAGGCGCATTGCAAAGCCCAAAGGGCATTACAAGATACTCGTAATTCCCAAAACGAGTATGGAAGGTTGTTTTCCACTCGTCACCTAGGTATATCTTTACCAGGTTGGACGTCCCTCGGAGATCTAGCTTGGTATACACCGGACTATGACCAGCTTGATCTATTAGAACCTGAATCAAAGGCAAGGGATAACAATTCTTTATGGTGACTGCATTTAACTGGCGATAGACTATACAGGGTCTCAATTCTTCACTATCCTTTTTAGGAATAAAGAAGAAGGGGGCTCCTGCAATAGATATGAAGTGTCTGATAAAACCTTTTCGTAGGTCTTCTTCGATGTAAGCTTTCAGCACTATGTTTTCTTTTTCAGAGAGTGTGTAGGTACGTCCAAAAGGAATTTGAATTTGGGGAAGTAAATCAATCCGAAAATCATATGGTCGGTGAGGGGGAAGCCTATCGGCTTCTACAGTATCAAAGACAGAAGCGTATTCTTGATATTGTTCTGCTATCCTGGAAGTGATCTTCTCCTCTGGGACTTGATGTATCGCTGGACTACACTTAGGTCCAAGTGTTTGTACTAGGAGTATGGGTTTGTATAGAACCTTGGGTGAGGAACTGCAATGAAACTGGATGGTATGATTTGTCCAGTTTGACAGGATTAGTCAGTTGCAACCATGGAATACCAAGTATCAATTGGAAATGTGGGGCTGAAATGGCATCAAAGCAAAGGGAATCATGATGCGTGGACTCACACGATAATGTAATGGGAACAGTCTCATGCTTGATAGGCCCTGAAACCAGTGGAGATCCGTCTACGGATAACACAGGTTCAAACAAGGTTTTATTTTTTAGAGGGATGTGATTCTTTTGGGCAAATGCAATATCAATGAAGTTCCCGGTTGCTCCACTGACGATCAGCGCATTAAAGGCTCCCCATTGCAGGGTCTTGGTCTGTAATTGTATCGGTAGATACACATGCATAGTTTGACTAGGCATATGTTCTGAGGTGTTACAAGATGATGTGTTGGCACACTTAGGAGGTCTTCCCCATTCTGAACTAGTTTGTTGGTTTCCCTTCTTATAGGGACCTCTTCTAGGACAAAAGCGCACTGAATGCCCCGAATCTTCACAGTAAAAACTGTGCTGTGGCACCTCCCACTTTCATAGGTTTCAGACTCAGAAGTGGGAGTTGTATGTTCGGGTTCTGAACGGAGGAACGGGTGACGGTAGACTGGCACCCTCCTTTCCCCTGTCTCTCTCCTATCCTTTGATGTATTCTTATGACTAATGACAAATTCAGATATAGATTCAGGAGGTGATATGAGTTGGCTGGCAGGATCTTTTAAATTGTCTCTTAATCCTCTATAAAAGAGTTTTCTTTGGGTTTGAGCTACCATATTCCTGAAACGTGCAATGTAGGACAATAAATCACGATTTCCTTGACGGATATAAATGAACTCATTTCCAATGGTTTGGGAAGCATATTGATGGTCGAACGTGGTATGTAAAGCTTCTGTAAACTCTGCATAATTGGCTAAAATGGGGTCATTGTTGTCTATGTAAGGGGTGGCCCACACAAGAGCGTTGTCTCTAAATTGTCCAACATGAAGGCTATTTTAGCCTGATCAGTGCCATACAATGCGGGTCGATTCAAATAATGTATTTTATACTGGGTGCAAAAGGCTCTATATTCTCGAGGGCCACCTCCATATTTTGTGGGCATTGGGGTTGTCAGAATGTTAGGGCTGGTAGCTGGAATTTGTAGCACTGCTGGGTTTAGCACAGTCCTTCTATTGCCCCAGAGTTTGGAACCCCCTGAGGGACCGGTGGCTGCGCCTCCAACTATTCCCCATGGATGGCGTACTCCTGGTACTTTCTTTGATGTCTGCTCAAACCTCTGTTTATGTACAGTCAAAGCCTGGAAAAGTACCACACTTTCCTGTAATTTATGTAAGGCGAGGGAAAGCTCTTTGACAAAATCTTCCATGGTTCGGAACAATTTGATAGGAAAGGTCTCACAATCTGTCTGGTTTCCCATCCTTAGGAACCATGGAATGGGTCCACCTCTACCACTTTAACTCGTCCCCCACCCTGTTATAAACCACATGCAAAGGGAACGATCAAAGTGGCTGGGGCAAAGTATTGGTTGCGTCCCTTTTCTTATCCCAAATCTGGATCACCACCACAGGAGCTAGGCAGGATGACAACAAAGAGGTGTTTAGTAAGGAGTTAAGTTCTTTATGTGTGATGAAATAACAAGAAGTGTCAATCAGTGATATTAGAATAGGTGGTTACCTGTCCTCCTTTTCTGTTTTGCCAGAACCATCCAGCGTGGAAATCCTGTTTGATTCACAGGAAGTTTATAACGATAGCAATACAATCATGGAAGAATAGATCGCTATTTCACTTTACTTATCTCACTGCTTGAAACACATGAATTGAGAATATAACATAGAAGAACCAATATAGATTCTTGGTGTTGAAAAACAAGGCGGTCTACTAGTTAACACAGGAAGTAATCTGAGCATGAGTTTCAAGAGTTGAATTCATGGCGTGAGAGCATAGACAAGAATAAACATGGCAAAACAACCCACCCTTTCTTACCTGACTAAATACCTAAGATAAGCTGGAAACAAGGTAAATTGGGTCGGCAGGAATCTCATAAGTCGTAAGCAGTTTGTGAGACAACTGCTTGTCGTCTCTCTGCTTGCTTTATGCAAGTTGCCGACAGAGTACTGAGTCATCCTACCTATTCCTGTTGGCTATCTTGTAAAACACTAGACCTACACTTCCCTTAAGGAAACTTGTCATACAAGGTGGCCATATGTAATTCCACTGAAGCAACATGGTTACAGTAATTGTTTCTGGAGCCTTTCTGAATGGAAAAGATAACAGAGTTGTTTCTACTATAATCTTAGACGATGACTGCACTTCTGGTGGCCCCCTGATAACGGCGGGGTCCATATAGACTGCCATAATCTCCCAGGTAACAAAAGGGATGTTCGTAATGGATTCCTAACCCTGGGTAGTTTGCAGCCTTCTGCCCTGGTTTACTTGGTCCCAGGCATCCCCTGTGTAATGGTGAGTCCCAGACTCTTGTTGGCTGGTTGACTTCTTGTTGCAGCGACCTCGACGGACAGATCCTTCCATCTCCACGGTAGGAAGCAGCAATCTTCCACGGGGCCGAGCCGGTCTCTGCCCTGTGGGTGTCCTGCCAACTACAGGACACTAAGGCACCATGCCACCATTCATCGCCGTGGTCCCTTGTCAGCAGCTTCCTTCAAATTCCTCTAGGGCAGAACTCATTCTCCCTCAGTCTGCCCCCCTTCAGTGGACCCAGGACCCAGCTTGGCCTCTGGGCTGGGTGGCTGTTCAGTTCTTCCTGGAGCTTTTTTGGGAGGCAACTAGTAATACTGTTCCTGTACCTCTTCTCAAACAGGACAGCTTCCTTCCTCCAGGTTCTTTGCTGGAAGGACTGACCCTTCTTGGGACCTAGGATTGGTCTCTTGATAAACTCCCACCAGCTGATCCTCCAAGTCACCATGAGGACCTGACCTCTGGCATTGGTTTGGAACCACACATGCCCTGGGCTCCAAACCCTAGGACTTGACATTTGGTTCTTTGGCCGTGGCCACTAATACATCTGGTGGGGGTTGCATTTGGTTGCTTTTTGTTGTTTTCTTCTCTTCACTTTGTCTTTGTAACTCATTATATAGACTGTGGATTCAGTTACACATTGTGTGGATGGTTTTTTGTTTGAAAATGTTTATTTCTTGTCAAATACCAGAATGTATGTTCCATACTATTCGATGTAAATTCACTGTGCACTTTAATGATCATGGTTTCTGTTTCTGAAAGTACCATTTTTTGTAAATGCTCCTTTGGGAGATCATGTCTATTTGCTAAACAATAACTGTACAATTAATAAATAGCCACTAAGCTATCACAGTAATTTTCTCTATATATTGTCTTTTGCTCCAAGGCAGCAACACTCGATGCTCCGGGGTAGCCTGAGATATCAAATTAATTAGATATCCAGAGTATTTGGGTTCAACATTTATTGTTTCATAGGCGTACTAGTCTTAAGCCTTTTGTTCGTAGAGCACCACACGGAAAAAACAGTGTGTGTAACAAGTTAAATATTTTTGATGGGATAAGGTCAGTTCCTTGTTTGTATAACAACCTTCTTGGGTCTGCACAGTAGCAGCAGACTCTGGCCCTCAGACTCCGAGCCAGATTCCCTTCTTAGCTGGGTGATGGTGCAGTGTTTCCTCGAGATCCGAAGTAGGTAAGGAACCCGGTTGGTCCTCCAAGTGTCCTCCTGCTTTTTGATTCAGAGCCTCCCCTCCAGCATCAGCAGCATGTCCTCCTGGCTTCATATTCCTCCAGGGAGTGACTGACAACACTTCCTAGTTCCCTACCATGTTTTCTGTTGGGCGGGAACCAATAGGAAACAGACAACCAGTAAAATGTTTAGAGTGGTTCTCTGAGGTAATCTTCACCCCTCAGTGTTTTTCCCATGTGCCATGACTTACAAGGTCATCTTACAAGGTCATCTTCATGAGGGTAGGTCGTCTTCTTCTGCGTGTCAATGGAATAAAAGGACTCCTCTTGAGCGTATGTTGTCATCTTCCTCGTACTAGTACTTTTGAGAGATGAGGAAGGTGAAGATGGAAGAGGTGTATAGGAATAGATGAAGAAGGAGGATTCTTGGTCATAAGCGAAGAGGGAGGACAAGGAGGTGAAACTGAATAGGGATGCCATGTCTCATCTGGCGAGTCTACCCCTCTCCCACAAGGGTTGTCTCCCCTCATGTGATCCTCCCTCATATACCCACCCCCAAGGTGAGGATCAGGGAGCGGCTGCCTCACCCTGGCCACATGAGAGGAGGTTTTCTCTGGAAATTCGCCAGATTTGTCACAGGACGCTTTGGTGCTAGACTACCAAATGGAATGTAGTGTTAAGATGGTCTGGAAACCCCCAGTTTAAACAGAAATGGGAGTTCGGAAATCCTGCACTCAATAAAGGAAATAGTCAAAGTGAATGGCAAAACCTGCTTACTAACAGTCCACATAAAGCAGGAACAGTTGTGTAGGCATCATCAAGCAAGACACAGACAACAGATTCAGAATTCATTAACTTAAAGGTGAGGATGGAAAAAGGTCTAATTTGCTCTATGGTAAGGTGGGATTCCCTTACCTAAATGAAACTAAGGATGGTCTGAGTAAAAGGGTTCAATTTAAGAATCTGTCGGTATCCAGAACCTGTACTTGCTCTCACAACTAATTCTGCACAATGTGTAGTGTCAGCAACCAAAAGAAAACTTAAAGTTCTGAGCTTCTTCCAGCTTGTGCTTCCTTTTAGCTCCCTTCCCCAAGTGGAAAACAGTTCCACAAAAAGTCTAAAAATGATCTTCCTTGGATTCAAAGTAATATAGTTTTAACCAATACTCGGGGTTCCCTTTCCCAAGTTCTAAGCAACGCAGTTCAAACAAAAGGGACCCTTGAGACTCTGTTCTCACATCAGAAAATGTCACAAATCTCAAGGGTTCCCTTTCGCAAGACTTAGTTTTGGTTCAAAAGAAAGCATCCTTGTCTACTTAATTTTAATTTCCAAGGTTCAGTTATTTCTGCTTTCAAATATTTGCTCCTGTAGTTTATAGCTTTCACACAAGTTTGTATCAATACACCTTTCTGTTGTTTAAAATTAAAGTTCCATTGTAAATCAAGCTTCAGTGGCCCTCATTACAACCCAGGCGGTAAGTTACCGCCTGGGTCGTACCCTTACCACCATGGTGTAAACTATGTTTACACCATGGTGGATGGCGGATTTACCGCCCCATTCCAAGGTGAGTGGGGCGGTAAATCCCCATTTCCCATTTTACCCTTCCCCATTCCCATTTTTGCCCCATAGGGCATGATGGGAATGGGGAAAGGCGCTAATTACGCCACCGTAAATTACGGTGGCGTAATTTGCACCAAGGTCCCTTTGCGGCATGGGTTTTAACGCCTGCAAAATGAGGGTCCTAATGAGGGCCAGTGTCTTTATTTTGTGTATTCTTTAAAGTTACATTCACTTCAGAACTCAGCTTATAGTAGTTTACCTATTCTTTATAGTTATATTTATTGCAGAACTCAGCATACAACGGCTTGCTTGAATTTGAGGTCCTGTTCCCCTTTTGGATTAAAAATGTCTTAATTCTGTATGTTTGCAAAGTTTTGATTCAGTTCCGTATTCAATAATTATGGCGTTTGCCTGTAGCTTATTTTCGCTTTATCTGTTGTTCAATATTCGTTCGATTTACTTGAAATGAATTGCCCAGTGTTCAGGGACCTCGGAATATGTGTTTCCTTACACACGCAACCACTCTGATACAAAGCAAGGCATAACTTAGTTTTCAAAAATGTATTACCAGAGTTTACTCATTAAAATGTTCTTGATTAGCAAACACTTATTTGATTAGCCATTTTGTACTGATATTTTTAATGGTACTGATATTTTTAATGTCACCATAAGTTATTTGTACCCACGACATAAAATTAGCACCAATACAGCATTTGGTGTACCACTGAAGTAAGAACTGCCTGTAAAATGTAAAGGTTAGCTGCTTGAATAGACACAGATAAATAAATATGATAAAAACACCCTGAAAAAAACAGTTTTTAGTGCAAGGCTCTGTGCAACTGGGTGCAGTCGATGTTGCACATGGCAGTGCCCATACATTATATGCTAGACCCATGATTTGTTGTGTAAGGAGAAGTTCTGAAGTTTTGTAAATTAAAAAGTTCACAATGTTAAAGGAAAGTCATAGCCTAAGACTAAGTATGTAGTATGGTGCTGTGGCAGGCAGGGTAATTGTCAACTTCAGGTGGGCAAGATGGCCATTGCCCGTCATTGATAGCAACTGTTTTCAATATAGCGTTAAATATCAGTTTTGTGGGAGGACAGGGCCTCTGATGGTCTTCAAGCCTGAGCAAGGTAGGCCCAGAGTAGAATTCCAGCACTCCGCACCCATGAAAGCAGTATTTATCGCTATTAGCACTCAGATCGCCATCTGGGGTGCTGATCATTTTTGTTTTTGTTTTTAAAGGAACTAGGCTTTGCGTAATTCATGTTTCCCTTAAAAAGAAATTACGTATATGTCTGTAATTGCAAATAACTATTTCCAGGACCCAGATATGAGCCAGGAAGTTCGCATGTGAGTGGACGAGGGTGGTGGAGTGGAGGGGAGAGGTTGATAGAGGTGTGGATCTCAAGCCGAGACTTGCCCTGGGGCACCACCTCCAAGGACATGGTGAAGGATAGGCAGAGGCGTAGTGGCCCTGCATAAAAGGCAGGAAGCTACTTGCAGATTCTGTTTGCATTCCCAGCCTCTCTTGCAGGTGGTAATATGTAATGCAATCGTAATCTTGGAGCAAAGGGAGTTTGTTGGGTAAACAACAGTACATGGTATTGCAGTAGATAAACAGACTGGATGGAACTATTGATCACTACTTTGCGTAAACATCCGATTAGCTATGTATATTAATTTTGTAAGAGGAAAGAAAGTAAGAGACTAAGCAGAGTGGATGGTGTAGCAGGCAGAGAACCTTACAAACTAGGGGCTATATTGTAGTTTTCGGCCATCTCATTTTCAGGATAGCTGATATAAACAGGGTAATAAGAGAATAGAATTTCAATGAGTCTGGGATCAGCTCATGGGTTAAGCACCTGTTGCACAGATGGATGCAATCAGCAAGTCACAGAACAAGGTTTGCCATCAAAAGCATTTCACCATGTCATCATGTACATTTTCAAAAGTGTTCGCTCATCAACATGATGCACTTTTCCCCAACAAAATGAAATATAGTTGACACTAGGAGATTTAGATAGACTAAACGTTACTGAAACACAGAGACAATGCAATGTTTTACAGTAGCAATACTGTAATTATGCATTATGTATCAACTTATGTTTTTAGGATTGGAATTGATGGGGTGTCTGTTAAAAAGATAAAGATAACACATACTGGGCTTTGCCAAACAGGATATAGTTAGCTTAATAAAAATTACTTCTGCTTTACAATAATTTGAAAAAGAGAACGTTCTTGCCTACCACTACCATGCAGGCCTTTGAAACTTTTAGGAGTGGAGAAGATAATTTCTGCTGCACACTCTTTCCATTTTCCCCTTTGAACTTGTAGTGAGCACAGAAAAGAGGATGGAGAGAGCCCTAAGGGCAAGAGAGGAATGCAGGGTTGAGGTATGCTTTCATTGAACAGGTTATTTAAATAGTTAGCTGTGCTACACAAGTGTCAATTAAATTAGCAAACCAACAGTGCTCATTTTATGCCCTGCAAAGCGTTCCTTGTAGTTCAGCAATTGAAAATGGTAAAGACCGGAGACTTTCGAAAACGTGCTCGTTTGAGACACACAACCATTCTGATTAAAATTATTCCTTAATAATAGAGTTCACACACTTGCACACCAGGTTCCTCATTCGTCAGAAATTCACTGGTCGCTTTAACAGTTCTTGCTGCAGCACAGATCACACAGCCTTCTGCTTTGATGTCAGGGTTCCAGCTCCTGCCCCGCAGGCACTCTCAACACAGGGGAACAAGCACCTCGAGCATAAGGGAAAGGGACAGCCTTCCCACATGGCTCCATCACCACGTTCAGTCTGCTTCATGGAGCCCCAGCTCCTACATCACGCTTCCATGCACCGCCTCTCTCTCTGCAGTCCCCAGCATCTCAGCGTCCTGCTCCGATAAGGATCCCTGCTGCTTGAACCAGCCTCCTTGCTGCTTCTCTTGTCGCTCTCTTCCCTGCTGGGCTGGTCTCCTTTTATAAACCTGCATCCCCTTGACAGGCTGCAGGTGTGAGTGTCCAATTAGCCCTGCCTGACCACAATCAGAGACATGCCTAACCCTTCCAGCTCTAAGCAGGCATCTTCCTTGTCCAGTACCATAGTGGTAAAAGAGTATAGTCTTCATTGCTCTTAGTTGCCTCTTCTTCATCCCAGTCCTGTCAAGTGTCAAGAGAAATTAGGGGAACTGGCTTATAACAGCCCATGAAGGTTGGGGAAGGGTTGGGTTGGTCATCAATAGGGAAAGGGGGATACCATGTATCGCCCAAGGATACCCGACTGGCAGTTCCCAAGGACCCTCCAACCAGGTGATCCACCCTCACTTCTCTGCCCCAGGATCCAAGGGTCAGGATCCAAGAGCGATGGCCGTTCCCTGGCCACCTGTGCAGAGGATCCAAGGGGTTTAGGAGTGAGAATACCCTCAGGTTTCTCACACAGTATACAAGCATCTCGCATATCTCTCAGAGCTCTCATGCAAAACAACGGGTTGTGAATCAAAAACACGTCACTACTGAAGTCCTACTACAAGATTGGGTACAAAAAGCTACGGGTTGAAGGGATTGGTTCAGGAAGTTGAGAATATATATATATATATATATATATCGGTTAGTCTTCTAATTGGACGTTACTTATGTGATGGCTCCACTCAAGACCACCTCTAAATTGATAATATTGAATGCATGTCATCTCTGCACTACCTGATTTGTCAATGCAACATATACTGGGCTGTATTACATTGGAGATTTCCATTGGTTGGCATTCTACTGACCAGCTTTGGGCAATTGACAGGTTGTCAGCACATGAGCCAACATGGGAGTAGGGGAAGGGTGGGCCCAGGAGCTGCTTTCTTTCAATTAAAAAATATACTAACCCTTATTCCTAGGCCATGAGCCAGAGCAACCTCTTTGTAGTTAACCTTGCAAGGCACCTCAGTTCTGAGAATATGTAGGGAGTCGAAAGCAGGTGCCTATCTGTGCCCAGGGCTAATGAATAGACTGTGTACTCTTACATCCCGTCCCCTTTCCTCCATTCTGCATGGGCATCCCTTCCAAGGGATATGAGACGGAATCTTTTTCACCAGAAAAAAACCTTCTTCCCCATTAAATTAAGAGGCGCGCGGGGGTGTGGCCCAGGGAGCATGCTCTGCCCTGACTCCGCCCTCCGGCGCCACACCTCAGTCCCCTTTTCCACGTCGACTGGAACGGGCCGAGTTCACCAGCGCTCCTGGGTTTGGCTTCGGCCATGTAATTCCACGCACGGATACTTCTTCTCTTTGTCTTTTTTTGTCTTTTTATCATTCAGGTACTCGGGTATTACGCTCCTACCCGGCGCATGTCGACTTCCACAGGGTTCAGCAGGTGACAATACTGCAACAGGCTCTTCCCAAACTCCGACCCCCACGCCCTCAGCCTACATTGCCTTGGCCCAGACCATGGTTGGCAAGCTTGTACAGCTTGTGGCTCACTGTCATCGAAAGCGATGAAGAACAGACTAGCCAGGTGGAGGGAGCTCTTCTAGAAGTCGCCTCCAGAGGACCTCAAGAACTAAGTGAAACGCTGAGCCAGGCCCAATGTAGGGCCGCTATTTTCCATGCACCCCGCAAAGGAGACTTCTTCCCAAGGACTCTCCCACGTGGGAGGGACTGTTCAGGTCCTTGTACCAGCATGTGCACCGAGGTTGCTGCAGCTTCGGGCCGAGGGATCCTTGGATCCTCCCAGTGGCAGCGTTGAGGGACCGGAGATTTCTTGTACTGTATTGTCATCCGAGGGGCTCTGCCCTTGTACCGGCAATATGGCCGAGAGGCTACGCCCTAGTCCTGGCAATACATCCGAGGGGGCGCCTAAACGCAGTTTTACCGACCCCCGGGTCGAGGGTGTTACACCTACTGGGCCTAGGCCCGAGGAGCAGGGTAGGCCTAGTGATCCACACGCAAGAGTATTGGAGGAGGCTGGGCCCAGCGAGCCGAGCAACACGTCGCAGGCATGTGGCAGGCAGCTCGACTAGATGGCCGCCGTGCCAGGCAGAGGCACCCGTCCGACGCCATCCCAGGAGTTCGGAGAAGAACAAGTGTCAAGGTGGAACTGGCCCCAACCAGCTACGTGGCCTACAGCCTATCCTTCTTATGTGCAGGGCAGCTTTCCACTGCGTCCATACGGGCAGGGTATGCAGTGGCTTCAGCAGCTGTCGGCTACCCCGTAAGAACCCTCTACCACCTCTTCGGACATTGAAGAGGGGTTCTTCGAGAGGTTCCTCGGGCTCATGAAGTCACCTCGGATGGGAGTTATCCTCAAGGATGCCATCAGGGAAGTCCTCCCGTCTATGCTAGCGGCACCACAAGCGCCTCCGCCGGCGCCCCTGGCCAAGGCGCTGCTGCTGGCTCCCCAGCCGATTCCTCAGGCGGTTCTGTACCAGCCTCTGCCTTCTCCTCACCTGCCGACCACGGTCACTGTACTCCAGCCTTCGGTTCCCCCTACTCCTCCACCTCTGCAGGATTCTCCTGATCCGCAGGATACGGATGAGGATCCAGACACGCCATCCTCAGCCAGGGCCTTCCACGAACGTCTTGCTGTGCTGGCAGAGTACCTGGGCCTACCCCAACCCGAGGTTGAGCAGCTGGCAGAGGGGGTTCTGGCTGAAGTCCTCACTTGACGCCCTGCTGCTAAAACAGGGATTCCACTGCAAACCGTTGTAGTCTCCCTGGCCAAGAAGGGTTTGCTCAAGCCCCACTCGGTCCAGCCGGTCAATGGACGCCTGGACGCCAAGTACAGGCAGATGGAGGGGGATACACTCTTGCTCTCGCCCATCCTCAGCCACACTCCTCGGTGATCGCTGCGGCATCACTATACTCCACGCCCTCAGTCCTCAGCCTCCTCCTCCAAAGAGGAGAATATCTTGGAGGCGTACAGGAAGAAACTCTATTCTAACGCATCCTTGCATCTTCGTCAGGCCAACGCCGATGCCATGCTGGCTGCCGCTAACCAAGGGTTATGGCGGGAAATTGTACACTTTCTCCCGGAACAGACAGAAACTCTTCTGCCAGAGATCCGGTCACTCGTAGAGAGCCAGGCAGTGGAGGAAGTCCCAGCCTCTCAGCGAGACTTGCGTTTTTACAAAAACCAGGCGGGCCTGAGAGTTGTGCTGGACCTTTCCACCCTCAACCTCTCCTTACCCCTACAAAAATGCAAGATCGTTACGCCAGCTTTCATAGCGGAGACATTGTGCAAGGGAGAATGGATGTGCTCCCTGAATCTGAAGGACGAGTACCTGCACGTCCCAATTTGGCAGCCCCATTGTTCTTTCCTACGGTTCAGCATCATGGGCTACCATTTTCAATACAAGGTCCTCCTTTTTGGCCTCAACTCGACCCACAGGGTCTTTACCAGGCTCATGAATACTGTGGCTGCTCTCCTCAGAGCGCAGGGCCTCCACATCTACCCATACCTCGACGACTGGCTCGTCAGGGCCACAACTCCGGAAGCGGTTCTCATGAACACATTGCACAATCTTGTCTTCTCGCTCAATCTCAAGAAGATGCAGTTGCAGTCCACGCAGACTCTGACATTCTTGGGCCTCATCTGCGACACGTGCTCCGAGAAGGTATTTCCTTCAGAGGACAAGATCTCAACCATCAAGAGGGCCAACTCCCACTTCCTCAGCAGAGAGGTGACCTCGGCTTGGTGGTACCAGCATCTCCTGGGTCTCTTGGCGGCAGTCCTGTTAGCCGTTCCACACACGAGATTGAGGATGAGGAGGATTCAGCTGCACTTTGCGGCATCATGGAACCAGGAGCGGGGCTCCCAATCCGAGATGATCAACGTTCCTCCATCTCTCCACTCGGACCTAACATGGTGGTCCAGGGACTGCAACCTACAGATGGGCAAGCCCTTTCGGCCGCTCTCCCTGCAGGCCATCATCACCACAGACTCGAGGCTCGCGGGCTGGGGAGTCACCCTGGACGATCTCTCCGTCCACGGCACCTGTACTCGACAGGAACAGGAATACCACATAGATTGGTTAGAGCTGAACACCATCGGGCTAGCGCTCGGAGAATTCCTACCACTTCTCAGAGGCAAGGGTGTCCTCATCCAGACAGACAACTCGACCAGCATGTACTACGTCGTCAAGCAGGGAGGCACCAGATCCCCCTCCTCTGTGTAGACTGGCGATCAGCATGTGGGAGTGGGCCCTGGAAAACGACATATACCTCACGACAGTCCACTTCCCAGCCAGGGGAAGCCAACCTGGAGGCAGACAGGCTCAGCAGGTTGGGAGTGGCAGCTAAACAACCTCATCATTCAGGAGATCTTCAGCAGGTGGGCTCATCCCTAGGTGGATCTCTTTGCCACCTGGCACAACAAAAAGTGCCCTCAGTTCGCCTCCTGGCAGAGACAGGGCCCCGGCTCCCTGGGTGACGCATTTCAGCTTCAGTGGAACGGCATGAGCGCTAACGCCTTCCCGCCCACTCCGCTGATTCACAGAGTGATTAGCAAGATCAAGGAGTCTCACCAACTCACCATCATTCTAAAAGCTGCATGGTGGCCGGCCAGGCCATGGTTTACTGAGCTGCTCAGCCTCTTGGAGGTGCCTCCAATTCACCTCCTGACTGGCCCAGCACATCATCTGGCTCAACAGGGGGGCAGGGTCATCCACCCCACCCCACAGGATCTAGCCCACACAGAGTGGTACCTGAGCAGGTAACGCTGCGGCACCTCAGTCTCTCACAGGCTAATCTGGAAATCATACAGGGTGCAAGGAGCAAGGCTACCAGGGCCCAGTATAACAGTAAATGGACCAGATTCTGCCAATGGGCAGACTCCAAGGAAATCGACCACCTGACATGTTCTTTGTACGACGTGCTTTCCTTCTCGGCGCACCTTGCCCACTCTGGGATGCAGGTGGACACCTGCCGTACATACCTCGCAGCCATTGGATCTTACAGGAAATCTGAGCAGGGGATCTTCTTCTCCTCCAATCCTATCATCAAGAAACATCTGACTCGCAAGGCTCTATCTGCCCGTCAAGAGGCCTCACCCTGTGTGGGACCTCAACATAGTCTTGAACGCTCTGGCGCACAAATCATTTGAGCCAATGGCATCCGTGGACATCAGGCTGGTCACCATCAAGACGGCCCTGCTAGTCGGCCTCTCTTCGGCTCATAGAGTCAGAGAAATACAGGCGTTGGTCGCCTCTGAGCCATATACCACATTTCACAGGGACAAAGTGGTCCTGCGGACACAGTAGCATTTCTGCCCAAGGTGCCGTCTGCTTTCCACTTGAACGAGGAAATAGTCCTTCCTACGTTCTTTCCCAATCCCAAGGATGAAGCACAGAGGTTACTACATTGCCTGGATGTCAGGCGCGCCCTGAAATTTTACTTGGACAGGACCACGGGCTTCTGCAAATCGGATGCCCTGTTTGTCACGTTCGGGGGCTCAAGACCAGGCTATCGGGCCTCTAAGGCCTCCATATCCCGCTGGATGGTCTCGGCCATCAAAGAAGCGTACGAGGGCCAGCATAAGCGGCTCCCGGCCAACATGCATGCCCACGCAGTCAGGGCCAAGGCAGCGGCCATCGCATTCCAACGCCATGTCCCTTGGCAAGTCATAAGCAGGGCGGCCACTTGGGCCACTCCCTCAGCTTTCTGCAAGCATTACTGTTTGGATGCCGGCTCTAGATCTGATGCAGCGTTCGGACAGGCGGTTCTCAGGAACCTATTTGCTTAAGGAGGGTCTCCTCTCCACGATGGGGCTACATTCAGTTGTAATTGCCCATGCAGTATGGAGGAAAGGGGACGGGACGTAAGAGTAATTTTAAGTTACTCACTGTAGTGACTTAGTACTCTTTCCTCCATACGTCCCACCAACCTCCCCCCTAATAATACTGGTGTCATTAGGCAATGTTAAATCTATTGTCGACGCGTCAATGGGGTATGAGGTGTGGCGCCCCCACGCGCCTCTAAATTTAAAGGTGAAGAAGGTTTTTTTTCTGTTGAAAAAGGTGCAGTCTCCCGTCCCTTCGAAGGGACGCCCAGGCAGTGTGGAGGAAAGGGGACTAAGGACTAAGTGTACGTTAATCACTACTTAATTTCTTGAATTATGGGTCACGTGCGAGAGGACTGCATTTTGCATTATTTCACCTTGCGCATATTGGTATTTTAGCTAATAGATGTGTGAGTGTTATTACTTTCTTGGCCACTAGGGACTTGGTCGATCCATTCCTTATGGAGGTTTTAGCTTATAATTATTCAGCACCTGGCTTTCAAAGGCTGTTTTTTTTTTTTAAATGAATCTTAGAAAAATATGTCTTGTGCCATAGGAATTGATATGATATGATATGATAGTTTATTTATATACCGCCTATACACAATGTGTTTCAAAGCGCTTCAAGGCAAGGGAGGGAACAAGGGAAAAACAATGACATTCTTACAGGCCATGAACAGTAAGGATGTGAAATTAACTATCGTACTCGGCCTGACAACATTTCAGATAGTGCAAGAGCTAAAACATAGATAAGGAAGGGAGGGGGAGAGTGGGAAGGAAATGGAAACAGACAGGCGACTACCGTACTAGGCCTGACGACATTTCTGGTAGAGCCAGAAAAAAAACAAGAGGTGAGGGAGAGGGGTGCAGAAAGGTAGGGGAGGAACAAAACAAGCGACTAGCATATTAGGCCTGATGACATTTCAGATAGTGCTGGAGGGGGGTTGGGGAGGAAAAAAACAGTAAGGGGAGGGAGGAGACAGACAAGGTTGCTATCATACTAGGTCCAGGGACAATTCTGATAGAGTAAGTGCATAGAAGAAAGTAAGGGGAGGATATAGGAAAAGGGAGAAGGGGAAAGGAGGAGAGAACAGAGAGTTAGCATTCAAAACAGTGGAGAAGCAAGAGGGGAGAGTGAATCAAATTGCAGAAGTCAGTAGTATCACATAATGTTCCAAGCCAGGATACAAGATGAAAATGGGAACAGCATGATTCAGGGCCACCATGAGTACAAGATGCAAAAGAAGTTCAGCATGAGAGTTGAGAAAGGGTGACGCACTTATTATCTTGTGTTCCCTCCAAACCATCGGGTTCCTCCCCGATTTCTCAGTAACCCTGGCTGGGTCCGCGCAGCTACTGTCTGTGCCTTGCACCGGTCTGTATTTCAGTAAATTCAACAGTTTGAGTTTCCATGGAGCCTCCAGGCCTTTCATTCATTTCATTGCATGCTGCTGCTTCCATTTTGAAAAAGATGGCTGCTCAGTACTATCGCGTTTCTACGTTATTGAGCTATATACACGTGGTGTTCGTGTTGCATTCAACCTATACATTGCGTATGTTATGTTCCTCATGTCCTTATGGTTGCAAGCAATATTCTTTGTGTAAAAATGCATATTTGACCTAGTGTCTTTGTTTCTTCATGGTGAGTGCATATCTGCTTCGTGTCTATTGCATGCACGTGTGTCAGTTCAGAGTGAGTTTGCTTATTCTTGCCTTCTTTAGTTAAATCAGATCCATTTCCTCTTGTACCTTCCTGGGATACGATCGGGATGGTCGCCTTAGTGAGTAACGCCTCACACTTATGCGATATTGTAGTGGGGCAGTAGCTATGAATTACGTATTTATCTGCCCATCAACTGTAGTTTATCCATACCTCTGATCGACACACACAGGAAGTCCCAACTGTTCTTGTGCTGCCTGTCTGTGCCAATGATCTGAAGTAGATGAATGGCATAGACATGCGAAATGAGAGCAAACTTGAAAGATCTGTTTGCACATTTCCTCTCAGGGTACATGGTGGGCCATTTTCCATGACCCCAGAGTGAAAGCCGAAGTGTAAAACCAAGGTGTAACTTTACTTTCAAACATTTATAAAGCGCATGACCTTGGACCTGTGGGCATTAGGGCGCTGACAAGTACACAAAGCAAAGATGCTCACAGGAAGGTGCCTGAGATAAGAGAGAAAAAAAAGAAAAATGAGACGGGATGGAACAATTTACACGAACAGCCCCGTTTTCAGTTTTCTTTTGAAGGATTTTAAATTAGGCTGGTCTCTGGGGTCCAGCGGTAGATTGTTCCAGGTTGTAGGTGCCGAGAGGTAAAAAAGCTCAATTTTCAGCCCTTCTGGTTCTGCTTCTGGCGAGCATAAGGAGTTTCTGGTTACTAGATCTTAGTGAACGATTTTGGGTTTTTTCCACTATGAATTGTTTCAGATAGCTGGGCATACTGCCTTGAATGCACTTAAAAGTGATCACTAGAAGTCGGTAATGCACTCGTGCCTCCACCGGAAGCCAGTGCAGTCCTCTTCTTGCGTCCGGGGATAAGCAAGTGTTGTGAGCACAAGGGTTTCCTCATTTTTTAAGGGGGCTGTGGTATGTGAGGAGAGATACAGCAGAAAAAAACATACATATACCACTAGCTACCCACCTCTAACACACCGAAAGGTGGCTACATGTCAGAAATTTACCTCACAGTAGGAATTTCATAGGATTATATCTCCCACCATAGACAAAGAAATGTGTTTAGCATATTTTAATTATTATATCAAACAACATGGTAAAACAACATAAAAAACCTATTTCCAGTGTTCGTTATTTGTAGAAACACAAATGGGCGGAAGAAGCAGACACCAAAACATTTGCAATGTACAATTTGCGTGATGTTAGTAATGGTGTATTTTGATCGCATTTTCAATTATACAACAACATGGTATAATAGCGTCAACATTTGAATATGTTTCTAGGGAGAAGGACAACACTGTTGAGGTTTAAAGCTCGTCAGTAAAGTTCAACGCCCCGTCTTCAGGACGCGATAGGTTAAAGAAACACGTTACACTGGCAACATGGCGCCTATGTGTCAGTGTAAGGACCTAAAAAAATAAATAAAAATTGTTTTACTCAAACATGATAAAAACGGTGATGGTGGTGTTTGTGTGCATACAAAACAAGTAGCCAGGTTGCTAACCTTAAAAGTAATTTCTTTTGGTGTGATGGGCAAAGCGATTGCATGAATCAATTTAATTGAGGCGGCAGACCAGTCCGTCTTAAGAATTCAAGCTGTAAATCAATACGTAAATTTATTTAGATTTTTGTTGAAACAAGTAACATATTGAACCAACAATAGATACATTTTGATATATGAATCAATCATATTTACCACTTTATGTGTAAGGCAGGGATTTTTGTTTCAAGTCCTGCAGAGAAATTTCAGTGGTGTACCGAGTTTCTATGGTATTCCGGATACTACATGTCCCATATTGCATCATGGAATCGAAAAGAAATGCGAAAAGCCTTTCAATTTCACAGGTTTCACCTGATTTGCGTTTGTTTCAAGCATTTAAGTGGCAGGGAGTAACACTTACTTGGCCATAATGATCCCCAAGGCTGTCTTGCATTGTTATATATTAGGTTAGATATTTTAAACCGCTCGCGTGTCAGTGAATGGCTCTGTGTGGGAGACGAAGGCACCAGAGAGTACAATTAGACTCTCTGTACGTTTTTGAGCAACAATCTAGTGTGGCATGGATTTCAAAGCAGGCTTACCTGTCGTGTGTGCATTCGCCTTCACAGAATCGCTTTACCCCGTGGCTTTTTCCTTGGTTGAATACTGGTGTAAGCCAAATGTCATTCGTTGACATCGAAAGAGGACTGCCAAGTCCAGTCCATTCGTGTGTGTAATAGAGGAAGGACTTTCCTCAGTATTAGAAAGGGGTCGGCCATTTTTGAGTGTATATGGATCCTATGAAGGTATACTTAACACTGCAGTAAATAATGATCTGCTTGCTAGTTCTCAGTAAGGGGGTGTGTATAGTGTGTCGAATACATTTTTTCTTATAGAGCAAATTTGTGCACACAATGGTTATGCATTATATGACAATTTTAGACAAGGCATCACCCTCCAGGAGACATGATAGACATAAATGGCAATGAGATCATATTTCATTAACCTCCCACTGGTTGTCTGAGCTATTAGTGGATAAACAGACTCCACTCTACGACAATGTTTAGACCGGACTGGACTGTGTTGAGATTATAAATCCATTTTTGCTCCATTTTTTTAAGGAACAGATCCCTATTCCCTCCCCGTGGGTGAGCTTTAGATGTCTCAATAACAAACCAAAATATATCTTTGCATGTGTGTTTCGCTTGTAAATAATGGGCCACCAATGGTTTATCCGGAGTACCATTCCGTATGCCTGAGCGATGTTCGCCAATTCGTAATTTCACTGACCTGATCGTTTTGCCTATATAGATTAACCCACAAGGGCATTTTATCCCATAGATCACCCATTTAGTCAGGCAATTTGAGAAGGATTGGTATTTCCATAGCCTGTCATACAGATCAATCTGTTTCAAATTCTTGCTCAAATGGCAGACTGAACAATGTCCGCATGCATAATGACCACTGACTGGTGGCAGTCCCCATAATGTAGATTGAATGGGTGTCTCAATGTTGTTAATAGGGCAAGTGTGTACTAATTTATCCCGCAGATTAGGCATCCGCTTGAAGGCAAATCTAGGACAATTGGGTTGAAAATCATCGGTATGAATGATTTTCCAATTTTTTAGTATCACCCTTCTTAGGTCATTACTCAGGGGCGAAAAAGATGAGACACATGTAATTCTATCATCTTGTGGTTTTGTGTGTTTCTGAAGGATCACTTCGCAATTTGCGTTACGTGCTCTCTTCATAGATCTCTTGATTATTTTCCGAGGATATTGTCTCTGTTTTAGTTTTTCGCTCAAGATTGATTTTAAAGTCAGCCAATTCGCTACAGTTCCGTCGGATTCTAAGAAATTGTCCGTAGGGTAAATTTTCCCGTAGACTAGACGGATGGAAGCTGCTGAACAAGCGTATTCTTGTCTGTGGGTTTTTTGAAAATTTACGGACAAAGCCGAGTTTGCCTATTTTACACATTGTTTGCAATATGTTTTCAAATGACAAACATTGCATGGAGGAGATCCAAGTGCACATAACCCCACTTTTTTTACCAGGACTCCCATAGTGTTTTCCAGCATTATAGCTCACTACTGTTGCATGTGACTAAGATTGATAAACTTGGGCAAAATGTGAAAAAGTGATTTCCCTACCTAAACTAAAGAAACTCGGGTGCTCGTCAGGAAGTCTGTGAAAGTCCAAATCAAAAAGGCACTGTCTTAGTCTAAACGTTCCTACGCCTATCACTGTCACTACAAGAAACAATAATAAAGTTTGCGCTCTGATTATAACCCGGGAAAATGACTCCCTTATCCTGGATGCAAAGTGTCCGAAAGACTTCTCAAAAATAAAAGTTCAATTAAAGTTCCAAGCCTTTCGTAATAATAACAACCAAAACAGTTCTACAGGATACTAGTGGGGCTAGGAGAATGACTCCCTTCTAGCTGGTTCCCCAATGTCTTTTATAGACTTCAACAAAACTTGTAATTCCTTCAGGGAAGTTTCAACACACTTGGGTTTCTTTATGCTCTTTATCCTGTCCGCACTGGGATAACGAAGACGCTCCCTGAGACCCCCTCGACTCTCTAGCACCACACTCTTGTGGAACTGCCCACGGAATTTTTCATCAAAATGATTCACTACTGCATATACTTCTTCATGATTTATAGTCTCGAGTCTTTCCAACCTCCTCCCAGACTTTCACTTGTTCCTGTTACCTTCTCCCGGGGAACTCTTCACCGGCTTTGTCAGTGGTTGTGGGTTCACTCTCTCTGTTTCATCTTCTTTCACCTAATGGGAATTCAGGGGATCTACTCTTGACAGATCCGGTGTTGACTGAAGACAAAATAAAGAAGGACTAACCCCTTGGGGGTGCTGGTTTTCCTTATACTTCTGGGGTTACCCACTGTAACGCGGAAACCTCTCTTAAAGGGCGTGTCCGTTTGCGGCTTTGGAAAGACTCACCCTTTTTGTATAGGGAACTTCCAAAGGTTGCTGATCTCTGCTTAAGCGGGGTCCTTTACCCACTTCGAGGATCAACTTACCTACATCGCTTGGATCTTTGAAGGCTTTGGGTTGAGCGCTTCTGCAAGGGAGATGTCTCTCAGTAAGTCATTAACTTTTATAAATGTCTTTTGAAGCTTCCCGGGCCCCCTCTCATGTTTTTTTTTTTTTAAACATTTATTTTATTAAGAGAGCAGGTTAGCATTCAGACCGTCCACAAAAGATAGAATTTGACATGGTGTTGACGCATGTACGGTATTGGCACATATATACAGAGTAACAAGAAAAACACAACAAACATCACACCTCATGGTGAAGAGAGAGGCGTAGCATCCTCGTCCGGTATCTGGGAACACAAGTAAATACGTAACAGTGACCAAATGTCTTTGGGCCGACACTGTGTCGGGACTGATAAAACAAAAAGTTCTTCATCGTTGTTTACCAAACATAAGTCTTTTAAGAAATTGGCTCTGGATGGTGCAGTTGTAGACTTCCATGATTTAAGGATACAGCGCTTGGCGACAACACATGAAATATTAAATAAGCGCCTCGTAGTTTTTCACCTTACCAATGATTCTGGAAGGTCCCCTTGATCCATCGCCTCTTCCCACACTTTTAACAGTAGTGGGGCTAGTTCAGTCCTAAATTCTTTATATAGTTCCGCTCTAAGTCCATCAGAGCCGGGGGCGCGGCTCCCTGACAGAGATTTAATGGCCTCTACAATTTCTTCAATAGTGATGGGCTGATCTAAAATGTTACGGGTCTCAGTGGTCAGTGTAGGGAGGTCTAGGTTATCTAAATACTGGAACGTGTCTTCTTTACTTTTGATGTCATGATTGGAGTAAAGGGAGGAATAAAACTCAGCGAAGGTGGAATTAATGTCTTGTTCCTTATTAACCAAAGTCCCAGTGGGTGTCAGAATACCAGGGATTGGACTCCGATGTCTATCTGCTTTAAGCATGGTAGCTAAGAATTTCCCGGCCTTATTACTCTCCCCATATCTACGGGCCTTGGCAGGCGCAGCCATGTATAAGACTTCCCTGCTGGCTAACTCGTTGAACTCCTTCAACGCGACATGCATTTGCGATAGCGTTGCCTTGTCCTGTGTGGCGCCATATTCAGTTTGTAACAGGCCTATTTTAGTTTCGACTACGCCCAGCTCTCGTCTTACAGCTTTAAGCATACCCGTGGACTTGCCCAGGATAGTACCCCGGATCCAGACCTTGAATGCCTCCCAGAGGGTAGCATAAGTGGTCACCGATCCCTCATTTATTTCAATAAATTCTGTGATCTCAGTATGGAGGGCTTCGCAAATATTAGTGTCCCTAAGTATGGCGGGGGGCATTCTCCACCTTCTAACTGGAGGAGGGGCATCACCCAGCTGAATGCCAAGTGGTACTGGTGAGTGGTCAGAGAGGGTGCGGGGGTGTATTTCACAACTGGCGACCATGCCGGCAAAGGGTGAGCTAATGAACCAGTAATCGATATGTGAATGGGAATCATGGACAGAAGAGTAAAAGGTGAATTTCCTCTCAGTAGGGTGCAGTGTGCGCCAAGCGTCTACCATATCCATCTGTTCCATCAACTGCCGCACAACCAATGCGGCTCTGGAGGGGGCCCTGGGGGCAGTAGAGGACCGATCAAGGGACTGGTCCAAAAATGGTATTGAGATCGCCGCCCCAAATTATCAGTGCCTCCCCTGACGTAGTCAGCATATCAAGTATCGTACAATAGAACTGTGGATCATCCACATTTGGCCCATATGTATTAACAAGTATTATTTGGTATCCCGCCAACTCCCCCCAGACTAGTGTATATCTGCCAAGCGGATCTATTTTACTGGAGTGGTATTTAAAGCACAGCTTGGGGTGTATGAGGGTTAATACTCCCCTAGACTGTGTTGAGTATTCCGTGTAGTATCTCTGGGGGCCCCATCGTGACAGGAATGCAGAATTGACATTTCCCAGTGCATGCGTCTCTTGAATGAAAAGAATATGAGGATCATGACGTGTAACATATGCTGCCACCTTCCTCGCCTTCACCGGGGTGTTAAGCCTGCGAATATTCCAAGAGAGTAGCTTGACTTTTAAGCCCCTATCAGCCTGTGCCATACCCGCATATTGTAAAGATCATCTGTCCGTAGCCTCGCCCCTGTCGCACGTGATACGGCCATTCTGCCACGTAACCACTCTCCAATTTTAACAATCAAACTCCTTTAAACAGAAACTCCCCGAACCATCCCGATCTGACACCAGGAACCCATAACATCTGCCCCAACTTTGTCCCACCCACCACCCACATCATCTGCGGAATATTGACCCACTCAATAACCGTGGTCGAGCTTGTTTTGGCATTGACGAAACTTTCAGCCGAAGCCAACCTTGTATTCAAATGAAACCCCTTCAGGTGGTCCAAATTTCCACACCAAGAACACCCATTTCCAACCCCTCTTACCTCCCCCCCAACCTCATCATCACCCACAACTTGACGATGTACCCAAACAAATTCGTGGAACATTCCCGGGGTAGCCATGTTGCCTCACATGGCCGCCTGATTAGCTCCGATCTCAAATAGTCACATGAAATGGAGCCGCCCTGCTGGTAGGATCAATAGGGCTGCAGTGGATACTACATAAGGATACGAACCAATCCGGCCGCCGGAGCTCCCTAGTCCTCGGGCCTAGGTCTATTGTTCTGTGCCGGCCTGCCCCCCCGCGGGGGGAGAGGTATGGAAGTCTCTATGTACTGTGTGGCCTCAGTCGGGGATTCGAAAAAATGCGCCCTACCCGCATGTTTGGATCCTCATCTTTGCCGGAACATCAGAGCATATGGAATCTGGCGGTCTCTAAGGATCTAAGGAGTCTCTTGACTGGTTCATATGATCGCCTGCTCACCTGGACCCCGGCAGAAAAGTCTGGGTATATATGTATTCGGCACTCCTCGTGTGGAAGCGTTCCAGCCTCCCTGGCTAGCCGCAGGATTGTGTCCCTGTCTCTATAGTTAAGCAGCTGTGCAATTATTGTGCGAGGGGGAGCACCTGGTTTGGGGGCTGGGGCAAGAACAATGTGAGCTCTCTCCACCAAGAAATGTTCGGAGCATGACTCAGGACCAAATAGTGTTTTAAGCAGTTGTTCAAGTTGTTTTTCCATTTGGCCTTTCCCAAATGACTCTGCCACGCCGACCACACGGATGTTATTGCGTATCGATCTAGATTCAAGATCCTCGCATTTATGTTGCATTTTAGACATGGCTTCCTTAAGCTGAGCAATGTCACGGCCATGTTGTGAGATAGCGTCTTCGTTACTGCTAATTCTATTTTCTGCATCAGTGACACGTATGCTCTCTTTTTCAACTCTAGCCTTCAGGGGGCCAATGGTAGACACTGTCGTCCAGTTTCATGTTCACTGCTCGGAATCCATTTTCCACAAGCATGGCCAGCTTGTCCTCCCGTCCTTCAATGTCTGCAGGTGGGGTTTCATTAGCATCAGCGTGCACTTCAGTTATGGCGTTCGACGCCTGGCTGCCGGTAAATGCATCCATAGGACCCTTCCTCTTGTTACTGGGTGTTTTGCCTCCCTTCCCAGCCTTGTGTGGCTCGCCCATGGTGCTGTCCCGCAGTACCTGGTTCAGTTACTCTTACTGCTGGGTGCCCGAGCCCCGCCCGTAGTTTATGGATATTCGGTGAAGCCACCTAGATCAGGACGACAGAGTTTGCTGCTAGGGCACCAGGGGTCCTCCGCCTCACCCCCCCTGCTCCCAGGACGCCTGTAGATTTCCGGCAGAGCCCCCAGCACCAGGGTACTAAAGTCCAATGTTAGGCACCAGTGGTGGATATTTTCTCCCACGTAGTTAGGTGTCAAATCTCAGGGTGCGCCACAGTTTACGCCAAAGAGGGTTTATATAGATGTCTGAGTGTCCACCAGTGCGTGGGGTCGGCCAGGCCACCAGCACAGGGCTTTATGCGCCAGGGCGACCGTGCCTGGAGCCGCCAAAGGTAGTGTAATCTCCTGCGTATGTGCGCCCACGACAAACAATTAGTTCTGGATGGGAACCGGGAGGTAAGGGCTCCGCAGCAGACTTCACGGATGTAGGGCATGCAATGTAATGCCAGGAGCAATGTTGCCCGCTAGTAGGGCGTTTCCGCTGATCCCCCCTCACTGGTACAGGGGCCCCTCACTTCCCGCTGCCTCATAAAGCCGTGGGCATTGGCCTCCGTAAATGTATGTAATGTCTTAGCGGGCATGGGCCCGCGCGTAACACAGAGACCGGCTTCCCGTCCACCGGGAGTGTTTGATCACTTGGGGCCAGTTCCTCCGCGTCCCGCACGCCGGCTCCCTGCCGAGCGCAGCACGGAGAGTGTCTCCGGCTGCAACGGGCAGCCGCATAGCATGATGTCACAGCCGTGAAGTGGCGTCTCCGCCGCAAATTCCAGGGTGTGGGGGCCACAGAAGGGTAGCAGGTGTCGTACCTGAGGGGGGCTCAGCGTCTCCTCATCTTCACGGCCGAACAGCTCTCAGTCCGCAGCCGTCCAACGCGGGCGCGAGTCAGGCCCCACACGGCCTCCTCCTCCTCGCCAGAGTCCACGGCTCCGCGTTGCCTCTGCCTGGAACTCCGAGCCGGATCACGCTCCCAACACCAGTCGGGCAAAATTCAGAGCGGCGTAGCTTCGGCGCCAGAGACCGATTTCCACCAGGATTTGGAGACGTTGGGGACCAGACCTCAGCTCGTCTACACAGCCATTTGTGGGTGCTTAGACGGCTCCAAACTGATGTTTTCTGAACGGCTCTTGCACTGGAGCAGGAGCTCAGGATTCAGGCGGCCATCTTCGTCGTGCGCAACAGCGCCCTCGGCCCCCTCTCATGTTTGACACAAAGGGGGTTACCTGGGTTTCTGGATTGTATCTTAAGCTCTTTCGGTGCAACTGGTTCACTTTGTCTTCCATGTCGTTCTTGAGTTGGGCCTGCTAGCTCTTGCGGCTGCGTGTTGCTGGTGGTTCTGGCACATGTTTTGAACCACACTATCCACCTGGTACAGGTCACGCCATCATTACTGTCTGATTCACCTTCTGCTCTTTTTTCTACGCAGCTTAGCGGCAGCTATGCTTGGCGGTCACGGCGTAGTTGTTGGACAAGCAACCAACATACCGGTTCCACTCTGTCTATGTTGACCTCCAGCTGGAATGTAATCCGATTTCCTCATACCTCTCGGTTTCTCTTTCTCCTTCTGTCAAACTGCCTTGTTGCAGCCTCTCACTGTCTGACTTTGGGTTCCCGGACTGGTCTGGCGTTTCACTGATTGTTCCTTCTCTCAACCTGTCCACCAACCTCTGTTGTACTGTTTTGTCTTATGTGACTAGTCGGTTCTCTTCTCCTGTTTTCTCTCTGCTACTTCTCCAACTCTAAGAACCGACGCCTTGTTAGCTGGTAAGCTGGTAAGACTTTCTACTACACTTGTCTTTGCCACACCTTCCTCTGTCTTTGGATATCGGGATCTTTCTCCCTTCTCCAAATATCGAGCTCCTCGTCCTTCTTTACTGTTTGATTTAAATAGCAGAGACAATCCCAGCGTAACGTCAGCCAAATTGGTAGCACCTGATCGAGCATTCCTTTTGTTCGTTTGTAGTGTTACAAAAGCTCTTCTTTTGTTCGTTTGTAGTGTTACAAAAGCTCTTCTTTGTCCCTGTACCTATCACATCAGAGTGGTTTAATATTTTTCAATAACACATAGTTTCGGACGTGATCTTATATGTAAAAGATTCAAGCATAAACATCAGCCTGCAGGGTTAGGTTTTAAAGGGTCTGTGTCTCCCACTCGCATCCTTTTCTCCAAGAGGGGAGTTCCTTGCCATGAGATCCCCCTGCATGTTACCACCCTAGGGGAACTATCGGTTAGCGGCTTTACCTCCCTAGACTCATGGAAAGGGGCTCCCCTCTAGGGAGGACTGACGCCATCTGAAGGATTGTCACAGTCACCAAGCAGATGATGTTGAGATAGCTGTAGGGATTGGACCCCTTCTAAAAGGCTTAAATTCAACCAGTCCACTGAAACCTTTTACCTATAGGAGGGTGAAGACGCTCCCCTTAGTTGATTAATCTTTGGACACTTTAAGAGGGATTCATCTAGAACCTGGTTGGGAGTACAGTGTGCTTCGAAGTCCTCCACCAGAGAGGTAAAGACCAGGATTTACAAGGAAGAGGCAGCCTCTTCCACCAAACCATCCCAAGAGAACATTTAAAGTGACTAGCTATTGGAAAAGGTCTGCTTGCATCCAGATCTGTGATGCCCAGGGTCATGCTCACTGGAGGTAGAAACCCCTGCATGTGCTCCCTTTCAGGTTGTAAATAGCAGCACAAAGACTCTCCTTCTCATTGGAGACTCTAGACAGGATTCCCTTGCAACCAGGAAAGTGTCTCCTGGCTCTCCCTGATCTCTAAACTGATTTAACGGCAGTTTGTATGACCGCTTTAGGAATTCGGCTCGACACAGATGTCAAAGCTCTGCTGTTTCCGCATCAGAGTCCTGCCGAGTCCACTAGCATTCACAGCTCGAGCCCCAAGCCACTGCAGTACCACAACGCTGAGTTGAGTCAATTGAGCTTGCTCACCGCCGAAGTCAAGTCTTTGAATCTCCACTCCCAAGGCGAACAACTCTTGCAGCGCTGCCAACCAGACACTGCTTGCCATTACTATCCTGCGGCACACCATCACCCCTGCTGAACCACACCACATTGTTGAATCTCGTCGACGCCACTACCCAGCTAGAGCTCAGACTCGCGGTTTGATGCTGAAAATTCTGCAAAACAAGAATAAAGGTACCGATAGTGGTTCTGTTTCCCTAGCCTGCTTTAAAGGGCTATGGTGACAAGTAAGACCCAATTCCCTACCTTTTTTTAAGGACCTCTTCAGTAACTTTGACATTGCTGCTGAAAATATTGCCTGTGCACGCCTGCCTTCAAACCCAGATTGCTCCCTTTATTCCAAAGTATGCAATCTCTGTGGTTTCACTTAGACTGGTGGGTTATAGAGGCTTTTATTAGTGTGTTTGCATTGTTGGTATCAACGTAGCATATGTTTATAGTACCATGGATGGACACTCTTTCATTTTGGTGACATTGTTATTGTTGTTTGTTCTGCTCCTCTGCTAGCTCACACCTTTCCTAAAGTGTATAACCTACCCGCTGTCTGAGCTAACCTGAGAGACAAAGGCAACAAACTTGTCAGCCTGTGCCTGTTTCGACTTTGTTTTGGAACACTGCTGGTATAGTAGTTGTATGGATCTGAGCAGAAGCATTATCCATTACTCATCCCTGTACTCCTGCAGAGAAATAGTCATTGTGTTATACCCCCCCTTTCTTTCCTACCCATCCTACCTCACCAATTCCATATACAACACATAACAAATTACAGTTCTGAGTGCAAGGCGTTGTTAGAAATCTGAAGGCATCTCATGTACTATTCCCCAGGGATCTGTCATCCAGGTGGCAAAGACACGGCCATCGCTATTGGATCCAGTTCCTGGGGATGGATCAGTGGGGAGGATCACCTGGATGAGGGGTCTTTCAGGGAGTGGAAGTGGGATGCTGAGGGTTGAGACGCGGTATCCTCTTCCTTGTAATGCCTTTCACCTTTACCCCATCCTACCCTGTAGGATATTTACAAACTCTACCCCCCTCACGCTTTCCGACACAAACACTTTCTTATGCCGTAACAGACAACGGACTAACACCAGAGCTGTTTACCTGACATGTCTCAACACCAGGGTGAGGCAGAGTCAGCCAATTGACAATAATCACAGACATCTGACAGCCCTTTACCTTCCCCACAGGGATAAAAGGCAGAGCACGAGAGCACACCACTAGCAAGGCCGAACGCACAAGGAAACTGCTACACGGAACCGGCAGTACAAACGGAGGAGAAAGGCGGTGAGATCTGGAGGGATGACAAAGGGGAACCGGCCTTGCACTTTTCAACTCAGATCTGCAAAGCCTCCGAAAGGGAATTCAGAAGACCGGGAGTTACAGTTGGCGTGTGGAGGAACAGATGTCAATGGTGCACAGGGGCCTCCCGCATTGATAACACAGGCGGGGAGGCATGCTGGCTACCGTGGAACCATCCTTGACCCCAGAGCCAAGCCAGCAGCCTCGACACAATCAGTGAGTTGAAGGAAGTTGATAGCAACCCAAATTGTATTGAGTCCAAGGTTGCAAGTGGCAACAATAGACAATAGATGAACGAAAGAACTTGAAACCAAAGAACTTGTGTGTATTTGAACTGTTGGGAAAGCCCGAATAAAGCCAGCTGCAGGGTGGTCAGGCGCCGTAGGAGTGCTCATTCGAAGGACTCTCGCTGGCCCCTTTTACGTTGGAACTGCGAGTACCAGAAGGCCCAAGGAAAGGGCGGCGTGAGGTGTCGGAGTAGTCCTACAAGGGTGACATCAAATCCCTTGTACACTTGAAAGTCTCTGACCCATTGTCAAGAGAAAGCTAAGTGAAATGAATCTTGCATCATGACAAAGTAAAATGAACTGTTTATTTGACAAACATGAACTTTGTGTAGAATAAGACAAGTGTGAACCCGACAGAGGTATGCTGAAAGAAAGCTAGGAAAAGGAAGTCCACGCTTTCTGTTGAGACGAAGAAAACCACGAACTGTGTTAGGAAATCATGAACTGTGTTAAAGGTTCTTAAAAATTACAAGCTGCATCTGAAAGGCCATAGTGAACTTGTAGTGAACCCGACGGAGGGAGGCCCAAGTTGCAAGAAGGATTCGAGTCCGGCAGAAGGAGATCCAAGGGGCGAAAAGCAATCGCCCAAGGTACAAGATTACCGAAAGAACTTTTGTTTGGTTGCTGTTTACGAGTAGGGGTGAAGAATAATGCACCCGGGAACAGTGTGTCGACAAGAGTGAACCCGGTTGAGGGTTGTCCACAGTGTTTGTTTAAAAGAATGTAGGATCCGAGCCCGTCGGAGGGAGGTCCTAGGGGCGAAGAGCAATCTCCCAAAGGTACACAATTACTGAAGGAACTTTTGTTTGTTTGTTGTTTTGATCCATCAGGCCTTCTAAGGCAGGAGATTTTGCAGAGAAGAGTCTTGGCCCCTGAACATTCTGGTCTTGTTGAACTGAAATTTTGAACCTTGTGCTGAAGAAGCCCAGTTGTGTGTTGTGCTCAGGAGTCCCGCCTTGTCCCATGCTAAAAACGTGGGTAAGGGAGACCTAAGCTATACCATCCTGACTTATCATTTTGTGAACACTTCTTTCTTTTCTGGTGAACATTATCCCACATCAGTTTGTAACTTGGCGGTAAGGTTTGGCAAGTGTTTTTTTTGTATAGGCCCTTTTTATTTGATAAGACGCCACTAGGACTGCCTTATTATTATTTGATGGTTGTAGCTTGCTCCCATCTTAGCTTTAGGTTTAGATTAGGCGATTTTCTCACCCAGGCATACAGTTTAATAAACGCCCTTTAACTGTGATCACTTGTCTGTCTTTACTGTTGCCACCATGCGTTCCTTACAGCGTCAAGTGTTGCTTCAGTTCATCTTGAGATCTTTGTTCCTGGGGTGTCTCTTGCCCCTTAACAAAGTTCCCTGTCTCACTCTTTAGACTACAAGTGGGATAACCAAGGGTGTCAGGTACCTCCCCAAGATAGAAGATGATGGAACCAGGGGTGCTAGGGATGGACAACCTAGCCTTCCTCACTTGGCCCCCTTCTCCGGGCAGGGGACATTCACATGGTGTTAACTAGGGATGGGGCCCTGTAAAAGAAGTAGCCCTTGCACCTGGGGAACAGAGACCACATTGGATCAGGGAAATCAGTCTCTATGCAAAACTAAAACACAGTGCTTTATCTGCCACTGATGCTGGGGACTCCACAGCTACTGCCCCTTTTTCAGTGAAGTGAGGAACACAGGTCCATCAAAACAGGCAACACCAGTCTGCTTCGGTGTTTAAAAATAAAATCACAAAGGTCTGTGTTCTCAAACCTTTCTTGGCGGAAGAGATGAAAAGCTATTTCACATCTTTTCCATTGTACCAACAAAAGGAGCAGCCCAAGCCACAAAGAGCATCTGAATGGGTGCATTTGCGCAAATCAGTGGGCGTTCCTGCAAATTTACAAGCGTATCCTGAATTCACAAACCGGTTGTGATTTTAAATGCCCAGAATACTAAGGCAACTACCTGGACCGATTTGCAATAGGGGCAAAGTAGTGCGCATTGCATGACAGGGTCTTTCCTGGCCCTTGTGAGGGATCAGAAATGAGAGATGGACACAAAGTTGGTTTTCTCAATGTTTGCCATATCTATTAATGTTAAATGGGGGTGGGATACCCGCTTATCCGTCCCTATCCTAAGGAGGATGTTCCTACCTAGCAAACTAAAACCAAATGTATTTTACCCTCCCACTAATATACAACCAAAGTGCAAAAGGCAAATGCATCTGTTTTCAGTTCAACCAAAATGTGTAAAAGTTCAAACTTAAAATTCTCACAAAGCAATCCTTGTGACCAGGGTTGAATTCCCTTTCCTTAAATCAATTCAGGAAGACTTTTGAAAGAGTTTTGTTTCAACACTGTTCTATTCAATTCAATGGCAAAATGTCTTTTTCATCCAACACGTCTTTGCATTGATAAAGAAAATGTCTCTTTCACAAAACCACTGCACGCTTCAGTCCCTGAGTTTTGCTCTTGTGTTTTCAGCGGAAAAAGGTTCTATTTTTGTTTTTCGAAAGAGCCTGTGTGCTCTCTTCTCTGTGAAGGTCTCGTCCACGGATGACGAGGACCTGGAGTCCTTCCACAAGGACTTGTAAGAGGAGGACGACGACGGTGACGATGGTGACAAGGGCGCAGGCCTAGTTTTCTAATCCCGCCAACTCAGCCAAAGGATGTGTCTTTAGACATCCTATCGACCCTCCACACCTTGGTGTCGGAGATCCAGAGGAGGAGGCCTCGGGTTCAAAGGTCCCCAAGGCCCCCGATCAGCCGCAAGCAAATGAGAGGAAGCGTCATCCGACACCCCCATTCTAGCCTCCACATCCGCGTTGGGCCCCCTCTCCACCAGCAGACCTAGGTACGGGGACGAATACGGTCACAACGACGTTTAACCGGAGAGTTCAAGCTCTGAACATTAAGGGTCGCTATATTATACAATTTAATCTCTGCCATGAATCATTATAGAAAGATATGTTGTCATAGCACCTCCAAGCACTCAACTCTGAAAGCAATTAAACACATAAAACTTACTCCCCAAATCCCCATATCTGATCCCTGAAACAAACCCCCCAAATAATTCAGCCCTCTATCGGGAGGATAGCTCAGGGGCAATGTCCTCGCCTTGGAAGCAAGAGGACACAGAGCAACACAGGTTCGAGTCCCGGGTCCACGCTTAGAAACCTCTGGGTATTAAGCGTGTTAAAAATAACCAATCATATCATATCGTTGCCACAGGCCATAATGAGGCTTTGGCCAGGGAATTGCCCGACTGGGACCCTTACAACTAGGATATATGCCCTTGCGTCGTGAAGACGTAAGTGCTGCCTCCTAACAGCCAGGAGAACCAGTGGAAAGTCATGAGAATAAGCAGCCTCTGAGATGCTCTGGGGACCCCCCAGACCATTGTTTGTGTTGACAGAGCCTTTAACCCCATAACTGCTGAGGGTTTTCCATCCCAGTGCTGAGCCCTTTTTTTGGACATTTCGGTATGTCGTCATGCAATCCGTTGTAACTTTTTTGTTAGAAGTGAAAATGTGCTCCCTTTTCTTCCCACATGTAGGCAGTCATAACGCCACCAAGGATTCGTGGTTTGCTGTAAGGGGGTGTGAGAAAATAACAAGAAAGTAACCAAATGTGTTTTTTCAGAAAATTTCAATAAAATCATGTACAAAGAATCCTGTGGTTGTTTTTTTGTAAGGAACAGAAGGTTTGCAGTACTGAATTCGCCATTTTCCAAGCTTTTAAGAACAGGTTGAGTGGAAACAAAAAATTAAAGGTTACCATCAGTTTTGTGAGAGGTGGGCGATTTTTCCCTTTTTTTTATAGCACATGCTTGCACAGATTTGAAGAGGAGGGTAGGAAAGCTCAATGGGAACACAGAAAGGCATACATTTCTGAAAAGTAGAAAAACTTCCAAGTTCAGCAACGGGTCATTTGCACAGGTCAGGCAACAACTATGTACCTCAAATTCCCATTGTTTTGGAAATAAATGGAAAAGTGACAGGAAAAGAAGTATGTGCTGGGCATGTTTGCACTTGTAGGGTAATGACTTACGTGAAAATTAAGAAAAGCAATGCACCGCTACATTTCCCCCGACACGTCTAGTTAGTTACTCACACATTTTTTGTAATGTTTCACAAAACAATCGATACCACAAGCCAAACACTGAGCCATGGCACACATGATGTTTATGCTGATGGCCTAAATAGACATACTTAGCATTTGAAAATAATTAAAATGAAAGTGGGGAAGAATGGTAAGCATACATTTTTTGAAAGAGGACAGGCAGACCTTTTGTAGGATAGGTGGCTTGCGCAGGTACCAAAAGCATATAGTGCCAAAAGCTTCTACTAAATGTAGGTCATATTTGGGAAATGTGAAAGGGCTGTGTAACAAGCCACAGTAGGAAATGTATGAAAACGTTATCACTGCCAAGAGAAAACAATAAATGTCCTACCTTCCCACAGGTGTCCCGATACAAATGGTTCCTCACATGTGTGAGTGCACTGACCTGGGCGCAAATGTAAAAGGCTAAACCACTGGTACATCAAACGCTCTGGGGAAGACTGGGTTTGGCTTTGTGGACAATCCACAGATTTGGGACTGGGGTGTCGCAGCCACCTAAGAAAATAGGGAAACCCATGTATTTCCTGAAAAGAAGACACACGTGGGAATCGAAGAGGTCTGACTTGCGTGAATCGCCTTAGAATTTATTTACCACAAGGCGTGGCAAAGTCCAAAATGTCACTGACCTGGGCGCACAGGGAAAAGGCTAAACCACTGGTACACAAAACGCACCGGGAAGACCACATTTTTACTGTATTTGGCCTTGTGGACAACCCACATAAAGAAGACACCTGTGGGAATCCAACAACGTTTACCTTGCATGAATCACACAACATTTTATTACCCACAAGGCCCGGAAATGTCAAATGTAGCGAAAAAAACATTTTGAGACATTGGCCATCAGGGAACCAGTGAAACATGCAGGCATCAACACATGTCCTACCTTCTCACTTTTCCACTGGTGTCCTGACGAAAACGATACCTCACATGTGTGGGTGCACTTACCTGGGCGCAAAGGGAAACGCTAAACCACTGGAATGCCAAAGGGACCACATTTTTAATATATTTGGTCTTGTGGACAACCCAAGCTTGTGGGTGCGCTTCCCTGGTTAGAAAAGTAAAAGGGTTGACCATCCCCAAGCCCAGCAGCAGTCCCAGGGAGCCCCAGCGGGATCCCCTTTCCTCCCCAGAGGGAAAAGCTCTAACACGGCCTGGCCAGAGCACTAGGACAGCCGGCGGTGCTGCCCCCGCCCTTGGGCCTCTGTGTCCCATGTGGGTCGACCGCCCCCAAGCCCAGCGGCATCCCAGGGAGCCCCGGCTGGGTCCCCATTCCTCCGCTGAGGGAAAAGCTGTAACGCAGCACGGTGGGGGTGCTGCCAGTGGCTTTGGGTACCTGTCTCCCATGTGGGTCGACGGTCTCCAAGCCCTCAGCGATCGCACGCAGCCCCGGAGAGAAGAACTGTAGCGCAGGCCAGCCAGAGCTCCAGGATGGCTGGGGGTGCTATCAGCAGCCTTGGGCACCTGTCTCCCATGTGGATCACCCAAAGCCAAGCCCAGCAGTGGTGCTGAGGATTCCCGACGGGGCCACCATCCCTCCCAGAGGGAAAAGCTGTAACGCGGCTCGGCCAGAGCCCCAAGGCGGCCAGGGGTGCTGCCCTTGTAATCCGCTTCTCACATGTGTCGAAAGTCACCCAGCAGCGGTCATGGCGTGCCCTGGCGGGAACCCTGGCCCTCCCAGGAGGGAAAAGCTGTAACTTAACCCGGCCAGAGCTCTAGGACGGCAGGTGTGCTGCCCCCTGCCTTGGGTGCCTGTGTCCCTTGTGGTTCGACCGTCCCCAAGCACAGCTTCGGTCCCAGGGAGCCCGGATAGGGTTCCCATTCCTACCTGGAGGGAAAATCTGTAACGCAGCAGTGCCAGAGGGCTCCAGGACAGCCAGGGGTGCTCCCAGCGGCCTGGGCACCTATCTCCCATGTGGGATCAATTGTCCTCAAGCCCAGCGGTGGTCCCACTGGAGCCGGGGCAGGGTCCCATCCTTCCCTGGGAAGAGCTGTAAAGCAGCCCAGCCACAGCTCTAGGAGGGCCGGGGGTGCACATTTATCGACTGCCCCCCAGCCCAGCGGCGGTAATGGGGCTTCTCAGCGGAGTCCCCGTCCCTCCCAGGATGGAAAAGTTCTAACCCTACCCGAGTTCTAGGATGGCTGGGGTGCTGTCCCCGGACATGGGTGCCTGCGTCCCATATGGGTCCACCGTTCCCAAGCCCAGCCATGGTCCCTTGGGAGCCCCGGTGGGGTCCCTGTCCTTCCCCGAAAGGAAAAGCTTTAACGTGGCCCGGCCAGAGCTCCAGGACGGCCGGGGCTGCTGCCAGTGGCCTTGGGCGCCTGTCTCCCATGTGGATCGACCGTCCCCATGCCCAGTGGCGGTCCCAGGGAGCCCCCGCAGGGTTCCCATCCCTTCCCAGAGGGAAAAATTGTAACACGACCCGGAATGAGCTTCAGGACGGGTGGGGGTGCTGCCCCCAGCCGTGGGCACCTGTCTCCCATGTGGTCACCCGTCCCCAAGCCCAGCAGCGGTCCCACGCAGCCCCGGCACGGTCCCCATCCTTCCCCAGAGGGAAGAGCTGTAGCGCAGGCCGGCCAGAGCTTTAGGATGGCCGGGGGTGCTGCCAGCAGCTTTGGGCCCCTGTCTCACATGTGTGTCACCCATCCCCAAGCACAGCGGCAGTCCCGGGGAGTCCTGGCGGGGTCTCTGTCTCTCTCCAGAGGGAAAGCCTGTAATGTGACTTGGCAAGAGCGCCAGGGCGGCTGGCGCTGCTGCCCCCGTCATCTGCTTCTCGTGTGTCGACCGTCCCCCAGCCCAGCAGCGGCAATGGGGTGCCCTGGTGGGGACCCCGTCCCTTCTAGGAGGGAAAATCTCTAACATGACCGGGCCAGAGATCTAGGACAGCCAGGGGTGCTGCCCACTGCCTTGGGTGCCTGTGTCCCATGTGGGTCGACCGTCCCCAAGCCCAACGGCAGTCCCAGGGAGCCCCGGTAGGGTCCACCTCCCTCACTGGAGGGATAGGCTGTAATGCAGCATGGCCAGAGAAAGCTCCAGGACAGCCGGGGGTGCTGCTAGTGGCCTTGGCGCCTATCTCCCATGTGGGTCAACCGTCACCAAGCCCAGCAGCGGTCCCACCGGAGTCCTGGCAGGGTCCCCATCCTTCCCCGGAGGGAAGAGCTGTAACACAGCCGGCCAGAGCTCTAGTGGGGTGCAGCCCCCGGCCTTGGGCGTCTGCCTCGCACATTTGACGACTGCCCCCCAGCCCAGCGGCGGTACTGGGGCGACCCAGCGGAGTCCCCATCCTTCCCAGAATGGAAATGTTCTAACCCGACCCGGCAAGTCCTCTAGAATAGCTGGGGGTGCTGCCAGCAGCCTTGGGCGCCTGTCTACCATGTGGGTAAACCGTCCCCAAGCCCAGCGGCGGTCCCAGCGAGCCCTGACAGGGTCCCCATCGCTTCCCGGCAAGAGCTCTACAATGCCTGTGGGTGCTGTGACGGGCAATGGGCCAAACAGTCCCCCAGCCCCTAAATCCTTTCCCTGGTGGCCGAATGCTCTTTTCTGCTTCTCTTGGGTGGCAAAATGGGGCCAGACCCTCCATTCCCCCCCCCCTCTCCAAGGGAAGCAGAAAGGATCTGCCCTTCTTTGGGGGGATGGGGTTTGCTCTTAGGGGGGCTGGCCCACCGGCATGGGGCCAGCCCCTGATGCCCCCAAGTCTGCCTCAAATACGAGGCCTTTTTTTCCCTTCCTTGGGGGCAATTGGGTGCAAAACCGCACCCATCTGCCCCCAAAGATGGAAAAACATTGTGCCATGTTTTGTTTGGTGGGGTGGGAGGCTGTTTGGCCTGGTGGTGGCCCCCTACCCTCAAAATCAATAATCCCCTTGAGTGAGGGCTCGTTGAAAAGGGGAGAGTCTCCCCTTTCCAACGAACCCTTACTCAAGGAAATCTGGTGAGAAATGTCCTTGCAGCACGCAAAAGTGTGTCTGCGAAATTTACATGCAGAAGTCAAAATTTAATTTCCAGATGACGACGCTGCACGTAACATGTGCGAACGGCATCACGCTACACCCCGACTCCCAGGCACGGAAGGGTATGGTAAGCAGTGAGGATAAGGTATCTCGTGCTCTGCAGTTAAGGGGTTAAAGTGGGGACAATTTATAAGTGATGGCTCATTTAGCAAGGCATTGTTTTTGCAGCACAGTGATAAGAACTCAGCATGGCATTTTCACCCCGACTACCGCATCCATGACTTATTATTTGTGAACACTTCTTTCTTTCTTGTGAACAAGAGTGTGGGATAAAGTTGTAATTGTAAATAACCAATTACAACTTTATCCCCCACACTTTGTTTGTATTTAGCGTAACCCAAGTGGACCAAGTGGCTGGCTGTTGGGCTGGGGAAGCCGCCGCGTGTTTCAATAGTGGAAACCTGTGCCTTTAACTGACCCGGCCTACCTGCAAGCCACGCCCCATCTCCCGACAGCCTACAACTGGTCCGGTGCCTGCGCACCCGCGTGCGCACCCAAGTGGACCAAGTGGCTGGCTGTTTGGCTGGGGAGACTTTGCCTTGCTGTTTGCTGTCTTCTGTGTAAGAGCTGTCGGCGAGAGGAAACCGCTGCGTGTTTCAATAGTGGAAACCTGTGCCTGTGAGTGGACTTTGGGATCTCTTGCCGGCTTACTCTTTGGTGGACTTTTTGTTCGTGGACTTTTACGTTGGGCTACATTGCTTACGCTTCTCTTTTGCTTCTTTACTAGTTAACTGACCCGGCCTGCCTGCAAGCCACGCCCGCATCTCCCGACAGCCTACAACTGGTCCGGTGCCTGCGCACCCGCGCGCGCATCCAAGTGGACCAAGTGGCTGGCTGTTTGGCTGTTCGGGAGTCGGGTGCGAGGCATGAGGTCAATTTTGTACCATTCTGTTTAGTTCTGTATTGACTTTAGGAGTGCCGTTTAGGTTGTACTAACACCCGTAAGTTAGAGGTGTTTATGTATTTATTTCTATTCTTGTTCTTTTGGGCCGAGGTATTGCTAGCTTCTTTTGGTAAATTCTACGCAGTCCAGTGCTAACGTTTAACACACATATTTATCATGGGTAAAGGCATCAAAATACCAACTATGATGAAGGATCCACGTGCTGATTTCTTTTCAGAAGTAACTACGCGTAGGGCTAGCTTGGCGCGCGCAGCGGCATTACCTCTTCCACCCCCTTGTATTGAAGAGGAAGAATTAATTCAATGCGTGCAGTTCTGCTCTAATGAGCTTAAAACTAACGCTGACTCTATTTCCAAACCTATTGACTCCATAGATTCTTCGCAGTCACTCTATGCGGAAGAATATTCAATTCACACAGAGAAGGAGGTTCTAAAACATCAGTGGGGGGAAGCGGTTGCGAAGCAGACTAATAGTAATAACATTAATGACTCTTTCTGCGATACCCCTAGTGTCTTTCTGACTGCAGACCTAGAATTTATGGGCTTATCTATGAATCATGACATCCCTTCCAATGAGGGGGTTGATGCTACAAAAAATACTGATATCTGCATGATGTTGGGGTCCTTTAATAGATTAATGCTGTATGAACTAAGGAGACAGACAGAGGTACTGATCCAAATTAATACCTCCATTGAACAGATTCTGATGAGAGTGAATAACTCATTGTCAAATTCACTCAGTGAATTAAAAACAATCTTGGTGGAAAAAACAAGCTTAATTAATTTGGAGCTTCTGGATACCCAAGTGGTATCCAAACCCCAAGCCAACGAGGAAATAATTACTACATTTGATTCACAAGGTACCAATAAGATAAATGATACGGCAGAATATGTGACTAAGGTGGGTACCCCCAAGGTTCCCATTATTGAAGGTGAATTGGCGTGCATGCACAAAACTACGAATGCTCCTAACAATAAACAGGAAAAAAAGCACAACAAACTAAACTGACTAGAGCCAATAATATGGCCAAATCATCCCGCAAATATTTAAGAGATTTGACATTTAAAAACTCTATTTTGGAGGCAAGAGAAGACATGGTTAGCTCTGATGCCCAACACTCTATCACTGAGGAGGTGGCTATGAAGAATGCGCCCACTGAATTGAGGTCGGCTAACCAGCCTTCTTCGAAAGTCTACTATGAGGCTGGGGACTCGATTTCTGATGTCATGAAGGAAAAACAAAAGTGAAGCGCACGATATTGCTTCTCAATTATCAACATTAAAAACAGGGTTAGTTGATATTTTTGAAATATTTAAAACTAAATCGTTGGCTTCATTAAGTTCTCTTGTTCCAATTCCCATGTCTGTTAATACGGACAATGCGACAACTGAGCATACTGGTGTAATAAACACTAGCAAACACATGACAGGTAGTGATTCATTATCGAGATATCATGTCCTACGTGTAGGCAAGATTCAGGCAATGAGTGCGGTTAACACGGGGTTGGGCCAGAGAGATTGGCTGAATAATGAGCATATGATTGATACTGTTCCGCCCTATACTGGATGCTTTTCTATGGCCCCCCTGTGTCTGAATCTCTCGTTTTAACTAACAAAGATCTGACCATGCCTGTGACAACTCGTACAAATGTGGGTGGCTTATTGACGGTTGCAGATGCGACTGACCCCCATACTGCGACTGACCCCCATACTATTATCAATAAGGAGTTGCCCGCTCCTGACGAAGCTCCAATAAAGACTCCTAGCAATACTTCTTCTAAGGAGGATGAAATAATAACTAACCATTGTCAAGAAAATCTCAGAGGACAAATTTTTCTCAATTAGCAATGAATGGCAAACTTCACATAAGAACCAGAAAGCTGCCACATGTGATAACAAGATTGTTCAAAATACACAAGAGTATCTTGGGAAATCCAGTAATGATCTTGACCTGAGAAAACCTGCTTTGAGTCACCTTCCAAGCCTCATACTGACAACACTGTTTTGGGAAGGTAATCAAATCTCGCTAAATCATCCCTATATCCTTTCATTGTTTGCGGCTATTCCGGAATTAGCATTAATATCTTCTGCAGACATTGTCTTGGTGGATTTCATTCATAAACAGAGATTTGACTATGTGCGTTTAGTGATTCCATCGCCTTTAGTAAGAAACCTGCTGCTATAGGGGGCTGAATCTCTACAACGTAGGGGTTTTCATTTGTTTCAATATGAGCATCCAATACAAGTGAGTAGCGATAAGTGCCCATCCACGAATGCTGTAGAAGGTAGAGGTGGGGTGGGATCTTGTGTGGCAAGTGATAATTCTACAATGGATAATGTTGACAAGCAAGAGTGGGGATTGCTTGCACGGTCTCTTAGGGAATCCATCAACTCACTGAAGGAACTGGGAAAACCTCTCTAGCAAGTGCAGTAAAATAGCACTAGCGAGTTGGAACTCGAGAGGGCACACACAACTGACCCAAAACACTGAAGTAACCAATGCATTACAATCCTATGACCTGTTACTATTGCAAGAAACCTGGGCTACTATTGATTTATTATGGGAAGGTTATGACATAGCTCAAACGAAGGCCTTAAAGGGGGCCAAAGGTCGACCAATGGTGGGACTTTTAATTGCCTGTAAACATACTCTTGAGGCGAATAAAACTAGTGAATCGTCTAGTCTAAATTCCTTCCTATCTGCGACATATGAAATCAAATCTGGTGATATTAATATGCAACTTTGTATTACAAATGTATATTGGGACCCGCTAAAATATACAGATTCACGGTTAACGAAGGAAATTAATATCTTGACGACGAAAATTGATGCTTGGCGTGCTGTTAATGTGAATGGTCTTATAATCATAGCGGGGGACCTGAATGCGGATTGTAATATTGATTTGTTGGTGGCAGATGCTTTATTGTCTGAAGTAAATCATAACAACTGTAAGGCTAAAACTGCGGCAGATAATCCTAAACTTCGGGGAGCTATATGGTGCAAACTCGTGGAAATTATGGGATTGGTGAAGATGGCTAACAACTGCAATACGTGGAATGCTAGAGGTAGTAGCTCTATTTTGGACTATATTTTTGTTTTTATTGGCCTTGACAAATATATCTCCAAACTTGCAGTAGTTGAGATGTCTACTAGTGATCATAACTTGCTACACATTGATTTAATATTCTCAACTTTAACAGAAGTAACATCATGCTATACTGAGGGTTTGTTAGTGAACTTGAAAGGTAATCGAATGAGGTGGACGTTTGCTAAAACAAAAAGATTTTCCTCTGTTATGGTAAAGAATTGTGAAGATATGCATATGGAAGAACGTATACGCAGTCTCTCTACGACCAATTTTACAACACATGTTAATGATCTTATACTTAAATCGGTGGAGAATATCAAGCCCAATTGCATAAGTAGAAGGAGACATGATCACTGTTTTGATATAGAGGTTTTTACGCTGAAGTAATTGATGAGAGGAGAAATTCGCTCAATTAAGAAAAAGGGCCATAATGCTGACTATACATTTATGCAGATTAAAAAAATTAAACAACATTTCAAAAACTGGTTAATAAGTCATAAGGGAATACGAGCTCAATTGGACGGGGAAAAAATGCTTAGTGCATTAAAAGGGAACATATCCAATTTCTGGCAAACTATTAACAATGTTGAATTATCTCAAAAAGAAATGTTATTCACTCAAATTAGTGAGAGAAGATGGCAAGAATACTTTTCTAAAGTGTATAGCTGCAATACGGCCAAATTTATGGGCAATACCAACAATGTCGCTTTATGGCATTTGAATATCTCTATCTCAAACATATCCCGTTTATTCGGTAAATCTAAAAACTCTGCGGCTCCTGGACCTAATAACTTATCTAATAAGATCTTAAAAACTGAAATTGATTTATGGGCCAAGATACTACATATTCTATATAGTGATATACTACTGTCATGCATGCTGGACATATTACCTCTGGACCTGGAACAACACCTTCACGCAGAACGAGTTATGCTGATAGAACTGCTAGACCATTCTATTCTAAATGGAGGTTGTTTGATGCACTGCCGAGAAAACGACGTCTGCATTATTCACGTCGTTAAATTCACGTGATTCAAGTTAGTCACGTGTGTTATGGCAGTACGTTTATAAGCAGCGTGGATACGTCGCTCGCTGCTTTTGATTGAACCAATATGGCATTTAGTAGCTGAAACCCTTGATCTGCGTCCTCACATTCTCTTCAGTTACTTCCTTGGCTTCTTCAGCGTGTTTTCTTCCACATGCGAATTCCTGGAGCTGCTGCCTGGAAGTCACAGGCTGGCCGCACTGTCTGCGTGCTCTTCAGTCACGTGTATCCTGACACGCGGGTTCCTGATTTCTTCACATGCTGTTTTCCTGACTATGTGAAGTTTGGTTGCTTGTAATCTCACGCGGACGCTAGCGCGGCTGTCCCGGCTGCATGTTCTTTGTTCGCAGGTAATACACACGCGGACTCTGGAACTCTTCAGGTACGGCTGCTCTGACAGCGTGCACGTCTGTTTGCGTATCGCACGCACTCTACTCTTTACACGCTGCGGTCCTAGTTGCGTGTCCTTGTGTTGCGTGTGAATCCTCACGCTTGCAAGCGTGGCTGTTCTGGCTGCGTGAACTCTGTCGCATGTAAACCTGCACGCGGGCTTTTGAACTCTGTTGAAACGTGTAAATCCACACGCATACAATGCTTTGCTTTGGAGTGAATCCCAGGCACCTGTGATGAGATAACAGGTGGACTCATTTCATCATATTTCTGTTCTACGTGGGATAGGAAGTATTTCAACAACTGTATTTTGAAGGTGATTGTGCACAGTACTTTGGACGCTATCTTGTGGTGCACCAACCAGGTATCTAGCGTGAGCCTTGTGCCGTTCGGGATAAGTCTCCCTTACTAACCTTCCCCTCCTTTTTGTTGTTTCAACTCCTGGATTTCTTCAGAGACTTTGGTGGAGACTTCAGTTCTAAGCCTACAGGTCAGTGTTGGAGTTAGTGCTATTGCTGTGCTATAGTTGATTTGGGACAGTTTCTCATGATGCTTTATTTATCCTAGGCTGACTTCCTATAAAGCTCCCACGCCCTTTCCAGTGATCCCTCTCTCTGCCTGTTTCACCAGTCAGAGAGTTGTATCATTTGGAAGGTCTAATTTGACTTCACTACTATCAAGTCATGTGAATAAGGATCTGGAAGAGCCCTACCAATTGTATCCTTTTTGGTTACCGTATCCTTTTCATAAGATACCTTGGTGATTTATGACAGAATCAGAAGCCATGAAGGGTACAGATCCTTTAACTGTCTTGACTCAGTTAATCACCGATTTGAGAAATGAAATGATTACAGCACAGGACCTATTGCGGCATCGCATAGATGTTATGCAAGACGCCATTCATGCCAGTCCTAAGGGAGCACAGGCTTCAGTGGCCATTGCATCTGGATCTGGGACACCGGCACCACCACAAGAAACCCTTAAAGTGGTTATGCCAACACAGTTTCCTTTGGCTCCCCCGGAAAGGTTCACAGGTGATCCTAAAACCTATAGAACCTTTGTCAATCGGTGCCGACTCCATTTCCTGTGCAGGCCTAACTCGTTTCCCGATTTAACTACAAAAGCAGCATTCGTGCTTTCCCATTTGGGGGGTACAGCTGCTGCTTGGGCTAATCCTTTATTGGAATCAAACAGTCCCTTGCTGTACGATTGCAATGATCTTCTGGCTGCTATGAGTAAGGTCTTTGATATGCGCTACGCCACTCAAGCCATAGATCTGGAGTTGCTAAGTCTACAACAAGGTAGTCAAACTCTGTTGGCTTACATAGCCAGATTCAATCAATTAACAGCCGAAACCCAATGGCCTGAAAAACGGCTGTTTTCTACAAGGGTCTTTCAGAAGAACTAAAAGACGCCTTGTCTATGGTCCCTGTGGTCCTACAGGGTTCACAGAATTGCTCGATTTGATTCTACAAATCGATGCTCGAAGAAATGCTCGCAAAGGAGAGAGAAAACCTTTTTCGCAAGCACCGGTTTGTCCGGAGACCCCGGCAACTTCCTCAAATGACCCTGAACCAATGCAGATTGGTGCCGTGAGAGGCCGGTTATTTAATGCAGAGAGAGAGAACCGAAGAAAAAACAATCTATGCATGTATTGCGGTTCATCTGAGCATTTACTGGCGGCATGTCCCAAGAAACCAGTTAAGCGTTCGGGAAACGCCAAAACTCGACAGTAGCAGGAGTCCCTGTGTCGAATGTTACATCGGACTCCCATACCATTCCAGCGTACGCACCTATAGCTGTTGAGGTGACGTTACGTTTTGCTGACCAAGAATTAGTTTCCAGGGCTATGGTTGATTCCGGAGCCACAAATAATTACATTGATATCACGTATGCTAAAAAATGTTCTATACCCCTTGTAAACAAGAACAAACCTGAAACAGTTAATACTGTGGATGGGTCAGTCATGATTTCAGGTATGGTAACCCAGGACACTGTACCTATTCGGATGACTTTATCAAATGGTCATTCAGAGGAAATGATTTTCGATGTCATTGTGGCTCCTCGGTACAAACTATTGCTTGGTCTTGCCTGGTTGACGCTTCATAATCCAACCATTGACTGGGTTACGGGATTGATCCAATATCCTTCCGTTTATTGCAATGAACATTGCTTTACCAGTCAGGAGGTGTCAACCAAATCACATATTTTGGCCTCTATGGAGGGAGGTTCCACTATCAGTGTGGTACATCAGATCGGTACACATATACCATGTCAATATACGGAATATGCTGATGTTTTTGACAAAGGCCAGGCAGAACAGCTGCCTCCACATAGACAGTATGATTGTCCGATTGAACTAATTCCTGGGGCTAAAATCCCTACTGGTCGTGTCTACTCTTTAACTCCCAAAGAAGATGTTGTTTTGAAAGAATACATCGATAAAGCTCTTGATATGGGATTCATACGGCCATCCCAATCGCCTGCTGCCTCCCCATTATTCTTTGTTCCAAAGAAAGAGGGAGATCTAAGGCCCTGCATTGATTACAGGGCTCTTAATGACATCATCATAAAGAACCAGTACCCTTTACCATTGATAAATGTTTTGTTAGATCAGCTAGGTACTTCCATGTACTTTTCTAAATTGGACTTACGATGAGCATACAATCTGGTTCGCATTTGTGAGGGCGATGAGTGGAAGACCGCTTTCAAGACGCGGTACGGCCTTTATGAATATCTGGCGATGCCTTTTGGCCTTTGTAACGCTCCCGCCATATTTCAGTTCTTCATGAACGACATCTTCAGAGACATGATGGACCAATTCGTGGTGATCTACTTGGATGACATATTGATATATTCATCATCTTTCCCAGAACATATTAAACATGTGTCTGCTGTCCTACAAAGGCTCAGAGAGAACAAACTCTTTGTTAAAACCGAGAAATGTGTCTTTCATACACAAGAAGTTGAATTCCTGGGTTACGGCATTACCAATCATGGTGTTCGAAAGAGCCGTTCCAAAGTGAAGGCCATATTGAATTGGCCCATTCCACATAATGTCAAGTCGCTACAGTCATTCCTAGGTTTTGCGAATTTTTATCACAGATTTATTCGTTCCTTCTCCAAAACAGTGGCCCCATTGACAGCTTTAACTAGTTCCAAAGTATCATTCTGTTGGAACCAGAACGCCCAAGCCTCTTTTGAGATGTTAAAGGAAGCATTTACCACTGCACCTGTACTTCAACATCCTGATCCTGATTGTCAGTTTATCGTTGAAGCGGATGCGTCCAGTGTCGCTACAGGAGCTGTACTTTCGCAAGTTTGTGCAGAAACCAAGGAGGAGCATCCAGTCGCTTTTTTCTCTCGTAAGCTAACTCCATACGAACAGAACTATACCGTTACTGAGCGGGAATTGCTTGCGATCAAGGATGCTTTCCGAGAATGGCGACATCATCTTCTTGGGGCCAAACATCAGGTGTTGATATACTCTGATCATCGGAATCTTCAGACATTCAAAACTATGAAATGTCTTACGGCTCGACAGGCCAGATGGCATGTGTTTTTTGCTCAATACAATTTCCAGATTACTTATCGCCCTGCCAGACAACATGTCAAAGCGGATGCTTTATCCCGCATCAGTGAGGAGGTGAAGGAAGAACCACTGGTGCAAAATACATTGTTGGCAGACCATGTGATATGTAGTTGTGCACAACCTTCCCTAAAACATGAATTACAGGAATGGGTGGAACAAAATCCCTGATTGGTTCAGGAATTGAATCTAGACATACACAACGGTTTGCCTTTCACACAAGGGGTGCTTTATCTACCAACAGTTACCACTCGGAACAAGGCTCTCATTTGGGGACACGATTCCTTGATGACAGCCCATCCTGGACAGAAGAAGACCCTATAGCTGCTCAAAAGATGGTGTTGGTGGCCTTCCATAACACGAGATGTTATAGATTGTTTCAACATGTTCAGTATGCATCCAATGCAAGAACACTCCTGGCAAACCAGTGGGTTTACTCCAATCCTTACCTGTTCCTCACAAACCATGGGAGATGATATTGATGGATTTTGTGGTAGAACTCCCAAGAAATAATGGTTACAATACCATATGGGTTGTGGTGGACTACTTTACGAAATTGGCTCTTTTTGTTCCCTGTATTGGGTTACCAACAGCTGCTGCCCTAGCTGACCTATTCATCTGGCATATATTCTGTTTTTTTGGTCTACCTTCAGTGATAATTACCGACGGGGGCTCTCAATTTGCGTCACGTTTTTGGAGAGCACTAAACTCGGCATTACTAATTGATGACAGGATGTCTAGTGCTTATCACCCCCAAACGGACGGACAGACTGAGAGGGTCAATAGCACTATGGAACGATACCTGCAGTGTTTGTGTATGCAGTTCCAGTCAGACTGGGTCAATGTCCTGCCGGCAGCGGAATTTGCCTACAATAATTCCTACCATAGTTCCATAGGTACTTCACCTTTCTATGCTCTGTATGGGCAACACCCCTGATCCATTCCTTTGGATTCCGGTTTGTCTATGGATACTCCTGCAGCAGTTCGTAATGTCAGAGATCTAAAGAGTCTACAGACGAAGGTGAAGCAGCAATTGGAGCAGGCTAAAAAACTAGATAAGACCTATGCTGATGCTCATAGAGTCCCTGCACCAGTTTACAAAGCAGGCATGAAAGTATGGCTGTCCACTAAGAACTTGAGGATACCTGGTAAAAAGAAACTGTTGCCTAAGTACATTGGGCCATATGAAGTGCTCAACTTGATTAACCCGACTGCTGTCTGGCATTGCCAAAACGATGGCGAGTGCATCCAGTATTTCACGTGTCACTCATCAAGCCATGCTCCGATGCTACTAGATTGCCTATACGGCCTATTGCTGTTTATGTGAAAGGGTCGGACGAATTCGAGGTACAAGAAATACTGGCTATGAGACTACGTTATGGTAGGCCGTATTATCTGGTGGACTGGAAAGGCTATGGTCCCGAAGATAGGTCCTGGGAACCTCTTTCCAATATCCATGCTCCCGCTTTATTAAGAAAATTCCATTTGAAAAGGAGAGAGGCTGCTCCTTTGGGGGGTGGCACTGTCATGCATGCTGGACATATTACCTCTGGACCTGGAACAACATCTTCACGCAGAATGAGTTATGCTCATAGAACTGCTAGACCATTCTATTCTAAATAGAGGTTGTTTGATGCACTGCCGGGAAAACAACGTCTGCATTATTCACGTTGTTAAATTCACGTGATTCAAGTTAGTCACGTGTGTTATGGCAGTACGTTCATAAGCAGCGTGGATACGT